>NW_006794797.1:19477-26740 GCF_000442215.2 Lipotes vexillifer | reverse complement strand
AGCCCCCGAGGGGGAGAGGCCACGACAGTGAGAAGCCCCCGTGCCCCCAAAAAAAAAAAAAAAAAAAAAGACAGACTGCTAGGCCCCATCCCCTCGAGTTTCTGACTAAGCAGATTTTGTGGGTTCCGAATTTCTATTTCTAACAAACTGATGTTTCTGCTCAAGGGCCCACACTGGGAGAACTATGGTCCTAAGCCACAGGTGGTGAAACAAAGAAAGCAAGAGATCACGATAAGAAAGGTCCCCGGAAAAGGAGAAAACCAAGGTGAAGAAAGTTGGCGTGGAATTAAGGAAAGGAGGGATGAATCATCCAGTAAACGGGGTCAAGCTAAAATCACATGGAAATTTTCTTGGGCCTCTTGCTCCCTGGGTGGGCAAAGACTCTTCCTGGGACCTCAAACAGCCTAAAACTATTCAAACCAGCTTCGGGAACAGTATAAATTTAGTGGCAAAAGGATGTCCCCACGCTCAGGATCTCCGTACTCTGGCTACCACCACAAACCTTACCCACTGACAATGCCTAGAACTCCTCTAACAGGAAACAAAACGTTTTACTTTGTAGCAAGAAACAGAAGCTTGAGAAGGAAATAAGTCCTAAAAAGTGAATATATCGTTGTCTACAGATTTCATTCAAAATGTAAATGACTGCTTATAGATTAACCATAGGTCTAATATAACATGGCATGTCTAATATTCTTAAAATTACAAAAATTCAGTTTTATTACTCTGGAGAGGAAGCATGATGCTACATGAAAGGCATCAAATTTGGTGTTAGAAATCCTATATTTGGGAATAAATGACTTCTGACAAGTCTTTTTTTGTTTGCTTGTTTATATTTTATTTTTGGCTGCACTGGGTCATCGTTGCTGTGCGTGGGCTTTTTCTAGTTGCCGCGAGCGGGGGCTACTCTTCGTTGTGCTGCGCGGGCTTCTCATTGCGGTGGCTTCTCTTGCTGCGGAGCACGAGCTCTAGGCGCGCGGGCTAAAAAGCTACAAAGTATAAGAAAAGGATTTAGGGCAGAGGGGCCTGTGGTTAAGTAGCTGAGGGGTACAGGGAATTTCAGAGCCAAAGATTATTTAAAGCCATAATGTTAAAAAAATAATTGGTTTAGGGACTTCCCTGGTGGCGCAGTGGTTAGGAATCGCCTGCCAATGCAGGAGACAAGGGTTCGAGCCCTGGTCCGGGAAGATCCCACATGCCGCGGAGCAACTAAGCCCGTGAGCCACAACTACTGAAGTCCGCGCGCCTAGAGTCCGTGCTCTGCAACAAGAGAAGCCACCGCAATGAGAGGCCCGCGCACCGCAACGAAGAGTAGCCCGTGCTCGCCACAACTAGAGAAAGCCCATGCGCAGCAACGATGACCCAATGCAGCCAAAAATAAATAAATAAATAAAATTAATTTATTTAAAAAAAAGGAGCAGTAATTCCTCACAGATGTGAGGATCAAATGGGATCATATTTGTGAAAGCATTTGCTCAATTATAACTCACTTTTTTTTTTTTTTTTTTTTTTTTTTTTTTTTTTTGCGGTACGCGGGCCTCTCACTGTTGTGGCCTCTCGCGTTGCAGAGCACAGCAGGCTCCGGACGTGCAGGCTCAGCGGCCATGGCTCACGGGCCCAGCTGCTCCGAGGCATGTGGGATCCCCCTGGACCGGAGCACGAACCCGCGTCCCCTGCATCGGCAGGCAGACTCTCAACCACTGCGCCACCAGGGAAGCCCATAACTCACTTTTTCAATTATAAAGTGTCATGACTACTTTGGGGAATATCACATGTTGTACAAGCTGTTACTAGATGTGCACTATATTTAAGTTTATGGTGCATATTAATGTCCAGTGTTATTTATAAACAAGAGATGCCTTCTAGGCTCAAGAGACAAAAGTTCCAAGTGATAATCAGGCATTCATGAAGCTGGGATTTGATAATGTCTCTCCCAGTCTAAACTCACTGGGGAAAATCTAGAACTGAAAGTGGACACAAACTACTTAGTATTTTAGGAAAGCAGGAGACACACAACAGGATTGGGGAGAAGTATGGAGTCTATCAGATGCTCGCAGGGACGCCTGGTGTCTACCTACCGAGGCTGCAACCAGCATATTCTTATGACAAAACCCTAAGGTAGTGGGTGGTTTTTTGTTTGGCTTTTTGTTGCCTGATAATGAGCCACTGTCCTGATATCTCACTCTAAAACCTATAAAAAGATACGGGCTGTGTTCCTCCAGTGGCACCTCAGGGTAGGGTCCTCTACCTAAGGCTCTGAAAGAGTAAGGAGGACACAGCGCTACCTCATAGTACAAAAAGGTAAATTAAAGACCTATGTTCTCCTTCCTCTGCTGCTGGCAGACACTAAGATGAGGAAAAGATACTAAGAAGGCCATGGCATGGTGATGGATGAGTCCAGTCTGGCTGTGGCAACCTTCAAGACTTCAGGATAACTGTTGGCAAGCTTTCATTAGAGTAGGTTCAGGCCACAAACGTGAATATTCATCTTTAATCTGTTTAAACAAGGCACTAAATAGTAGGTGTCACTGGTCACTTCCTATTGAACAAAGCCTACAAGATTTTAGGTAAGCATAAAGACACTGATGTTGGGTTAGGTGAAGATTTCTTAGATATGACACCAAAAAGTATATTGATAAAAGAAAACAATAAGCTGGGCTTCATTCAGATAAAAAAATAATGCATTTCAAAAGACACCATTAAAAAAGTAAAAACATGCCATGAACTAGGAAAAAATATTTGAAAATCATATATCCAATAAAGGACTTGTATCCAATAATAACAAGTGTTGGCAAGGATATGGAGAAACTGGAACCCTCATGCATTGCTGGTGGAACTGTAAAATTTGAAACTGCTACTTTGAAACACTGATTCATCATATGACCCAGGTAATTACCCCTAGGTAACCACCCAAGTGAAATTAAAACTACATGCATATATCAGCCAGAGCACCGAAAAAGTGGAAACAAACCAAATGTCCATTAATTGGTGGATGGATAAATAAAATGTAATATATCCATACTATAGAATATACTTTGGCAATATGATACATGCTACTGCATAACCTCAAAACATTACGCTAAGTAAAAGAAGCTAGACACAAAAGACCACATACTGTATGATCCCATTTATATGAAATGTCTAGAAAAGGCAAATCTATAGAGGTAAGAAGTAAATTATCGGTTGAATGGGTCTGGGGGTGGGAATGAAAGTGATTCCAAATAGGCACAAGGTTTCTTTTGGAGGGTGATGGAAATGTTCAAAAATTAGATTACAGGGCTTCCCTGGCGGCGCAGTGGTTGAGAGTCCGCCTGCCGATGCAGGAGATATGGGTTCGTGACCCGGTCTGGGAAGATCCCACATGCCGCGGAGCGGCTGGGCCCGTGGGCCATGGCCGCTGAGCCTGTGCATCCGGAGCCTGTGCTCCGCAACGGGAGAGGGCACAACAGTGAGAGGCCCGCGTATCGAAAAACAAAAAAAAATTAGATTACACGATAGGTGCATACAACTCTATAAATTCACACATTTCACTAAAAACCACTGAATTGTATATACTTCAAAAGAGTCAATTGTATGGCATGTGAACTATACATCAATAAAACTGTTTAAAAAATAAAGAAATTTAAAAGAGAAGTCAGGGGCAGCCCTGACCCCAAATCTCACTATGAAAATGTTAACATATTTACACAGAAATCTGCCACTTATCCTGATGTCATCCTTCCAGAAACTTGCCTCTTAGGAATGCAAAGAACATGGAGAAAGAGTAAGAGACCTCCAAACAGGGTCTAAGATAGCCATGGCTCATTTATGCACTTTAGACTACAGGAGAAAATGGAAGTTCTCCCCTCGCCCCAACCCAGCCTGAGATTAAAACTTAATGACTCATAGGTACAAATGCAGGGCACCTAATTTTAAGCTCGATTATCTGGTTTTCCTCAGCAGCTACATTAACTAAGTGACAGTTAATACTGAGGATGGGATCAGAGGCAAACTATCAAATCACAGGCCTCTGGGTCTGGTCAGCCCCGTACAACTTCACACCACTGAGGGCAGGGCAGCAACGGTGCCCTGGTGGCCAACAAGGGTTATGACATCTGTTATCTGAGGCTGGAAAGAGAATCAGGTTCTCAAAATGAGGTCATCAAAATGGCCATGGGTGCATATTTATGATACAGGTTCTTGCCTCACTCAAACCAACTGAATCAGAACCTCCAACAATGATAGCTAAGAATCTGCATTTTTAAAAAGCCCCCTCGATGATTCTTACGTTTTAAATTTTATTGTGCACAAGAGCCCTTTACTTAAGAGAATATTAGAGATGGAAGGAACCTTGATGATCATCTAACCCAAACCTCATATACTGTAGATGAAAACACTGGGGACCAATGATGTAACATGATTTTCAAAGATCAAATATTTCTTTAAACTCTTTAAAAAAAAAATTAAAAACCTATGTCTCTAGTTCTAAAAATTGTCAAGAATACTACTGACAAAAGAGAATATATAAGGTACCTTGGAAATATTTTCTTCAAAGATTGATGAAGATAACATGCTTAACCATTTAAAGGGATATGTTTTTGCTCTCAGGAAGATTAATCCAGAGCACCTCATTACCTGAAGCTGCCAACTAAATGGTAATCATAACAGTGAAATTATTTTTTCCTTGTTGGTATGTTCAGTTTAATTACTGCCTTTTTCCCCAAACCTACCTCCCTTGAGAAAATGCATAGGTTATTTGACCCAAAACACCAACATTCTTACAGATCATTAAGTCATCATTTCCTCTGAAGCCACATCTCCAGTGCTGCAAGTCATATTTTTATATTAATGCAGCCTGAATTCTCCTGTGCGTGGGTCCTAAATCATGAGCTAGCAGCTCTTGCACAGAACCTTGGAAATCCAAATGCTTAAACCAGTCCAGATTGTTACCTGACAGATGTCTTTTATCCATAGCCTTTATCACAACCACAGCTTCAGTGCAACTCTCTGCGTTCCATGTTTGTTGAATAATTTTGTCACTTTTTAAAATGGGATAAATAATGCAAATCAATAGCAGAACACTCTAGATCTTGGAATATTGATTTAATGGTTTGTCTACTACTAGGCTGGCGTCTGATGCTTTCTCACGGTAGAAATAGAAAGACAAAATCTGCCAGCTTCAGTGATTTACGGTTCTTGCTGAGGTAGAAAACATTTCCAGTACTACCCTACCCAGTTGTGGTGAATGATGCTGTGCTGAAATTTAACAAGGAAGGAAAAAAACACCTCGACAGGAGACATTTCCCAAACTGACAACTGAAAAGAATTTAAGACAAGAAAATCCAAATAGATCGGAAATGTAATTACAGTAAGACCTCTTATAATAGTGACATTCAATGCATTCTTGCGTGTAACATTTTGACAGTCAATCTTTTTTCTCTCTCCTCTTTCATCTCCATACTGCTTTTTTTTTTTTTTATTTCTGATAGATTGTGAGAGACCTAACATATGTCTGAGAACACTTCTATTTTCTGCTATTGAGAACTGCTCCTCAAATCAGGAAGCCATAGCCTGGTACATATCTCTTTGCTAGTGACACTGGTTTTATCCTCTGGTAAAGTGAATGGTAGGCTGTTAACACCTCCATCTCATGAAATTCTTACTTCTCTTCCACAAGAAAGTCAGCAGCTTTTTGTTTCCTTTGCTCCTCTCATGATGCCATCACTGCATTCTAAGAATTTTTCACAAAACTTCTAAATTAAGTTACCACAGTCATTTGTTTTAAGTCTACTAGCTAGAAAAAAAGCTTGACTTGTGTCTGCTTCCACTCTGCCTTTAGCGGAGAAAAGTCTTAAGCTAAGAACGAAAGTAAGAGTGAAACCCAAAATACATACACATACATCCTTCAGAAACTAATCTAGCAAATAATCATGCTTATACTGATTCTCTTCTCCCCAGTAAGAGTGTCAGGTAATAAAGGTCCAATCTCCCTACCTGACTTTTTGGACAATTGCATGTATGAAGAAGCAGGTGCTTAAAAAACAAAGAAAAATTAAGAAGTCTTTGATCTCTTATTTTTCCCTGGTAACCTGTCACCTCTTCTCAATGCAGGAAAGATTAGTGAGCCTCCACAGCACTGTATATCCCCAGGAAGTCACATCAAAAGTTCAAAGGCAAGGGTTGTAGAAAATGCCCTTCAAAACTCAAGTTAACATGAAAGAGAGTTAAAAACCTGGTGCCCATGTTCGTTGGGGTTTTTTTTGAATTTTAGAATTTTATTTATTTTTTTATACAGCAGGTTCTTATTAGTTATCCATTTTATATATATTAGTGTATACATGTCAATCCCAATCTCCCAGTTCATCCCACCACCCCTCCCCTGCCACTTTCCCCCCTTGGTGTCCGTACGTTTGTTCTCTATGTCTGTGTCTCTATTTCTGCCCTGCAAACCAGTTCATCTGTACCATTTTCCTAGGTTCCACATATATGCATTAATATACGATATTTGTTTTTCTCTTTCTGACTTACTTCACTCTGTATGACAGTCTCTAGATCCATCCACGTCTCTACAAATGACCCAATTTCGTTTCTTTTTATGGCTGAGTAATATTCCATTGTATGTATGTTTTTGGTGGCACTGTCCTCACTGCCCCCTCATCCCATGCCACGCCCAACACCACCACCTACCAGGACCAGGGAGATTCTAACTCAACACCAAGTAACAAAAAGTAACTTGGGTTAAGCTTCGTAAACATTCATAGGAAACCACACCTGGGGAGCTCTTGATCTGCCCATCTTGACGAAAGGGTACATTTTCTATCTTATAAATAAGTAGAATGATAGTTCTAAGCTTGTTCAATAGAACATTTCTGCCAATAATCACATTTCCTGTCAGTCACCTTTTGATATCTTCCTGATTTCAGGCACATATATGTTGCAGCTGCATGAAATACCTGTTTTAAAACGAGGTAATGGCTATGCAAGATTCACTAATGGTTTTTGACGGAAGGGATAAAGCCTGGTTCAGGCAGGGTAAGAAGAATGAAAAGGCCTGCAGCCTAGGAGCTCAGGAGGACTGGACAGGGATTTGATGGAATCGGCCAGTGAACAAAAACAATGGCTAAGAAAGGAATCAGAACAGAGCAATACTGACTTCAGTAATTAAGGACTCAATGCTGGATGGATTGCTTTTAGTCAATTTTTTGTCCTAAAAAAACATGAAAGGGCTTCCCTGGTGGCGCAGTGGTTGAGAGTCCGCCTGCCGATGCAGGGGACGCGGGTTCG
>NW_006794797.1:16874-19391 GCF_000442215.2 Lipotes vexillifer | reverse complement strand
ACCGGTCCGGGAGGATCCGACATGCCGCGGAGCGGCTGGGCCCGTGAGCCATGGCCGCTGAGCCTGCGCGTCCGGAGTCTGTGCTCCGCAACGGGAGAGGCCACAACAGTGAGGGGCCCGCGTACCGAAAAAAAAAAAAAAAACATGAAAAAACTTTTTCAATGACTTGTAGAGCTTTAAGAGGCAAAATGCTGAAGGCCGGCTGAGGGAAGGTGGTAGGAAGAAATAAAGATGAACTAGATGCACAGAAAAGTCTTCGTCCTGAATTTCTCTAATACACACCTAACATGTTCCTTTCTATAATGCATGTGTTATGCCAACACTCCTCATTCCTGGAGTAGCTTTGTTACACATAGTACAGCCAAACTGTTATATAAGCTGATGACATCATTCATCCATTCACAATTACTGAACTCCTACTGTATGCCACACACTACATCAGGGTCTGTGTATATAAAGTTGTACGAAACAAGTACTTTTCACAGTAGCTTAATGTTCACACACCTACTCTGGAGAGGTGAAGCATTGAGACAAAAGATCAAAGGGCTTTAGGGATGCATGCCAGAAAGCCAGGCCTCCACGCCTACCCACATCTTTCTCCAGCACTTCATTCCAAATATCCAGGCTACAATTTCCTAATCATCTATTTTGCCTTGAGGACACAATACTTTCTGATCCACTGAGTTACACAATCAACTGAAATGAGACTCATGCTTCTAACTAGCGCTCTTGGTCCACTGTCCATTCGGACACAAGAAGAAGGGAGTCTGAGACAAAGAAGTGCCTCTCTCCCTGACTACTTATCCTGAAAAAATGTCTGGGGAGCTATAAGGAAGGGCTGGGAGCTTCAGGGATTTCTGTGACTAGGGCATTCCTCCCCAAAAAGCAAAACCACATCAATTAACCCACTTCATTTCAGCCACTGAGCAGACATAAAATTGAAATAACTTTTAGTTACTGCCAATTTGGGATCTAAAGAAACGAATGATCCAAGAATAAGAGGTTCCACAACCCATTATCCAACGCTACTCCATTCCTTTTAATTCTGGAAAGTATAAACTCTGGTAGCTTTGTAACGTTCTCACGACCTGGTTATAGAGAAATGTCAAAATCCACCCATCCCTTATCTAAGTCTCAGCCCCCTATTACAACTTTGAAATGTGATCATTCTCTCAATGGAAGAATCAGAAATTAATTTGATGTGTGTTGATTTTTTAAAAATTTTTAACCCCCTCCTTTTTCCTTTCCAAAAACATCCTTATTGCTGAACCAATATCCCAGAAATAGACACAGGATCCAGACTCGCTCACAGTCTGTCTCTGGTAAGGAAACAGCTATAAACTATAAATAAGAGCAGTGATTTCCAATCTTCTGAAATGTGCTGTATCTTATCGCTGCTTAATTTTAGGTTACACTCCCGGTCTGCTTTTCTACTTTTCCGTTAGAGTGACCTGAGACCTTAGTGCCGGGCACAAAGCAGTGTTCTCATTGTCCTGATAGAGTCTAGGGTTCCTAAGAGAGTAGACAACGCTGTGAACTCCCAGCCCTTCCCAGGACCTCTCCAGCCTCACCTCTCACCTCTTCCCCATTTACACTCTGCTCTCCAGGCAGACCAAATCACGGTGCAGTTCCTCTCCTGGATCTGTGCCTTGTACGGTTACAAATGCTGGACCCCTCCTGACTTGGCATCATACTAATTAACTCACCAAGCTGTCTACCTGTCCATCTCCCCTAACTAGACTGGAACGACCAAGGATAGGGAGCATCACCTACTTGTCAACCGTGCTGGCATCTACTAGCTCAGTGCTTTGTTAAAATAATGAAGTGATGAGTGAGCCCTCCCAAGCGTGGGTCAGAGTTCCATTCTCAAGTACTTTATTGGCTTCCATACAAGATTGGGAGCTCCTCAAATGTAGGGATGGGGTCTTTCCTCACAGCATCATTCCTGGTCTTGTTTCCAGAACACTGTTGAATAAATATTTGTTAGATAGGTAGGTAGGTAAGTAGCTAGCTAGCTACAGGGGTGGGTGGATGGATGGATAGAGTGTGTGTGTCTTTGGGGGAGAGAAGAACAACACTAAGCACCTGTCAATGAATACTGAAGGTAATGTTAAATAGGATGAATGTCTTCTAGAGTGCTAGGTTAGAATAAGTTGACCCTAGAGACAAACAGCCTGACCTTTCCACTTGGACTCTCTAAGCCTCAGTGTTTTCATTTGCCAGTGGGGTTAATGATAGTCCCAAACCCCACAGGGCTGTTGTGAGGATTAAATGAGCTTTAGAGAAGTGCTTGACACACCTTAAGCGGGAAAATCTTGTAAACCAGGGAAACGTGTGTGACTGCCACTTGTGGTTTTGAATCTGAAACCTCCTAGTCCTGCCAGAAATGACACATGTGGTAATTTCCTCTCGAAAGCCTGTTAGAAGACACCATTCTGAATGAATCACTGAGGCATGGAATTCAATTCCATCTAGTCACCTTGATATTTAATCAGTTATTTTCCCAGGGAAAGAAGA
>NW_006794797.1:16341-16747 GCF_000442215.2 Lipotes vexillifer | reverse complement strand
AAGAGACCAAGGTAAATGTCATAAAAACCAACTTACAGAATCTTCTAGCAGTTCCCAAACCCATACTCACATCGTGGTAATTTGCCCATAAGCCAACCACCAAAGAAACTGAACGTGAAGGAAACATTCTAGTGAGTGTTCTGCCAGAGAAGGAAATTACTGGCCTTTTTTTCTTTTCCTTTTTTTTTCTTCAGAATAAAAAATGAGCATTTCAAGGATTACCATATTAAAAGGACCACACCAGGAGAATTTTTTTCCCCAGCCACCGATTTTTCAGAGAAGTTCTATTCTACAACATTTAGATCATCTCCCCGCTGTCCTCCAATCCAGCTCAAGGTAGGAACTGCTGAGGCCTGGAGCAGTGAGCCATTTGACACCTTCCTGGAAATGCACATTACAGAGGGAA
>NW_006794797.1:0-16331 GCF_000442215.2 Lipotes vexillifer | reverse complement strand
GAAGAGATTTTTTTTTTTTTTTTTTAATGCAAAACTCATAGCCTGAAGAAAAACAGTACCTCCCACGTGTATCCACCTCCTTCCCTCAATCCTGGCCTCTCACAGCCAAAAGGCTTTTAACATTCTCTTTAAAGCAGCCCAGGAATCTTCCCAATAGCTTGTTACTACTGGGCCCAATTTGTCCCGAATCTTTCTATAGAAACACAATAGGAGGCACATTTAAAAACTATACTTCCATTGCAAACAACGTGGCAGCGAACCCAAAGAGCAAAAGGACGATAAGAAAGTTATCTGGGGGATGGGGGTCCCTAAGGTGGCACTAAAGGTGGAACACAAATTCCTTTCAGCATCATCCACGCTCTGACGTTGCTCCTGCAGCAAAGAGAACTCATTTGAAAATGGAGCAAACTAGCAGAATTAAACAGATGGGAGCCCTGGGTCACATCACACCTCTTCATTAATGCATCCAGGATGACGGCAATGTAACACAACAAAACCACAAGAATTAAAGTTTACAAAAGAAAGAAAACCTATGCTTTTCTATAGTGACTGAGAACTTAAAAGATTTAATAAAGATCGACCATAGTAATAATTGATTTTCAAACACAGGTCGGCACCAAGAGTCCTGGGTGCAAAGCCTCGGCTTTCCGGCTCCAGACCACGTCACCCTACAGAATGGCATAAAGGCAAGCTGGCATTGGAAGAGGCCCTGGGTTTAAAATCCGGCTCTGACTTTGACTATATTCATGGATGAGGAAGTTTGGGTCACATATTTATACTTCCTGAGCCTGTGTTTCCTTATTATAAAATGGGGGTAATAGAGCTTTCTTCCAGAACTGTTCTGTCTCAGGACCACTGCAGATATAGAAAGTGCCCAACCACTCACATCTGTTCCTCTCTGTGTGTTACTAAGTTTCTTTGCTTAACCAAACTTTAGTCAGGCTCCTGAACCCTCGCCGAGGTCCGTCTGTGCAGTTCTTTGTAGAACCTAGTTTTAGCGCGAACCCTTTTTAAGTCAGTTGAACAAGAGCCCTCCTCCCCTTGGTATCTGATTGGTTCTGTATCCTCCACTCCACCCCCAGGTGATGTCTGATCACCCTGGCCTGTCTTCAGCAAGAATCCTTTTTGGTCATTTTAGCCAGAATCCCTATTACCCCATGATTCCTCTTAGTAATTTCCCATCCACTGCCTCCACCCTGCTACTTGCTTGGCCATAAATCCTCACTCACCACTTGCCCATGCTGTACTCAGAACTGAGTCCAGTTCAATACTGAGGTCTCTTTTCCCTGCTGCAAATGTCCTGAATAAAATCTGTTTTTACCACTTTAACTACTGCCCAGCTCTGGTTTCTCTTTGACTGCCGCCCCCTGCCATTTATGGTCCACCACCAACCTAACCATCCTCAAGAAAGCTTATTCTGAGCCTTCCAGGTAAAAATGAGCTCCACCTCCTCTGAATACTTCTATTATTTATCCATGACTTGACCATTTGACATTTTGCCAAAAATAATCTTGTAGTGTAGTTTTTTTCCAAGGCCCAGATACTTCCCAATGAGACTGTGAACACACTGGTCATCAAGCATACTTTCTTTATCCACCCCAGTCCCAAGCAGAGTCTCTGACCTTGATTAATTCCTAATCTATTAAGTTTTGCCAGTTGATTGTGGTGTGTTCTTTTTCCCTCTCCTGTAGAAGTTAGCAACTGCCATGCCTGAATTTGCAATTCAGCCACCATTTCCCTCTCCATGTGGTTGCATCCCCCTTTGGGGTCTCTCGACTTGGCACAAAGAATCTACTAAAACAGTTAATTTTTTTCTCACTATAATATTAACTTGAATTAAAATATAATGTATACTAACTGCTGTTTTAGAGGTTAAAGACAAAAGTTCCAGAAGACTATTGCAGGATTCTTCCCGAACTTAAATCTTAAGTTCCTGAAATCTTAATGAACTGGTAAAACAATCCCTCCACCTGGCTCTGGAAAACTTCCCAGCCAACTTCTTAACAAATTTTCACTATCCATTATACCTTCTCTCTCTCACATTTTCCACCTTTCCCCACCCTGGATGTGTGTTCCCAGGGATGGCTGGAGGATGTCCCTACACACAGTTAATTCCTTCACCACTCATTTAAATCATCTCTTTTTCAAAGGAACCCAACAAATCTTAGAGTGGAAAAGTACCGTGAGTTAACTGATTGCTTTTTCCCTGTAAGGGAATTCCCAGGAGTGGGAGGCCTTGACTGCAGGGGGATTATGGCTGCTTCTCTCTGCACGAGAAGGAAGGAAGGGGGCTCTGAGCAACGAGGGTGGTCAGGGAGAAGTTAGGTCAAAAACGACAAACGTCTAGTACACTGCAAAAGAGTAGAGCATTTCTCCCTGCCTCTCTTTTCTTTCAGCCGATCAACCAGAGAATCTTGATAATTATTTTACAGGGAAAGGTCACATTCTCCTAATCAGACTTTGAGTTGTGAATGAAATAAAGTTGAAAACATCTACCCGTTCTCTTTGCTTTCTCGTTTTCTTCCCATCATCTCACCCTGAGCTCACTCCTCTGATTTCCATCTCCAAAAAACAGAAAAGAAGGGGAAGGTTGGGAGGAGAAAGCCACCCACCAGAGGAAGCAGAGCTGTACTTTGGAGAGTCCCTCACCTACTCAAAGTGTGGTACAACCTACACACCTGCCCGAAAATTACACACATCTGTGCCCTCTGCCCCATGAAAGCCCTGCTCCTAACTAGACAAGGTGCCACATAAAAGTATTTCACATTTGGAGGGGGAAAAAAAAGGGGCAGTAAGTCATGCTTTAAAACACTCTACTAGGTGCTGCTGGAGACCCACAGATGTGTAACCTTCAATCTCCCACCTGCAACCTAACCAGGAAAATAAGCACATAGACACCATCATCCAGAGCTAACTGCATAATGGGTACCAAACAAATAGTGATGGTAATAATACTGGATCCTCTTTGGACTGTGCTAGTGGCTTGAAGGGTATTGATTCTGTGTCCTGCCCTTCACACCTCCCTCCCTCTCTCGGGTTCCCTGCTGAGGGGCATGAACACAATAATTGGCATCATTTTTACAGATAGGTGGACAAGTGTAATTTTTTTGATGACTTCCAAATCCAGAACTCCTTTGGTAAACAGTGTCTGGGTACAAAGCGTAGCCACAAAGTCTCCCTGAAGTTTCCTACTTTCTCCAGTCCAATCTATCCTGGAGCACGCCCACAGCCCTGCAGCAAACCAACCTCACTGAGCGCTGACACACACCCCAGAGCACTGCGCTGGGGTTCTGGGAGGGTCCCACCCACGCTGTGTGCAGGGAAGGCCGGGGGGCCTGCCATGCATAACAGGCAAGGAGTCCTCCAGCCGTCCCTGGGAACACAAGCCCTTTCACACTTGGCCACAGACAGGGAAACACGGCCCAAAAGGACACAGGACCCCATGAATGACAGCCTGAATCAATCATCCGACCAACTCCTGCTAACATGGGAGGAACTTGTGAGGAGGATAGTGGGAAGGGGAACCCAAAGGATTCCCTTATTTTCTCTTCCCCCTTCCCAGCGACTAATTCTGGATATGTTTCATTCCTCTGACCTACAATTGTTCCTATCATTCTCGAATTCATTCCATCCCAGTAATGATAACGAAGTCTAACTAAGGAAGACTCACAGTTATCTCATGCCTTTAGACATCATTATTTTAAAATTAAGGTGAAAAGTGTTCAAATGCCACAGAGCTCCTGAGCTTGTGAAAATCTGGAAACCTCCCCCACGACCACAAATGACCTGCCCCCCTCCACCAACTGCCCAACTTAATTTGATGGCTTCATTTACCCCGGAAGTGCCAGCCCACGTCCTGTGTTGGAAAAGTCATTTGCTCTTGGAAGGTATTCTCTGGTCATTCCCTCTTCTCCTTAAAGCCCATCGTGTGGTCAGAAAAAGACAAGAACTCAGGTTAAACCCCAAGATGACCTTTTTTCCTTCTGATTTCACAAACTACTTTGGGAAAAGATGGCCTTTCCAAGACCGTTGAGCTGACAGATTGTAAAATACGAATCTGCACCATAAGGGTAAGGTCCTTATTCAGCAATGCATCCGAGTGTTTGGCTCATAATAAGTGCTCAAAGCATATTTACTGGAAAAAAAAATGACTATGAATATGGAGATTGTGAGCAGTGCTCTGAAGACTTTGTGGGCTTTTAACGCTTTGTTGAGGATTTAAAACAGTGGACATCCTTAGGACACTGCTTAGTAAAGGTCAGAACATATTTAATTAATGACTGTGTAAAGTCATATGCAATAAACTATCAACAGTTATCAATGATCCAGGGGTGAACATGCTGCTTGGTTGGGTGATTAGTTGGAGAAGCGTTTCATCCCTACTTATCTACAAAGTGTTACAGATGCATTTGAAACGAATGGCATGAAAGACCCATACTTCCCTAAAATATCGCCAGCTACAGGCTCTGCAGACGTAAGTTTGCCCTCACACTACAGCAACTACCTTAGGTAGCACCTGCTGAGTTATGAGCTTAAAAATTTAGAAATTAGTGCAATGTTACTTATATTCCATTTCCAAGATTCTGGTTCACTAATTCACTTAAGGCCAAGACCAGACCCAGCTAAGCTGAAGAACCTTCATTAAGATCAATAAAAGTCGGCTGCACAGCACAGGGAGATCAGCTCGGTGCTTTGTGACCGCCTGGAGGGGTGGGATAGGGAGGGTGGGAGGGAGGGAGACACAAGCGGGAAGAGATATGGGGACATATGTATATATATAACTGATTCATTTTGTGAAGCTGAAACTAACATACCATTGTAAAGCAATTATACTCCAATAAAGATGTTAAAAAAAAAAAAAAAGTCGGCCAGACCTCTAGGAGTGGACAGGAAATTCCTTTGATCTGCTAAGAAATGTCTGGGAGCTAAACAGATTAACATGGCATTGTAAAAGGACTTCTCAAATCAACAGCTCTGAGAGTTTATTCCTTTTAAATGTAAAGTAGGCAAATATCCTGTCCAGCAAATAAACATACAAATGAAGAACCGAATCACATAAACTGGGGAAATAGTAAATCATCATCATAATAGCATTACAAGAAGAAGAACTGTAATTATTTTCCATCTTCTAATCCAGAAGCAATAACACGTCAGATAAATTTACAATATACTTAGGTACTGCAATAGTTTTAATGGGTGGTTGCTGTTAAGCCTTAGTAATAAAACATGTAAAAACAGTTAAGAATGAGACCAGAGACATGAACTTCAAAGAATGATGGCCAAACAATATCGAAAATAACTATGTTACTACAGACTCCCAACAGGATATGAAAAAAACCTTACCTCAAGATAAAAACAAAGGCATGTTTTCTGATAACAGCACTGAAGCCAGGGTATTATTCTATTTTCTCCTACTAAGACAGAAATTACATTTCTTCCAAGGAAGAATGTTGATATACATTTTTTCATTCCCCCCGCAAAAAAACATAGTAATAACTTGTCCCCCATTTGGTGAGGTTCTTTTGTGAGAGTTTTATTATCTCTAGTGGCAGGTGGGCCTGTGTTTGTTATACAGAAGTTATCCAAGGAAGGGGCAAATGTCTAGTATTAACTGATACACTCCCTGTTCTAATTATTTTTCCAACTCAAGATACACACATGCAACATGCTTCTACAAACGGTTTTTAACACACTCTGAAAACATAAAATGAAACAATCCCATTTACCTGAAGAGCGTGATCTTAATTAATATGTTCTCTAAAGGTTGCTTGTTTGTTTTGTTTTTTGGTTTGCCCCAGCAGAGGTGCCTTCTCCTTCCTGGGAGAAGTTCATAGATCTAAACACGTGTGACACATTTGTGACACGTTATGCCTGTATTCTGGTTAAAGGTACACCTATCTTTTCTCCTCAGCTGGATTATAAATTCCTCACACTTCTCCATATCCCATTTCACAACAACTGTACCACTCCAGGAGCAGTGAGTGATCAATAAATAAGTATCTGTGGAATTAGGGAGGGCAGGGAATACATACTATTGCTTTCATTATTTACATTATAATGGCCATCACATACAGTGCCTTTCATTTTTCTCTAAGAGCCAAGCAGAGAAAACCTGCATTTAGTATACAAGGAAACTTTCTACCGAGACTGATTTGGTTCTGCATCCCAGCTTCACCTTTTAGCTGTGTGTCTTGGGCAAATACCATAACTGCACTGGGAGAGTTTCACTGGTAAAATGGGTATAATGATGGCAACCTCTGGATTATTACCAGGATGTAGTGAGATAAAAAACAGCAAGAGCTTAGAACAGAATGCACACAGCAAATAAGCTCCAATCATTTGTAGTGAGAAGACAGAAAGCAGCATTAGGTCCACTTTTTGTCGTTACCAAGGTTGGTTTTCATCTTGCTCAATTCCCTAAGATGTTCTAAATGCAAAAAAATCCACTCTCGGCCCGGTTCCACAGAGCCCACAGCAAGATGGGAAATCTTCCCCAAGCCCAGAGCCTAAAACGGTTGAGCAGCCATCGCGCACTCCAGTTGGGCGAGTGGAGTCTGGCAGGTTGATCTTTCTCTTTTCTTTTTTTTTTTCTTTTTTTTTTTTTTTTTGCGGTACGCGGGCCCCTCACTGCTGTGGCCTCTCCCGTTACGGAGCACAGGCTCCGGACGCGCAGGCTCAGCGGCCATGGCTCACGGGCCCAGCCGCTCCGCGGCACGTGGGATCTTCCCGGACCGGGGCACGAACCCGTGTCCCCCGCATCGGCAGGCGGACTCTCAACCGCTGCGCCACCAGGGAAGCCCGGTTGATCTTTCTCTATGTGTTGGAAGCTTCCCTCAAAGTCATTCTTGGATTAAGGCCATTGCAATTCCCCTCCCCAAGGGCACCTGTGCCCATCAGGGCTCAGTGTGAGGAGGTCTCCCCTCTCCTCCCTGGGGAGTCTCGGACACACTCTCTCAACCCCCTTTCCACCATCTTGGCTGCCCGCGGTACCCGCTGCTCTTCTGAGAGCATCCTTACTTGGTGTCCCATTATTACTCATTCTTGGTGCCAGTCCCGGAGTTCATCTGGATAGGGCATGTTATCATTTAACTTTTCTAGGTAAGATTTTCTTTTTTCCCCTTCACGCTCAGTGTCTTTCACCTGCCACCATCTACAGCATCCTGCAGAAAGAACCCTCGCTGCAGAGCCAGCACGGCTGAGCCTGGACACCCGCTCCTCTGTGACCAAGCAACTTCCCAAACATGATTCACAGGGAGGGAGGCTGCCTCGGGAAGCAGTGCAGCTCAGCCCTCAGAGAGCATCGGAAATACCCGGAGAGCGGTCGGTAGGTCTGGGGCGGACTCCGCAATCTGCCGTGTTAATGAGCACCAGGCTGGTCCAGGGTGCTGACCCACACATCACCCTTGGAGGAGCACCCTGTTAAAGAACCTTTGGTGCCCCAGATGAAAACAACAGGAATTCGTTAAGGGAATGGAGCGCACAGCACTCAAGCAGGTGACGTTCATCTTTACTTCTGCCTCTGCTGCGACTTCCTGCCGTGTCCCCAGCTACACTGCATCCTCCCTGCCTCCAATCAGGCTCCATGGTGACTACCCCTTACTCTCCCAATTAGCATAAATAGGGCATTTACTATGATCTAGGTGCTCGAACTACACTATCACAGCCCACACTCCCTCATCTCTAAGAGAGACACATTATTTGCATTGTGCATCAAGTTTAGAACCATCAAGGAATGTTCCCAAGGTCACAAGTGATGGAGGTAGGTCCAGGGAGCAAGGCCTGACCCTTAAGCTGGGTGCTAAGTCCACGCCGGCCTCCAGATCGTCCCTTCTCGACCCCATCCGGTCTCATTTCCTTCCCAGAGAAAGATTAATGTCCATGTGTGGTGTCCGCTCATTCAGACACGCACTTGTTAGCACAGACCTTTTAGAGAAACGATATCAACTCTTAACAGGATAACCTGGCTTGTTCGTTGCAATCTGTTGAAGACACAGTTTTGTCCAAATGGATCTGACTTCAGTACCCTCAAAACGAATCCAGTTCTCCCCACCCAATCACCTATTTGGACACTCTCTGAATAGGAAAGTGTCCACTAGCAAACGTGGGTGCCCCCCACGACGAAGAGGGTAAGATGGCCCCACTCAAAGGATGGCGTCACTAGAATTCTCCCCGACTGCATTGCTCCAATCCTCGTCATGGTTCTAACAGAGGAAATCAAATGACCTGAATGCAAAAAGATGTTCTGCCTCCCAGCAGCTACCTGACCTTTAAAGTTCTGCAAACCTCTTTGAATCTTGAGTTAAAATTGGAATAGAGTGATATACCTCGCAAGATGGTGTTCGGGAATAAAGGAGGTAAAATATGAAAAGAATGTTCGGCACATACGAGAAACTCAGTAAATTCTAATTCTCTCTTTTCTTACCCAGCTTCTGATTTTCCAGAAAATCCTCAATTTTACGCATTGAAAACACATTAGGGACCCCAGATCACGTGAAGAGAGTTCCCAAAACGCAGAGTCTCAGGACAAAACCCTGGACCAAATGAATTATTAGCTCCAGGAGTTAAGCCCAGGGATCTGTATACTCTAACGTACAAACCCTGCTTGCAAGCCACCTGTTTGTCCAAGATCAGAACATTTGGTCCAAAAACCCATCTGTGGTTCTACGGGGTGAATTAGACCAAGGGGCATGCTGCTGAGGTCAAAGGTTTCAGAACTGTTCTTCCTATTTTTTGGGAGATTTCCTTTTCATCCCTTCCTCCATTTCTTTTGATTTATAAATGTACAGTTTTCATAAATCTGATTCTTAGCTTACGTACACTGTATTAAAACTAGGCAAACCCAGTGTAAAAAAAATCCTTGCACGAAAACACTATTATTGCACAGAAAGTAAACAAATGAAAACAGGAAATTCAAAACCATTCTTCCTTTGGTAGCTCCAAGTCCTCCTGCAAATACAGGTATGAATGCATCAATTCAGCAGCCGACTAGACAATAAAAAGACTGTATATAGACGGGCAGGAAAAACGCATTCAGTTACTGTCAGAATAATAACTTTGCATTTCTTGACTGGCGCTCCTTAAAATGCCCAGTCAGAGCTTCAGATAAAGGTAGCTCTAATACATGGTCCGAGGACCTTTAGACTCAAATATTTTTTTAAATTAGATTGATAGATGTCACTTCTCAAGTCCTTACGTGACGAAGCATTAAATTCCCATAGGACCCAGGTACCTACTAGAGAGACAGTAGTTAGTTCTCAAGTCAGCGTGTCAAGAAATATTTGAACCATTATCTGTCACTGAAGCGGCTTACGTGGTACGCAGAACTCTTAGCCAAGGGGAAAAACGCTAATAAAAGGGTGACCTTCAGCAACACTTTAGTTAACACTATATGTAACAATTTGATGATTTTTTTAAAAATCATATCTTTATACAAACTACCCATTAGATCCTTCAAGTAGAGTCGTTCTTCCCAGCCCCATGTCAAAAAAAGGTTGCGTTTTTATATATTTATTCATTTATTTATTTTTGGCTGCATCGGGTCTTTGTTGCTGCACGTGGTCTTTCTCTAGTTGTGGCGAGCGGGGGCTACTCTTCCTTGTGGTATGCGGGCTTCTCATTGCGGTGGTTTCTCTTGTTGCGGAGCTCGGGCTCTAGGCGTGTGGGCTTCAGTAGTTGCAGCACACAGGCTCAGTAGTTGTGGCGCATGGGCTTAGTTGCTCCACGGCATGTGGGATCTTCCCGGACCAGGGCTCTAACCCGTGTTCCCCTGCATTGGCAGGCGGATTCTTAACCACTGCGCCACCAGGGAAGTCCTGGTTGCGTTTTTAAAATGGCTTCCTGCTGCCTAGGTTCAAATGAATAAAAATATGGCTAAAAGCCAGTCCTGATAACCCAGAAGCTGGCCATGAGTACTTCAACCCACCCCTGTCTGAAGCCCACCCCTGGCACTTGGCCAGAACTCTTTACAAAGCCTCCGTGCTAACAAACTATGTGCACTTTAAAATGCAAAAAATGGTACAAATGAACTTATTTACAAAACAGAAATAGTCACAGATGTAGAAAACAAACATGGTTACCATGGGGGAAAGCAGGGGCAGGGGAGATAAACTGGGAGATTGGGATTGACAAATACGCACTACTATATATAAAATAGATGATTAATCAGGACCTACTGTAAAGCACAAGGAACTCTACTCAATACTCTGTAATGACCTGTATGGGAAAAGAATCTAAAAAAGAGTGGATATATGTATACGTATAACTGATTCACTTTGCTATACACATGAAACTAACAACACTGTAAATCAACTATACTCCAATCAATTTTTAAAAATAAGAAATAATAAAACGCAAAGCGTTTGGCAGCAGTCAGCACTCAGGAAGTGCTGCTCTGGGCAGGCTCTCCCTTCCCCACCTTCCGAAATGATTTTTCTAGGGACACAGCTGACCGCTTCTTCCATCCTGATTCCTTGCTAAGTCCTCCTTTTCCTTCTCCGGTTGCTCCTTCCCCGTGACCTCTGTCCCCTCCTGTCTCGCCATTAAAGGTTGCTGTTCTTCATGCTTCACCTTCTACTCACCTTTCCTCACCCTTTATCCACTTTCCCTCAAGCAACTGTGTCTACTCCCTGGGGACAGAAATAACCACGTCCTTGTCCAAAACTCCCACGTTCCTAAATCCAACTCAGACTTCTTTTTCTGAGTTCCAACCATCCAAGTGCTGACTTGGCATTTCCACTTGGACGGATCAAAAACACAGTAAGCTTCACCCTCCTTCTGCAGCAACCCCCATCCCCTTCCTAACGCACACACAAGGGCCCGTACCAGAAACCCAGGAGTCAGCCTCTACATCCCCCTTTACAGGCAATCCCACTTCATAACCAAGATGAAGAGATGCCTCCAAAACCATCTCGGATTCTCTTGCTTCTCTTCATCCCTCCTGCTCCCTCTGTAGAGCGAGCCCACATCCTCAACCCACTTGGAGCCCCGAGTTCCCTGCAGGCACCCAACATCCCTTGCTCTCCGTTCTCTGCACAACAGCAAGTTGTGATATTTTCAAAATGGAAACTTTATAACTGATGTACTTAAAAACCCTCCAGTGGTTTCCCAGGCTTCTACGACAAAGGCCAGAACCCTAAAAATTCCAAAATAATCTGATTTTTCTCACCTCTCAGACCTCAGTCTTGCCTCCTTTGCACCGACAGCCCTCTCTGCTCTTCCTCTTCCCTGCATCGGGAATGGAAATGTCCTTCTCTCTCCCCACTCCCATCAGAAACGTCTCTTTCTCTAGGAGACTTTCTGATATCTTTCAAACTAAGTTAGAGTCTTCTGTTCTATGTTCTCATGATACCTTGTACTTTTTCCCCCTATAAAAACTTGGCACAATTATATATATATATATATATTTATATATATATATATATATATATCACAATCCTTTATGTAACTGTTCATTCTACCCTATTAGCTCGGAAAGAGCCGTGCCTAATTTCTTCATCACCAGGATTCTAGAAAGCAGTAGAAAGACTAGCAAATAAATATTTGCTGAAGCAGTAAATTAGTAAAGTGCACTCACTGCTTCTGCTTTTCTATCACTTACCTACACTGTTAAGCGATCTCATGATTCTCGTAATTTATCTAGGCAACATCCTCAGAATGGCCCCTACAGTCTCTCCCACAGGTCAGGCGTGCCTAAATCTAAGAGGAAAGGAATAGGACTTGGGGGGGCTACACAAATTGATTGAAGAAGTGGTAAATTAACGACAAATTTCTAATCCATTTTAATGAATGAACAGATATGTGCTTGACTAACCTGCAGGCAGGACACTGCCTTAAGCTGCTCTGGAACCCAAGAACCTCGCGGAGCCAAATGGCCCATGACGAGGCGGAGGCTGAAGAAAAGAGTACCACACATATATGATTAGTCTCTACCCTTTACACATAATTTATTTTCAGTTTTGTTTTTTGGTCCCGCCATGTGGCATGTGGGATCTTCGTTCCCCGACCAGGGACCGAACCCACACCCCCTGATGTGGAAGCATGGAGTCTTAACCACTGGACCACCAGGGACGTCCCTACACATAATTCTTAAGTATCCTCTTTATAGTCTCAATATTTAATAAAAAGTTTTAAGAGCACAACAATAACATGCATGATGTAGATGCACAAAAGACTAATTATTTTACACAACTTCACAACCATGCATTTATTGTCTCCATTCACCTGTTATGAGTTGGTTCCTTTTCCTCCTGGGCTGCACAAAGGACGCACAGGCATACAACCAGCACATCATAAAATCACCAACAATCCTTACTAACAGGAAGTAGGTGGATAATATTGGCAATTTAATCATTTTCATGGACTTTTCGATAGTATTTTAAAAAGAAATATTACTGAGTACATAATGACAGTTATTTAGCAAGTTCCTGGAAATACAACTATGAAAAAAGTTAATAAAAGTGATTTAAAATGGTGGAACGATTACTCATCAATACAGTTAATACACTGGGCAGGTTGAACCTAACAATTTTGCTTTCTACAGGCAGCTTGACCAGCCATTTTTAATTTATCCTACTAAGTAATGTGATCATGAAACCCAATTAAGTCGGCAGGAATAAAGCCTGAAAGTATTTCTCCACGGCCCCTATATCAAAATGATTTGTTAAACACAGAGCTTTAAAAGGCATCCTCAACATGCCAGTGAAAGGCAGTGACTTTGGCCTGACCCTCTGCATTTCCAGTGGTAGCAGATGAAATCAGACATAGTGAGCATCATACCTTTAAGTGTTAGCGCAAAACCTTAAAGATTTAGTGAAGTCAGACAGAGAAATATTGTATGATATCACTTATATGCAAAATCTTTTTTAAAAAATGATACAAATGAACTTATTTATAAAACAGAAACAGACTCACAGACTCAGAGAACTTATGGTTACCAGGGGGGAAGAGTTGGGGGAGGGATAGTTAGGGAGTTGAGGACTGACATGTACACGCTGCTATAAAGGAAAAAAATAAAATGAATAACCAACAAAGACCTACTGTATAGCGCAGGGAACTCTGCTCAGTATTACGTAACAACCTGAATGGGAAAAGAATTTGAAAAAGAATAAATACATGTATACGTATAACTGAATCACTTTGCTGGCCACCCAAAACACAACACTGTTAATCAACTATACTCCAATATAAAATAAAATGTAAAAAAAAAAGATTTAATGCAAAACCAACCTGCAAAATGCGAAGTTGAACACAAGAAAGAGCACGTAGTTCATATGGTATTTATCTACCGTGAACATGGATGGCTGTTATGTCTGCTCTGCATGTAACTTTGGTTCACCCACTGCAATGAGGCAGCAAAAGGCAAATCTGTCTCCTTTCCAAAGGACAGCTGAGCCATTAAGAATAAAATGACCATTGCAAATTGGAACCCTGCCTATTTCAACCAATTTGGTCGGAAGTGAGGTTCAGCTATGCCTCAGGTGTCAGCACCAGTCTCTTTCAGAGGAAAGGAAAGACTAAAATACCTTGTCTCCATCTACTCACTGGCAGAAATAAACTATTGAATTTGCACTGTAATATATCTGGGGTACCATTTGTTACAGCAGTTGGCCTACCCTAACTAGTACAATCTACTATGAGAAAGGCAATATTCAAAAGGGACAAATTCCCTCAAGTAAGACTCAGTCTTTGTTCAGTATTTCTATTAAAAACAGCATGTATTCCTTTTCCTTATTAAAAGGAATATACAATCACTATAGAAATTTTAGAAATACACATGAAGTTCCTAACATCAATAATTCTAATGCCTAACTGACAACATTTTGTTATATAGATTTCCAGGCTTTTATTTCTCTTTAGATTGACAGATGGCTATAAATAGATAGATAATAGTAAAAGCAATTATACAGTCTGCATTATATTTTTTCACTTGACAATATACTATGAATGTATCTATAAGTCATTATACTTTCTTCTACAACCAGACTCTTAAAGACAACACAATCCATTATATAGCCATACAGTTTTATGTAACCATCCTCCCACTGAAGGACATAGTCTGGAACAATGGGTAGCAAAGGTACAGAAAGTAGATAGAGAAGCAGACCGTTATGGGGAAGAATGAACAGTAGGTGTAAATGTAAAGATCCCTCCAGCCACTTGGCACGTGGGGAGCCATGCCATCAGTGTAGCACAGGGTTCCAGGTAGGAGAAGAAATTGGATAAGAACACCTGGATAAAAGGTGAATGCCTTCTAAGCCATTCTAAGGAGTTCAGATTTTATCCTGATGGCAGCTGAAGAGGTTTAAGCAAGGGTATAGTACCATCTTTTCTGCTTTGGAAAGATCATTAGCAATAGTTCAGAGAATGAATTTAAGATGAGGAGAATCCCTGAGCAAAGATAAGAGGCTGTTCCAGTAAGGCTGAGAACTGCTACAGAAACAGTGGAGTTGGGGTAGAAGGGAGGGGTCTGAGATGTGTTAAGGAGGTAGAATCAATGAGATCTGGTCACCAAATGGATATGGGGCAGAAGCAGAGGTTTCCGGTTGGGCTAACTAGGAAGACACTGATGCTACCATATGGTGAGGAGTTAACTAAGCTCTTATGAGCACTTACTACTCTATGTGGCATAAAATAAGCTGTCACTCCAGGAAGCCACTGGTAGTAACAGCAGTGACTGTAATAGGAGTCGCAATAGCAGTTTCATCATTAGTATCCAGGTGTCCAGACGGACTGCCAGGGGACATGATGAGATCCTGTTCAATATGTTTACCATGAAGTGTCTGTAGGACATTTGGGTGGGTTATCTGGTAAGTGCTTGAATATACTGATCTGGAGCCAGAAAATAGGGTCTGGGCTAGAGATATGAACCTAGGAGCCATGGTTTCTAAGCACCATTAGATCTGCTGGAATAGCTGAACTCACCAGAGGCAAAGGAAGGAGCAAAACAAAACTAGACACAACACAGTTGAGTCGTGCCTGGCCCGTGTGGCACTGCCAACGCCTCTTCATGCAGTGATTTAAAAAGATCCAATTATTTCTCATCTGACAACTTGTTTCTGTTTTGCTCCTTCTACTCACAAAGGGACTAAAATCTACCATCTTCTGGCCCCAACCATAAATATCATAAGCTGAGAAAGGTCTTTTAACCCAATTCTGCATGAAGCTGGGAACTCTCTCCCCACCATCATCAGAACTGGTGCCATCCGGCTAGAAACCAAGATTTCCCTACTCTCTGCGCTGGTCTCGTCCATTTCCACAACAGCACTAATTATTAAAAACCTAAAACAGTGTCAGATTTACACTGTTAGAATAAATAAATTAAAATTCATAGTAAAGCACTTTGAATCTTCTTTGTCATTTTATAAAACAAATGACTGAACTTCTTGCTTTAAAAGTTTACGGTTGTAAGTTAATATATTAATCATACTTTATAGCTTCAAAGACAGTATCTGCTTTTTGAAAAGACGATGCTCATGAACACAAATAACTATTTTTTGACAGTGTAATAAAATGACCCAAAAGGCAAGGGAGGCGAAAACCTTTGGAGGAAAAGGGGAGACACTTTTTCACTCTACTTAAGCTGTCACTCCTCTTTCGGAGTGTCCAAAAGTTTCACAATGGTTTTTCCATGACTGTTCTCCACAGAACAAGACTAAAATGAGAAGAGAGGGAGAGAAAAGCTCCACGGGCAGTAGCAGAAGGGGTTTGCATGTTGGGTCATTTCTGAGATGAGAACCAGATGCAGTTTGAACGGACCATGGAAAGCTCTTTACTTCCACCTTCTCATGCTGCATATTAGGGAACTGAGGCCCAAAGAGGTAAAGTTACTCACCCCAAACCACCCAGGTACTAAACTACAAAGCTAGAAGTGGAAAGGAGTTCTCCTGACTTGTGAATAAGCTGAGGACACCCCAAGTGTCTGGCTGCAAGGATACTGTGGTCTCCCGGGTGAGGCAAGACATTCACAGCTAGAAAAACTGTTAAACAGATCAGTGTTTAAAAAACAAAGATAACGTAAGGGAAATTTGAAATGCACCATGTATAAAGTATGGAGTAAAACATACTTTACATGGTGCTCCGTATTCAAAGGCTAAAGTGAGTATTTCTGGCAGGATCGTTATTAGGACTGTCGTGGAAGCAGTAGGATATAGCTGTCCCTTGAAGGAGACAGAATTTCTGTGGACAGAAATGAGGGAAGAAGCAGACCCAGGCAGCGGAAGTGGCATATGTAAAAACTAGAGGATTAGGGCTGCCCTGGTGGCGCAGTGGTCGAGAGTCCGCCTGCCAATGCAGGGGACGCGGGTTCGTGCCCCGGTCCGGGAAGATCCCACGTG
>NW_006794795.1:0-454 GCF_000442215.2 Lipotes vexillifer | reverse complement strand
TCACACCTGTGACCTCCGGAACTGTGAGACAATAAATATGTGTGGTTTTCAACCACTGAATTTGTGATTGTCTTTTGTAGCAGCAACAGGACGATAGTAGGTCCTTGTTCCTCCATCATATGTGGACACAGAAGGAAATTCAATAGTCATTCTACGTAAACTATTCCTGGGGCAAAAGAAGAGGTGGGAACAATCCTCACCTTTTTTTTCTTCTTATAAGCCACGCTGCGTGGCTTCTGGGATCTTAGTTCCCTGATCAGGGATTGAACCCACACCCTTGGCAATGAAAGCACAGAGTCCTAACAACTGGACCGCCAGGGAACTAACTCCCTGGGGTTTCTCCTCTTTTCCTGCTCACGCTCAGGCATACTAAGTTGTCAATACATCTACCACCGCTTATTCTTCTACGCTTATAACACCTTCTGTATCTCCACATCCAGTAATCACCCATAGC
>NW_006794794.1:0-4623 GCF_000442215.2 Lipotes vexillifer | reverse complement strand
GTTTAAAATCTTCTATTGTCACTTTGGTTAAATAAATAATTATTTCATAATGATCTATGATCCTATTTAATCAAATGCTCAAACGTTTTGACATTTTTGACAACTTCCCAAAACCAAATACTGAATGGAATCTTTTTAACCTTAAATTAACTTTGAGATTTCCCAGAGGGCTTCTGGAAAATCTCAAAGGTTTTGTCTCTCACCTGGTAAGATGTTAAAATTATTAGGTTTATTGGATATGGTGAAATACATGAGAAGCATTGTCAAATAAGTGATACTAAACCTTCTTAGGTTATATTTGTATGGATATATGTTTTTAATATGTGTTCCAGAAATTGTATGAAAGTCCTAGAAATCTAGTATGTCCTGGTAAAATGTTATCAGTCATAATTCTGGTTATTATCTTGATATGTTTTATGTCACATAAATAACCAAATTTCATAGTCAATTTCATTATAATAAACTCTCATCAGATATTTAATCATGGGCATTTAAAAAATTTTTTGTCATTTACAGACAGTTGTTGTTTTACTCTGATGCTTTTGCAAAAGTGATTCATCTTCAGAGGGATTCATGGAAAAAACTCTGAAAAGTACTATAGAATACAGGTTTCTGAAAACTTTAAGGACGTACTACTGACTGGGTAAGAATTTCCAGAGCTCTAATGGAAAAACTAGATTCAAGCAGAACAAGAATTAATAACATGGGTTGAATGAACTGATGGGGATGATTATAATTTTTATGACTTTTTATGTGAAACACTGCTGGTTCTTTAATGTTTTTATTTACAAGTTTAAAGAAACCTTTTTCTTTTAAGCTGTCTATGATGTATAGCAATTTGATAAAGTATACCTTTGTAAACAGAATTGAAACATTTCACTTTTCTCCGTATCTGATCCCTCCAGAATTGGGAAATTTGTTGAGTGTTCTTATTTTCAAGGCTATTTAGTTATTTGTATAAATTCAGTAAGAATCTGTTTTTAGAATACAATTTGAAACATTGTTTATATTGTGGCTTTGACAGAATATCATAATTCAGAATATGCGTAGAATATAGACCACACAACTTTAAGGAACTGAGGCTGACTTTATGGAGCCGGTAAAGCCTCTTGGAAAACCAGCCTGTTACCTTGCTTGCTGGGTTCCCAGCAGCTTTCCCAGGTAAGGAAGGAAGGTCTCTTCCTGCAGGCCCGGAAACGTCAAGAAATTGAGGAGACTTCAAGAAGAAAGGAATTAACCCAGATCTATAGGTATTGTAGGCAAAGTTTGATGGCAAGTCTTAGGCTTGGCTTCTTAGCCTCAAGAGGCTTTTAAATGTCCAACTGAGATTCCTTATAAAAAGTTCCAGCAAAGAAAAATTTAAAATAGCCTCTGTGGTCAGTCACTACTCTTGCTACAGTTACGTAAACATCAGGCCGAGTTTAATGAGACTAGACCTATTTTGCCTACAAATTGGTCTTACTGTGATTATCTTTAATAGAAGTGAGAGAGTGGTTGTAGAGAGAAGAAGATGTTTAGTAAAAAAGTATAAGACATCCTTGTGGATATCAGGTTCTATTCATGTTCATTATCTTTGAGGTTTTTTTATCTACCTGTAAATTGGACTGGATCCTGAATTCTTCCAGTTTCCTCAGATACTGGCTACAACTCTCCAAACTAACACTTCCAATTTTCTCCCACCCTTCTGACCTGAAATCAATAAGAACAAAGACTTCCTTTCAACCTCCTTGAAAGGGACCATACCATGTCCCCCTCACTATCCAGATAGCAGCCAAACTGCAGGCACTTGAATCTTGACCCAAGATTCAAGAGTCAAGTTTCAGTAATCACTTCTAGACTCTTGAAACTGCATAAGGACTGGAGATCTAAACTTAAAATTGACTAGGGAGGTTCCTCAGCATCTTGAGGCATCTAGAGGTGAACAGCTCTCCCAAGATCACAGATCAAGATCCTCATCTCCAATATGAAACTTTTATTCCTCTTGCCTTTTTGGTACTTGCTTTTTCTCTCTGTTAATGCATGGGAAGGCAATGCCTCTTAACTCTGGCAACTATTGCTGAATACAGAAAAAAGTCCATAGTTATACAACAGAGTCCCTAGACTTTTCTTGCTAAGATGGCTTTAGATAAGAGATTTCCTTGAGATTACTTATTGGCTGAACAAGGAGCAGTCTGTGCCATAACAAATACCTATTGTGGTACCTGGATAAACACCTCTGGTATTGTAGCCAATACAAGGAATTAACAAACAAGACACTTAGCTCAAACAAGTTGATGCCTTTCCAGGTACATTCTTTGATTTATTTGATGCCAACTGGTTTGGTTCATGGGGGCCCTAGCTAAAGAGTATACATTACTCTCTTGGTATTCACTTCCCATTTGTTGCTCAATTAGAATCAATCTTTGTTCAATTAAATTTGTAAAAATTTTAATATGCCGCAGTTTATCTTTTAACAGAACTCAAGAAAAGAAGAATAATCATCTTTTCCCAGATATTTACCCTCCTGTTCCTTTTCCTCTGCAAGTATAGTCATACTTCTGTCTAAAAATAAAATTTCATCTTTCTTACAGTGTTATACCCTGCCTTTCTTCACTAGCAACACAAATTGAATGTCATTCAATGTCAATAAACATCCATTTGCATCATAATTTGAGGGCTTACAAGAATACTAATGGCCCATAAAAACATGAAAGTATTAAAATTAGCCAACATTTGTTTTGAGTCAAGTAACATTTATTCTCAGAATTGCAGTGTGACATTTTTCATCCTTATTTTACAGATGAAGATAGTAAAGAACTGGGAGGTTAAGTACTTTGCCTAAGCTAGCATACTTAGAAAGTGGCACATCATGGTATTGGACCCAAATAGCATGGCTCCAGAGCCCATGAATATTTAGGGTGATAGAACTTGAGGCACAGAAGCACACAGATTAACTATCAAGTTTCAGCCACATAAACCCAAACTGAGACACACTTACACATACAAATGCATGATCAAAAATTGTACTCAGCTTCTTTCCTCCATAAATGGGTATTCTTTGAATATATTTCCAAAACACTAAAATCCCAAGTAACTTATTTATCCGTAAAAAGTATTTTCTATTTTCAAATTTTTCTCTTAATAAATGTTCCTGTTTACAATTCTTCAAACAATACAGAAATGTATATTTATAATATGAAATTACCCTGACTCTCCCTTCTGCTTGATACCTGTCCTTTGACCCAAAGGTGTCCACTCTCAGTAGATTGGTGCATTTTCTCCAGATGTGTTTGTCTGTAGGTGAAATATCGTAATCAGAGATACACAAAAATATTTATTCACACGTTTTCTTTTTCAGTATAGAATCCCATTATTCATATTCTGCAACTTGCCTTTTTTTCATTGAAAATAACAGCTCTTCATGTTTTCAAGTATTTTGTTAGCTAATGTGTCTTCAAGTGTTACTTGGTATATATATTGTTCTTTACATGAATACTCCATTTATATTTGTACTATCCATTGCTGTGAAGGGTAGCAGAGCATGCCACCCAAAATATGCTCCTGTGGTGTAAGGAATATTTTGAGCTGATTATTTTAAGAAACAGCAGACACAAGAAAATCTCTAAAAACGGAGTAGAAGTTACTCTTTTGTAAGGAACATTTACATTTATAACGGAAGCCTCCACTAGTAAGTGTCTCCCTCTCTGTTCTTCCCTCTGAAGGAGGACTTGAAATCACATGAAACACTTGTCAATGGAGAAGGCACCAACTTTAATCGGCATAACAAACCTTACCCTTGTTAAGCTTGCTTTTCTTGGTAACCTCGAATAACTGGCCTCTCCTCCCACCCCCAACATCTTTCTTTGCCTTTGGCTGAAGATTGTTTTTAAGGTGGTGGCATGGGCCATCTCAAGGAGTTATTCAGTTTCCCTGGGTATCTCCCATGTGTACATGAAGTGTACATATTAACAAACTTATTTGTTTTTCTCTTGTTAACGTCTTTTATTGCAGGGGGGTCTCAGCCGAGAGCCCTGAAGGGTAAAGGGAAAATTATTTTTCCTCTCCTACCATTTTGGCAACCATGAAGGCCTCCACTGGGGCACCTCACTTGCTCTGGAGTCTACAGATGGGATCCTGAAAAACTGGCAGAAGCTGGCTAAGGGTAAGAATTCTTACCAAAGTCAGCTCTCCTGGATCTCTGTCTGTAGTGTCCAGTCAAGAGGGGAAGGTTAAAATCTTACAGTGTCTCTTCATTTCCAAATTCCAATTGGCAGAAGAAAAACATTTGTAAGATTTAATTCTTTGAATTGTGACTGGTGAATTTGGTTTTAGGTACCCGTTGGCTATTGATCCTTTTCCTCCCAGGGGCAGCTATCACTTTCCTGTTTGTCTTGTATGTTCTGAGAACTTGGCTTGGCTTTCTGCCTGCCCAGGGCACATAGGTTGTCATTTCTTGTGTGTGCAGGTGGCTCGAACGTCCCCAAGAATACAGTCAGAAAGAAATGTGGGTTGCACCCCATTTGCAGCTAGTGTCCTACTGACTGTTGCCTGCTCTTAGGGGGCATATCGATAATTACCTTGAATGTAAATGGATTAAATGCTCCAACCAAAAGAAACAGACTGGCTGAATGGATACAAAAACGA
>NW_006794793.1:0-404 GCF_000442215.2 Lipotes vexillifer | reverse complement strand
TTGTTAAGACATGGGTGAAGATATTAGCTAAGGATAATGTCAGGACTTTAGATATTGACGGCATCAGTGACTTAGTTAGGGACAGTGTCAAGTCCTTCGATAGGACTAGCATCTTTGTCTTTGTTAGGTACAGTGTCAGGGCCTGAGTTAGTAATAGTTTCAGGGCATTAGTTAGGGACAGTTCTGGGTCGGCTTTAGGACGAGCATCTAGGCCTTAGTTAGTGACAGTGTCATGACCTTTGGCCTAAATTCAGGGCCTGCAATACTCACAGCATAAGGGCTGCAGTTAGCATAAGAGGCAGGACAGTTGTTAGAGACAGGGTAAGGGTAAACTTTAGGGATCGTGTCAGGAAATGACTTAGGGATAGTGTCAAGACCTTAGTCACTGAGAGTATCAGGGCCAT
>NW_006794792.1:0-302 GCF_000442215.2 Lipotes vexillifer | reverse complement strand
AGTGACCCCACAGGAGACTGAACCAGACCTACCTGCTAGTGTTGGAGGGTGTCCTGCAGAGGCGGGGGGTGGCTGTGTCTCACCGTGAGGACAAGGAGACTGGCAGCAGAAGTTCTGGGAAGTACTCCTTGGTGTGAGCCCTCCCACCGTCTGCCATTAGCCCCACCAAAGAGCCCAGGTAGCCTCCAGTGTTGGGTCGCCTCAGGCCAAACAACCAACAGGGAGGGAACCCAGCCCCACCATCAGCAGACAAGTGGATTAAAGTTTTACTGAGCTCTGCCCACCAGAGCAACAGCCAGCTC
>NW_006794791.1:0-2805 GCF_000442215.2 Lipotes vexillifer | reverse complement strand
CTGACAATGGCTTTATCAAAGCCCCTGATGCTGATCCTACTGAGGCCCTTATGCTGCTCCTACGCCAGGCCCTCATATATCCCTAGCTCAGGCTCTGACACTAGGCCTTACTCAAACCCTGTCACTCTTCCTAGGTCTGGCGCTGATGCTGTCCCTACCTGAAGTATTGACAGTCGTCCTAAATTGGGCCCTGATGCTCTAAGTAAATGAAGTCTTGGCACTATTCCTAGGTTATGTCCTGACACTATCCCTAGACCTTAACCTAACCTTGCCTTTAACTGATGTCGAGCCTCTTATGATAATTAATTCCCTTATGCGGTCCCTAACTAAGAAGATGAAATTAGTTCCAAGGCCGTGATGCTACCCCTAACTGAGGCTTGGAGGCTCGTCTTAACTCAGGCCCTGACACAACACCTAATACAGTCCCTGACACTGTACCTAAACAAGGCTCTGATGCTCATTCTAAGTCAGCCTCTGACACTGTCTCTAAGGCCCTGCGGATATCAGTACCTAAAGTCCTGACATTATCATGAGCTAATATCCTGACCCATGTCTTACCAAGCTCCTGAAACTGTCCCAAAGCAAGCCCTGTCACTGTCCCTAAGTGAGGCCCTGTGGAAGTCCCTAACAGAGGCCCTGAAAAGGTCTTTTAAAATGTCCCTTAGGCTGATTCTTAGGGACCTCAGGGGCCCTTATACTACTCCTATTTCATGCCTTGACACTGTCCCTCATTCAGACCCTAAGGTTAGGCCTCACTTATGCCCTGTTGCCGTACCTTAGTTAGACTCTGAGACTATCACTACCTGCAGCCCTGACACTGTTCCTCATTAAGGCTCGGACAATGGTCTTCACTAAGTCCCTGATATTCTCAATAACTAAGGTCACACGCTATCCCGTGGCCGGGAACCTGACTCTGTCCCGAGCTAATTTCCTGCCTCTTGTCCTCACTGAAGTCCTAATGCTCTCCCTAAATAAGGCCCAGACTAGTCCTAACTAAGGCCCTGACACTGGGTCTGACTAAGGCCCGGAATCTGTCCCTAATATAGGCCCTGCTGCTGGCAATAACTAAAATCCTGACACTATCCTAAGTTAATAATCTGACCCATTTCCAACCAAGGGCCTGACACTGCCCCTAAGAAAGCCCTGTCTCTGTCCCTACGTGAAGGCCTGAGGCTGTGCCTAACTCAGGCCCTGAAGCTATGCCTAACTGAGGCCTTGACGCTGTGACTTCCTCAGGCCCTGATCATGTCTTTAACTAAGACCTTATTGCTCACCCAACAAAGGCCCTGATGTAGCTCCTACATCATGCCCTGACAGTGTCCCCAGGTAAGGGCCTGATGCTAGGCCTCACTCAGGCCCTGACGCTCTCCCTAAGTCAGGCTCTGATGCTGTTGCTACCTGAAACCCTGACACGGGTTCTAATTAAGGCCCTGATACTCTCAGTGACTAAAGTCTTGACACTACCCCAGGTCATTTCCTGACACGATGCCTAAACTTTACCCTCATCCTGTCCCTTGCAACTGTCCTGTCTCTTATGCTAACTGAAGTCCTTATGCTGTGCCTAACTCAGGCCCTGAATTCAGTCCCAAGGCCTTGACACTGTCCCTAAATGAGACCTAGATGCTCCTCCTAAATCTGGCCCAGAAGTGTCCCGCACTAAATCCCTAACAATATTCCTAAATCAGGCCCTGACACGGTACCTAACAGAGGCACAGATGCTAGTCCAAACTAGGGCCGTGACACTGTCTCTAACTGAGGCCCAGAATCTGTCCCTAATATCGGCCGTGCTGCTGGCTATAACGAAAATCCAGACAGTATCCTGAGCTAATATCCTGAACAATTTCTAAGCAAGGGCCTGACACTGTTCCTAAGAAAGCCCTGCTGCTCTCCCTAAGAGAAGGCCTGAGGCTGTGCCTAACTCAGGCCCTGAAGCTATGCCTACCTGAGGTCTAGACAGTTTGACTACCTCAGAGGTTGGTCATGTCTTCAATTAAGACATTAATGCTGACCCAACAAAGGCCCTGATGCAGTACCTACATCATGCCCTGACAGTGTCCCCAGGTAAGGGCCTGACGCTAGTCCTCACTCAGGACATGTTGCACTCCCTATGTCAGGCACCGGTGCTGTCCCTACCTCCAGCCATGATACTTGTTCTAAATATGGCCCTGATACTCTCAGTGACTAAGGTCTTAACACTATCTCTAGGTCACATCCTGACACGATCCATAAACTTTACACTAAACCTAGCCCTAGTAAATGTCCTGCCACTTAGGGTAAATGAAGCCCTTACTCTGTGCCTAACTCAGACACTGAATTTACGCCCAAGGCCATGACACTGGCAGTAACTCGTCCTGAATCCTGCCCAAAAGTGTCCCTCACTGAAGCTTTAACACTATTCCTAACTCAGGCTCATACACGGTACCTATCAGAGACCCAGATGCTAGTGCTAATGCAGGCCCTGAAAGTGTCTCTAACTCAGGCCCTGCTGCCATCAATACCTAATGTCCTGACAGGATCCTGAGCTCATTTCCTGACCCATCTCTTTCCAAGTTCCTGAAACTGTCCCTAAGTAAGCCCTGACTCTGTTCCTAAGTGAGACCCTGATGCTGTCCCTCACAGAGGCCCTGACAATGGCTTTAGCAAAGTCACTGAGGCTGATCCTACTGAGGCCCTTATGCTGTTCCTAACTCATGCCCTCATACTATCCCTTGCTCAGGCTCTAACACTAGGCCTCACTCAAACCTTATGACTCTTCCTAGGTCCGGTGCTGATGCTGTCCCTACGTGAAGTCCTGACACTGGTCCT
>NW_006794790.1:0-255 GCF_000442215.2 Lipotes vexillifer | reverse complement strand
GGCATATAGTTGCTTGTAGTAATCTCTCATGATCCTTTGTATTTCTGCAGTGTCAGTTGTTCTTTCTTTTTCATTTCTAATTCTGTTGATTTGAGTCGTCTCCCTTTTATTCTTGATGAGTCTGGCTAATGCTTTATCAATTTTTTATCTTCTCGAAGAACCAGCTTTTATTTTTATTGATCTTTGCTATCATTTCCTTTATTTCTTTTTCATTTATTTCTGACCTGATTTTTATGATTTCTTTCCTTCTGCTAA
>NW_006794789.1:0-204 GCF_000442215.2 Lipotes vexillifer | reverse complement strand
TTAAGGTAGGATTGTATTGCTATAAACTTCCCTCTTAGAACTCCTTTTGCTGCATCCCATAGGATTTGGGTCGTTGTTTCTCCATTGTCTTTTGTTTCTAGGTATTTTTTGATTTCCTCTTTGATTTCTTCAGTGATCACCTCATTATTAAGTAGTGTATTGTTTAGCCTCCATGTGTTTATATTTTTTACAGATCTTTTCCTG
>NW_006794788.1:0-4126 GCF_000442215.2 Lipotes vexillifer | reverse complement strand
AGGGAAAACATATAAAATATTAAAAGAAGGTTCAAAAAAGAAAAAGAGAGATAATAAAAACTGAGCAAACTTTCTTCTGGGAATTAATCCTATGGTGATTCACAGAGTCGAAAGCACCTGGAAAACCCCAAGATGTTTAAGGATATGGTTAATGCAGGAGTAATTTACTCAGTTCAGTATCCTTGCTGGAAATTCCTGGACAGTCAGAACACCATTCCTTACCTAAACTTTTGAAACCATATACCAATAAAAACAGTATTATCAGTTAATATTAAAAAAAAAAAGTAGTGGGAACAAATTTCAAATTTTGAATAATTTTATTCAAACCTTAAAGGAGTATCACAATGCATAGTGGAGATTTTGGTAATATAAATTTATACATGATTTTGCTTCTGCTGCATGCATATCTACTATAGCCATCCTCTCTTGCTTGAATGCAGTAATAACATGAAATATAAGTTGCACATCTGTTTCTAAATCAATGCTGACCTTGCAAAAGAGATTTCATGCAAAAAACTGTGGTTTGACTTAGTAGAATTGTTACTAAATTTGTCTTAAGTTATTTCATAAGAATTTGCATCTTTAAAGCATTTCTTATGAATTAATGAAGTTCAAGTGATTTTTGAACACAACATAGATGATGTGAATGAGTAAAATAATATAAACTGTTGTCTTTCCTTCGCTACATGTACAATGTAACATGCAGTGTTGGTGACAAGCAAATAGAAATAATGGAAAAGGAAGAGCAGGAGGGTGATAGTAATTACTGGATTCTTCCAGTGTGCTAGGATCTTTGTATAGCATTTCATTTTTACATATAAGGAAGAAAAATATTATTATATTTTATCATATTACATTATATTATATTAATATAAAGAAGATAGAGTATACCTTTAGCTCAGTTTCTGTCTTCAGTTTCAGAATAATATACTACTATATTTGTAATTTTTAGCTAGTAACTTTGCATAAAATAATAAACTACTGAATGGGTATTTATATTCAAACTGTGATTAAAACAGATTATTTGCTATGTAAATTTCTTTTCTAATTTTTTGAAATAAGATATGTAATATCTTCAAGTAACAAAAAAGCAAACAGGTTTTAATTGTTTTGACAGGCTTGATAGTAACTGTATTAAAAAAAAAACTAATTGTCCTTCCTTCATGTTACTTTAATAGATATAGAGATGAAATACTTTATTATGCTAAAATAGACAATTTTCAAGGACTAAATAAGCTTAGAAATTAAGTTCCAAAGAAAGCAATCTTTGTGTCAGTGATATATGACCAACTTCTTTCAAGTTTGGAAATGCTGATTTTAGGCAACATTATAAAAATTGTTTTCTATGAAATACTGTAATTTGCAAAAAGTAACTTAAAAGAAAAGTTGGAGATTAGTGTAAAAAATTCTAAATTGTAGTCAACAATTTACCTCTGTTTTCTCCTGACACCTCACTAAAAATGGGAATGAGAAAAAGCTAAATGAGACATAAACCCATGAGGAAAGAATATGACAACAGCAAAATTTTTGAAACTGGAAGTCATATGATTTAGCAAATAAGGGAAAGCTGAATCCTAAACCAGGAAGTGATAGGGTGGCATGGAAGCAACCCAGGAGAAAACTAATGTGTGATCCAGAATTTCAGAAGTGCTCAGGCATTGGAACAAGAACCTCTAAATGTGGGTGTAAGATCCCCAGGTCCCCTCCTGATTCTATGTATTTGAGGAACGGCCTCTCCTACAATTAAAGAAGACTGAAACTTTGCTCTCTTAAGATGTTGAATAGAGAGACTCAGCACTGGAGGGTTCCAAGTACAGCAGAATGTAAGGATACTCAGTACACAGAAATTAAGTTAAAATGATGAGAACCCAAGTATTTTTTCTCCTGGTAAGACTCCAGAATTATGGAAAACAGGCATTCCTCTCAAATAAAGTATTAAAAGATTCTTCTCTGGGAAACTTAGTAACCAAGGAGAAGAGATCTATAGATGCTGACTCTTGGGAGTTTCCCTAACAAACAGCCCAAACATACTGTCACACATGAAGCCAACCATATATTGGTTCATCAAGCCTCATTCATGCTCAGAGTTTCCAGTTAGTGTTTTATGTGGTTTACTCTTAAATTTAATTGCCATATATTTGAGGAAACCCTATAACAAGAAAGAAAGGTAACAAAATAAGTCTAAACGACAAAGCAACTTTATAGAAAACAGAGACAATGCAGGGAGCAGAAAGATTTTTTTAAAAAGCATAATTGCTATCCTTACAGAAATAAGAAAAAATAACAGGAGGTTATGAAAAAGAAGCATTCAGATAACTCAAAGGATTTCTTGAAGTACAAACAATGTGATAGCAGAAATTAATAATTTAATATAAAGATTGAAAGGTAAAGTTTAGAATTTTCTACAGAAATACTGCAAGCTAGAATATAATAATAGAGGAATACCTTTAAAATTTTGAGAGATCCTTTAAAAATATTTGAATTCTATACCCAATCTGCCTATTAGTCAAATGTTAGGATAGAATAAAGGTATGTTCAGGTATGGAAGATCTCAAAATTCTACCACCCAGGTGCTCTTTTCAGGAATCTACTAGAGGTTGTGCTTCTCCTCCAAAATGAAAGAACAGTCTAAGAAAGAATGAAATATAGGATAACAGGAAACAAGGAAACCTACATAGAAAATCAGACTGGGAATTCCTAGGATGAGTGAGCCATTAGCCTGATGTGGAGCAGGGGGAAGAAAGGTTCTTGAAAAGATGATTTGAAGAAAAGAAATTAAATTTACAGATTTTTGATAAACTGAACAAATTGAGAGATTTACATCTCTGGTAGACAATTTGGGTATAAAGTAAAAAAAAATAGTATGTAGAAAAACTGCAATAAATAAATGCAAGTATTAACTCTGGGGATAACAACTGCCATACATGGAAGAAAAATGCACTTTTCGATTACTATCTACTTGCTAAGAGTCATATAAATAATTAATGTTTATGTTTACTAAGAAGTGTGATATAACTTGGGAGAATAGGGAAGGGCAATAGTGCACATGTGATTGTGTATGTGTGCATGCATGGGCAAACATGTACATATGTCAGCACATATGGTTAGAGAGTGTGAAGGACTTAAATCTTTTCCTCCATAGTAGAAAGCCTATATATATATATATATATATAATCATAGAAATAGTAGTGTAATTATGCTACTTAGAGGTACAGTGATACATGCCAGAATACACAGTTAAAAGAATAGACAGTTATCTCCTCTGGTAGCAGAAATGCAAAGTGGAGAGGAATGGCATGGGGAATATTTTTTATTATGTCTCATATAAATAATTTTTAAACTATGTACATGGATAATACTAATAATTGATCAATTAATGGAATTAAAAAGGACACATGGGATAGTGCACTGGTGGTTCCTGGCAACCTGTAGGTGAACTGGCTTCATTCATATCACATTGCTGTCCTCAGCCTATATTCATTCTTTCAACAAATAGTTTTGAGTATTTACAACGTATCAGGCACTGTCCTAAATGTTGGGAGAACAACAATGTACAAACACCTCAATTTTCACAGGCATCATTGATGGAGCACCACTGAAGCTCTTCTATTGCTCTTCTCTAAAACCAGGCATTCTGCACATTATATATCTAGAGTACTTCATATACAAGGTACCTTATAAATGGATATGTAGTGAGCTTTACTTTCTTACAGGCCTTAGATAAATTAAACATAAATAGGTTAATTAAAAGAAAAAATAATTTTTATTGGGGTATAGTTGCTTTACAATGTTGTGCTAGTTTCTTCCATACAATGAAGCAAATCAGCTATATGTATACCTATATCCCCTCCCTCTTGAGCCTCCCTCTTTCCCCACCATTCCACTATCTAGGTCACCACAGAGCACAAAGCTGAGCCCCCTGTGCTATACAGCAGGTTCCCATCAACTATCGGTTTTACACATGGCAGTTCACATACGTCAATCCTAATCTCCCAGCTCATCCCACCCTCCCCACCTCATCCCCCATGTCCACACGTCCATTCTTTACATCTGCATCTTTATCCCTGCCCTGGAAGTAGGTTCATCTGTACCATTTTTCTAGATTCCACATATATGCATTAATATA
>NW_006794786.1:0-1117 GCF_000442215.2 Lipotes vexillifer | reverse complement strand
CAATGATGGAGAATGAAACAGTGTTTGATTCATGGGCTGAATGTCTCCATTAGGTCAAATACTCCTATTAGAACACTCGGAAATGTAAGCTAGAAAGAGAATGGGATGCTGGAAACATAGGTGGTACTATCATTATTCCCATTTTATGGAGGAAGAAATGGAGGTGTAGAAAAATTTAATACCTTGTATTCTCAATCCCTAGAGTTATTTTTGTACTTGACTTATCTTCCATATAAAACTACTTTGAGAGCATTGTCTAGGCCTTTTTCATCATCATATTTTCCAAGGGATCTTGGTACTCCATATAGTGCACACTCCAAAAATGTTTATTAAAAAAATAAGTAACGAAAATCATTTGGCGCACACTGCAGTCTCTCGCCTCTTGGTTACACCCCATCTTTCTTCCTACTCTCCTATCTCAGGGGAAGAGAAGATACTCCCCCTCTCCAGAGCTAATCTTGCCATTTAAACTCCTTAAATTGACACCTCCCATGCATTCCAAATCTATGGTCAATTACAAGATCACTATCACCTCTGTAAAGACTTAAATCATCAGTCATCAGTCTGTTTCCTGATTTAAGCTGCATCCATTCTCTTACCTTCCTTTCAATACCCAACATGTCAAAACATAAACAAAAAATAATCTACGTTTACAAAAACATTTCCTCATCCTATGATTCTGATCCCACTTCTCCACTGAAATTCATCTCTGTAAATTATCACATTGTCTCCCGAGTGCTGCTCCATGGGTTACACTGTATCTCTCTACATCATTGATTCATGGCGCACCTCCTTCCTCCTAAAATGTCTCTGTCCTCCAGGGTACTGATAGTCTTCTCCGGTTCTTATCTTTCTCCTTGGCTCCACTTCTTTTTCTTCTACACAAATGCAGTCTTATTTCAAAGCTCAATTCTCATCTCTCTTTTAACTCTTTTTATTTTTCCCCTTAAATTTCCTTTTTATGTTCACGGCATTCTTTAGTATCACCCTCTCTCTCTTTAAAGATATTATTTATTGCCATATCTTTCTCTAATAGCACTGACTTACTCCTGCACTTCTGATTTGCTTTTCCTTCTTGACTGGCCACTGAGCCCCTGCAAAGCAACTTGTTTAGTAC
>NW_006794785.1:0-445 GCF_000442215.2 Lipotes vexillifer | reverse complement strand
CCGTGAGCCATGGCCGCTGAGCCTGTGCGTCCAGAGCCTGTGCTCCGCAACGGGTGAGGCCACGACAGTGAGAGGCCCGCGTACCGAAAAAAAAGAAGAAAAAAAAAGGGCAATCTTTTTTAGAAAACTGTTTGACAACATGTATCATAATTTTAAGTCTTCATCCCTTTTGAGCCAACAATTCTACTGTAAGGAATTTACCCTGCACTTTTACACAGTGTGGCAAGATCCATGCAAAAGGATTTTCACAGCAGAATAGTTTGCAATAGCAAAACACTTGAAACGACTTGAATGTCCATCCACAGTGAACTGGTGAAAGAACTCATGGTGCATCTGGATAAGGGAATATTATGCAACTTTTTTTTTTTTCTTTTTTTTGTGTGGTACGCGGGCCTCTCACCGTCGTGGCCTCTCCCGCTGCGGAGCACAGGCTCCGGACGCGCAG
>NW_006794784.1:0-428 GCF_000442215.2 Lipotes vexillifer | reverse complement strand
TTTTCTTTCTCAAGATTGCCTTGGCTATTCAGGGTCTTTTGTGTTTCCATACAAATTGTGAAAAATATTTTCCTATTTCTGTGAAAAATGCCAGCGGTAGTTTGATAGGGATTTCATTGAATCTGTAGATTGCTTTGGGTAGTATAGTCATTATCACAATGCTGATTTTTCCAGTCCAAGAACATGGTATATCTCTCCATCTGTTTGTATCACCTTTAATTTCTTTCTTCAGTCTCTTATAGTTTTCTGCATACAGGACTTTTGTCTCTATAGGTAGGTTTATTCCAAGGTATTTTCTTCTTTTTGTTGTAATGGTAAATGGGAGTGTTTCCTTAATTTCTGTTTCAGATTTTTCATCATTAGTTTATAGGAATGCAAGAGATTTCTGTGCATTAATTTTCTATCCTGCTACTTTACCAAATTCATTG
>NW_006794782.1:0-5169 GCF_000442215.2 Lipotes vexillifer | reverse complement strand
CCCTCTGATTCTTTGCTGTGTTTCTTCTTCAAGTCTTCATAAAGGCTTTTAGCTTTCTCTTGAGTCAGCATTAAGGTGAGTGGGACTCAATGCTGATGGTGATCCCACATCCACACACTGGGGAGTTTCTGTATCTCCTCCATCAGTTTTCCACACTTCAGTATTATTGTCAACATCATTGGTACAGCAGACTTCACATGTTCCATGATCTTGTCCATGTTCTTTAGAATCGTGGCATTGAGTGATTGATGTTATAAGAATGAGTAATGTCTACCATCTTTTCACTTCGCTCCACTCTCAGTTATTTTCACTTTTGTTTTCATTGTTATCACTTGGCACTTCTTAACAGTATCAGCTACATCACCACTGCTTTTATGCTTGCTTCTGGATATTCTGGGCTTGAAATAAATATACTGTAGTACTGTACTCTATATAGTACTGTGCAGTAAAGTACACAAAAGCACAACCACTTGTAGAGGATGCACACACATGTCAATATACCCCAGACACATGAACTAACTTATATGATTGGACATGCAAACACACATCCACATCTTTAAAAGTTTGTAACTTGAAGGTTCGTATATAGGGGAATTACTGTATCTGTCCCCTGATGCCTGGGTGGCTGCTGTCTTCCCTGGATCCATCGTGTCCTTCAGTGTTAAGGCTACTTTTTGTTTATATATATATATATATATATATTTGTCTAGTTATCCATGTTGGGGGAAAACTAATCATACATAATAATTAGCTCAGAGGTATGTTAGCCAGGAAACATTATACAGGCTGTACATTTTATCAATTATACCTTATTTTTACACAAGCATTGTACATATGCTTTCAGCAATAGACGTAAAACAAGCAACATTGCAGATCATGAGTAGTTACTCTGTGACAACTCCACTAGAGAATTCTCTTCACATCCTAAACATTCAGTACAACAGTGTGGTTAAAAGTAAAACAATAACTTTCACTGTTGATAGGGAAAAAAATATTTGGCAAACAGTTCAATTAGGTTAGTATAATAGGTCTTACAGCCTTGGAACAGGCTCCTGGTTCAGCTGCCCATCACTGCTGTTTTCTTCTCATCCTGGTGTGGGTGTTTTTTGGGATCAGCAGTTCCCTATACAGATAACTCCAATGCAGAAGTCCTCCTCAAGTGGGAAATATAAGTCCAAGAGTCAATTCCATTCAGTTTTACTGCACATAAGCTAGTTGAGAGTACCTGAAAAGAACGTGGGTTCTTTTATCTAGGTTGGAGACAGTCCTTTAAATGCCCATTTCAGCATGCATAATCCCCTGGCTGCCGGTCATGGGACATCTGATCCTCATCCAAAGATAGACTGCTGTGATTAGCTTCAGAAACAAACATAGAGAATTCTTTTAGTAGCTCAACTAAACTTTGTAATAATATAACAAAGGGCCATCTGGGAAGTGAGTCTTAGGCAGTAAATACTGACCTCAATTAACAAACCTAGAATTTAACATTCATTGAAACATAATTATTTTCCCCCTAAAATTACCCTCGTTTTTACCCTTATGGCCAAATTCAGGTTAATTTGTCTGCACATAGGTTCTTTTAAATGTGCTGTGCTGGAACTTTTCATAGGAATCTCAGATTTAACTTTTAAAGTCATACCAAGAGCTTTTCACAGATTTTGCCTTACAAATTTGGGTGAATTTCTCTCTTCCTGAGGTCCCCAAAATACCTTGAGATTCTTGAGCCTGTTAGGATGTGGCATTCCTTATTTACTTGGTACTGCTGGGAACCTAAGAGTTTCCAATACCTGGAGGGATTAGGTAGAGAGAAAAGAAAAATGTTTCAATTCTACTTATGAAGGTAAACTTTACAAAGTTGCTGCAAATCATAATTAGCTTAAGGGAAAAGGTCTCCCTGTGTTTGGAAGACACAAATTAAAAGCCAGTAATATTTCAGACAATACCCAATAATTATAAACATATTTATCAGTTTACCCAATTGCATGTAACTAATCCTTTCTGCTAACAGTTTTATGAAATCAGAGTTTCTATTAGACTTTTTAAAGTTCTTACCCAGTTCAGAAGTATGATCTGAAAATTATCAGAAACCTGTAGTTGTCCAAAATCCTTTCTATAAATCTTGAAGATGAAGCAGTTTTGCAGAGCATCAGCTTAACTGTCTATGAATGACAAAAGACTTAAAATGGCAAGGTTAAATATATGATTACAATGTTTTTGACTAAGAAGCTTAACCAAGTTTCTGTGACATACTTTTTAAGATAACTAGAATTATGACTGATAAAATTATACCAGGGCATTTCCAAACTTTGGAAACTTAATATAATTTCTAGACTGTCTATATTAGTAACATTTACCCATACAGTATAATCTGAGGAGGTTATCATTCATTTGAAAATGCTTCCTGTGTAATTTAATGTAGCAAAAAAACCTAGTTTATTATTTCTCCCTGAGATGATTTAGGGGTCCTCTGAAGCATCCCAAAGTTAGCTGGAGGTCAAAAGAACTTTAATTAGAATTTGATAGGAAGTTTGCCAAAAATATCAAAAAGATTCAAAACTTCATCAAATAGGATAATAGGTCACTGTGAATATTTATTCACTTAACTGAAGTGACAGAAGATTTCAAAATCAAATATAGATCACTTAAAAGCAAGGAAATTCACACAATCTCTTATCAAAAGTATTATTCTAAGAAAACTTTGTTCTCTTAACAGAGAGAGGAATCAAATCTAGTTCTGCATCACTGTACTTTCAATAACAAAATCAATTTATTAATTAAATTTAATCTAATCACAGCCCAACCATGCACAAATCTCCTTTATCAGTGCTCTGATAAAGGAAGGTTTCCACAAACCTTCCACAACTTTCTGTATCCATATTAGTTTGTCCCTTATTTTTCCATTCAGAAACAACCAGATTTAGGATAAATCTACCATTTTTTTCCTTTGACAAAAATGCACTTTCATTCCTCACACCTTCATTTACAAAAAAACACACATTCCACTTTCTTGGCATACTAAAATGTTTCCCTTATTATTTTAGTAGCTTTAATTACATATAATTTTAAACCCTAAAAACCTTAATCTCTAGCAAACACCAAAAATCAAGCAATTGTGAACTCTCTGTCATGCCTCCACTTCCTGATTGGAACTTATGAAAATATTCTATAACCTGTATTTGAAATGACCTAGATGTTCAATGAATTCTCATCATTTAACTTAACTTAGCAAAACTCAAGTTACCAAAAATCACAGAAAGTACTTTAAATAGACATACCCAAAACATAATTATTTCTAAAAGAGTTCACCTGAAAAATCATATCTCATCTACCTTTATTTTATAACTTATGAAAATCATACCAATTTAATTTTTGTGGTTTTTTTGTTGTTGACAAACTCTGTAACAGGAATAACATGAACTTATTGGTCTTTGGTAAACCTAGGTACAACAAAAGTAATACATGTCTTTGTTAAATAAACCAACAAGTTTAAGCAAGGTTTAATATCAGATATTAATTTACTATTGAGAATTTCCTAGATCAAGTGAACCTGAAATTTGTTCTGACCAGTTTCTTTTATATTTAGAAGTATTTAATTTGTAAGTTTAAAACACCCTCTCTGTTTTTCTCAGTCTTAGGGACTACACAAGATCAGATGAGTTCCTGAGAGCCCAGGTAGAACATTTACATTTTAAAGGCATGGGGAAGGAAATGCAAGTTCCTCCTAGAAAACATGCTTCCTCTAAGTACATATGTTAAAACCAGCCATCATGGCCATTTTCAGGGATTTTAAAAAAAACAAATAACACTAATAGACAATAATACATATTATTCACTCACATTCACATGCCTTACTTTCAGAGAAACATGAATCAGCATTCAAGTTACTAAGACCATTTAATGAAAGTCAAAACCAGGAAGAGAGAACAGGATTTGGACTCAGGTAACAAGACATACACACACACACACAAAAATGCTCATTCTGATACAATAGCAGAGTCATTAGGGGACATTTTTCTCTAGATCTCAGAGAGTCCTGAGGCCAAACAGTGTTACAATAAAAATATCATTTTCTTTCATTTATGGGAGCATAGTTAAGATCTTCCAGTTTTGCAAAATATAGCCTAAGGGGGCTAGCAGATGGAAAAGAGCACTGATTACCCATAATTAATTATTCAGGGCAGGTGTTGTCAAATATCAAGCAAGTAAACAAACCAATGCAATGCAAAGTTGTCTCTCAGGGTCACAGTTCCTTAGTCCCAGTAAGAGAGATTCCCAATCAGTGCCTCATCAGTCAGAAGCAAAACCAAAAACAAAGCTTGAGTCCAAAGTGGAGGACCCCAATCAATTCCCCATCAGAGATGAAGTTGATGACTAAGACTTAGTCCAAAAAAGAAAATAGCAACCAATGTTCCATCATAGGCAAAGCCAATGCAATAGGGAAGGATACGCTAATGTTGTCACACATGAGCTGTGTTACTTACCAAAGAAGTCTCAAACAGCCAATTCCAGTGCCTTGCTCCCTTTACCACAAAAATCAAAAGCATCATGGCCAACAATGCCTGGTCATAAGTGAGTACTTGGAGCTGTCCTTGACACAAATGTGCTCAGGCAGCCGCTGGACAAGGGCCGCTGTGTTATGGTTGAGATGCCCACTTGGAGCTGGGCTCCATGTTGGGCACAAAAATTATTATTGAACCAAACCTTGGGTCTGCTCATCCATGTGCAGTAAAGCCAATCCACTGACCCTGGGTTCTGGTGAAGGAAAGTGCAGCATCTACTCTAAGGCACCATAAAAGGAGTCCAGGACAGCTAATGCTCAAAAGCCTGAACTCTCCAATGGGTTTCAGCAAAGTATTTTTAAAGGCAAGGTGAGGGAGGAGGAGTCCCAGGGTATGTGATCAGCTCATGCACAGTTCTGATTGGCTGATGGTGAGGTAATAGGGTGGTGTCAAAGAGGTTAATGGGGCTTCCCTGGTTGGGAGTCCGCCTGCCAACGCAGGGGACACGGGTTCGTGTCCTGGTCCGGTAAGATCCCACATGCCGCGGAGCGGCTAGGTCCGTGAGCCATGGCCGCTGAGCCTGCGCATCCGGAGCTTGTGCTCCGCAACGGGAGATCCCACAACAGTGAGAGGCCCGCGTACCGCAAAAAAAAAAAAAAAAAAAGGGGGG
>NW_006794781.1:0-1115 GCF_000442215.2 Lipotes vexillifer | reverse complement strand
CGAAACCATAACCTAAACCGTGCCCTAATCCTAAACCGTACGGTAACACTAACCCGTGCCCTTTGTCGTACGCTAACCCTCAAACGTTGTTGTACACTAACCTGTACCCTAAACCATCCCCGTTCCCTAACCATAACCCTAACGCTAACACTAACCCTAACCCTTCTCCGAAGCCTTACCCTAACACGTGCCCTAATCCTAACCATAACCCTAACCCTAAACCTAACCCTTACCCGAAGCCGTACTCTGACCCATGCCCGAATCCTAACCCGTACGCTAACACTAACCCATGCTCTTACACGTTGCTCTAACACGTACTCTAACCCTCAATCGTTGTCTTACCCTATTCTTTCCCTAAACCGACCCCGTTCCCTAACACTAACCCTAAACCTTACCCGAAGCCTTACCGTAACAGGTTCCGTAATCCTTACCCGTACGTTAACACTAACCCGTGCCCTACCATGTAGGCTAACTCTCAACCGCTGTCTTACACTAACCTGTACCCTAAACTATCCCCTTCCCTAACCCTAACCCTCATCCTGACCCTAACCCTTACCCGAAGCCTTACCCTAACCAGTGCCCTAATCCTAACCCATACGCTAACACTAACCAGTGCTCTAACACGTACGCTAACCCTCAACTGTTGTCGTATCCTAACCTGTACCCTAAACCGTCCCCGTTACCTAACCCTAACCCTAAACCTAACCCAAACCATAACCCTTAATTGAAGCCTTACCCTAAACCGTTCCCTAATCCTAACCTGTACGCTAACACTAACACGTGCCCTAACACGTACGCTAACCCTCAAACGTTGTCGCATCGTAAAATTTAACCAAAACCATCCCCATTACATAACCCTAATCCTAACCCGAACCTAAACCTAACCCTGAACCTAACCATAACCCTTACCCGAAGCCTTACCCTAACCCGTGCCCTAATCCTAATCCGTACGCTAACACTAGGCTGTGCCCTAACACGTACATTAACCCTCAACCGTTGTCGTACCCAAACTGTATCCTAAACCGTCCCCCAGCCTAAACCCTAACCCTAATCCTAACCCTAACCGTTGTTGTACGCTAAACTGTACCCTAAACCGTCCCCGTTCTCTAACCCTA
>NW_006794780.1:0-3079 GCF_000442215.2 Lipotes vexillifer | reverse complement strand
TAAAACATTTGGGGGCACTAAGCAGGAGTACTATACAGGACATTGTAAACATACAAAGTTCAAAGAACTGAGAGAAACCGATTGACTGTCATGTTTCATAATGAAATATCAATGCTTTCCCACTGAAGTCAGGAAACACGTGAAAGGTGCCTGATGTCATTGATATGGACAACTTCTGATGGAGGATCTGGGTAATGTACAGGACACGAAAAAAGTGCTACAAATACTGCAAAGGAAGAGATGCAGTCATTCATATTTGCAGAATATATAATTGTCTAAGTAGAAACTCCCAAACCAACATCACAAAATCAAAAGGATGAATTCAAATCAAAAGAAAAACTTTTTAATAAAAAACCAAAATTGTCCTAATTGTCAGCAGTAACTACTTAGAAGATTCAACAGAAAAGTAATTTTCCATTTGCAACGGCAGCAAGACTTTAACATACGTGAGGGAGCCTAATTAACCTGTGAGATCCTCACAAAGATGACAGCACGACATCCTTGCGAGACATTGCAACGCCCTGACAGAGGGAGCAGAGATTTGCCACCTTCCTAAACAAGAAGCCTCAGGAGTGTGTGGCTGACTTTCTTCCATTTGACGCTACACGTCCAGTGGGACAACAATCGAAAGCTCGGCATAGATCTTTAGAGATATTGACAAACGGAATCTGAAATTCACCTTGAAGAGAAAGAGCAAGACCAGAAAAGATAAGAAAGGACGAAGGCACGGAGGGAGGGGCTGGCGACTCCCGCCCCGTGTCGGGCACAAAACTAACGGGTAGAAAACGGGGAGGGCTGCTGACGTGAGCAAACAGATCAATCGAACATAAGGAAAAGTCCAGAAACAGAGACTTTAGCGTATGTGAAATTAATACACAGGAAAGGACGCATTTCGCTTCCACAGGGATTGATGGCACTAAATGGTGTTGAGACACTGCTCTACCGTTGTGGGAGAAAAATAGAATTAATCTTCAGCCTCGCATCATTTCCCGAAGTAATTTCAGGTGGATTTCAGACATCAATGTAAAACAAAACTGTCAAAACATTGGACAGAAATATAAGAAAATGGAACCTGGAGAGACAAAAGACCTCAAACAAGACACAGAAAATGCGAAAGGCTAAAATAAAGAACACATAAGCTTGACTACCTCAAAATTTAAAATTCCTATACGACTCACGATACAGTTAAGAATTACCCACAGACTTGGAGAAAACATTCACACCATACATAACAAGGGATCCACAGAATATGCCATCATCTCCATATAGTAATATGAAAAAGATAAACAACGGTGGAGATTCAGGCAAAGGATATAAACACACGACTCATGGGGGAGAAATTACAAATGCCAGTAAACGTGGAACTGCTCAATTCGGTAGGAATGAGGGGAAAACTTGTTAAAAAACAAGACATCCTTTCTCACCTATTTGATTGGCAAACATGAGCACGACTGATAATAGCGGGTATCAGCAGAGATGTGTGGAAGGAGGATTCCTACGTGCTGTTGGTGAGAATGTACTTTGAAGGGCCCTCGGCGGAGAGGCATCTGGGCGCATCTATTGGCACAAAGACCGCACAGGCCCTGGCTTCTCCGCTTCCCAGATCTACCTGGAGAAACACCCACTCGTGTGCAAAGGAGGCGAGAAAGAGAACACCCACCACGACGTTCCCTGAAGGAGTGAGAGCTCGGAGGAAAAAATTAAACGTCCTGCAATGGAGACTTGGTTCAATGCGGAGGAATCTGGTGCTTCAGTTCTTGGACTTTGGAAGCCTGGGGGAGGGGGTTCCGGGCTGACCCCTTTGCCGTAAAACGGTGCATAGAAGACTGTGGTTGGGAGGAGGGGTGCGCAGCTGCCCCCCCGCAATGTGATGCAGCGAGGCTGGGTCAAGGGGTCTGTCAGTGCTACAAGGCGGTCACCGCAGGGCGGACGGTGAACCTCAGGAAAGCAGCTCCCGTCCTTCCCTGGCTCGGCCAGAGCAGCCCAGTGGGCAGCACCCTGACTTGTCAGTGTTTGCGCCACGCTGATTCCTGTGGAGTTAGGTTTGTGGGACTCTCTCATCTTTCACGGGCATTAGCTGATGCTGGACCTCAGGTATGAGCGAGGGACACGGGCTGGAGGCCTTGGAGACGCGGCTCAGGGTCCCTGATGAGCGTGTGTCCTGCCCACCGGGCGCTGCAGCCCGGTGCACCGAGGCCCCTTCCCTCCCACATCTTCTGCACATTGAAGACAAGCCTCCCCGCCCGGGAGGCCGCAGGGGTCCTCTCCCCTTGTCTGGAGTCTCAGGGTCTCCTCACGCCGGTCCAGGGCCTCACACACCTTCCCCTCTGAAGTCTGAGGCAGCGAGAGACTGGTGAGCATTTTTAGGTTTCCCTCTGTGCACACAGGTGAAATTTTAATGAGCAGTATTGGCGATGCACTGAGTATGTCTGATGTCGACAGGAGAAATTAGCCCTCTGCTAAGCCAGCTCTGTGCTTTCATTACATGCATCGGATCAATGCTGGGAAAACAAACACAGGTGCCAGGTATCCCGGGGACGCGTTCTGGGGGAGAATCCGCCGCAGGAAATGCTGCACTAATTGGCGGAGGAGACCGCGGGGGTCTGTCCTCACGGGTCCATCACGAGGCACTGCCGAGAGGACCCCGGGGGATGACGGGATACAGGGCTGAGTGGGGACCTCTAGGGTCCTGAGCAGCTGCCCCCCACGGGGAAAGACACAGGGGTGTTTGAGCCCCTAAAGCTTTGCTACTCAGCCTGGGGTCCCTGGACCTGCAGCAGCAGCATCATTGGATCTCGTTATAAATGCAGATTCCCAGGCTCTTCCCTCCGCATCGGCCCCTCTGGTGCATCAGAACCCCGAGCATCCTCAGGGCACATGGCTGCCCAGGGCACACACTGCATTTCCTGGCCGCCTTTGCAGAATCAGGGATCATCTGACAATGGATTGGAGTTCTGCCCAATGCACTGTGAGCAGAGGTGATGGGAGCGGCTTGCGGGTCGCGCCCTGAGGGGATGCAGGGGGTGATGGTAGCAGCTTGCGGGTCACGCCCTGAGGGGATGCAGGGGGTGATGGGATG
>NW_006794779.1:0-227 GCF_000442215.2 Lipotes vexillifer | reverse complement strand
ACGAACCTGCGTCCCGTGCATCGGCAGGCGGACTCTCAACCACTGCGCCACCAGGGAAGCCCTAACCTTTTAATTTTTTAATCATTGTGTTGTTTTTAAGAATTAGTATCTCTTGAGCTGAATATACATTTAGCTGACCTTCATTGGTTTCTCCAGTTTCACCTCAGTTTCTTTTCCTTCTATTAAATTTAACTAAAATAAAATTTAACTATTTATTTATGTATATA
>NW_006794778.1:0-3795 GCF_000442215.2 Lipotes vexillifer | reverse complement strand
GTGGGTTTATTTCTGGGCTCTCTATTCTGTTCCATTGATCTATGTGTCTGTTTTTGTGCCAGTGGTTTGTTGGTTTTTAATTGAGTAGGGCCTTCTTTGACTTATACAGCTATTCAAAAAAGTAGAATAATAAGTAGAAAAAATTTGATTATTTTAATATGGAGATAAAAATCTTTTTTCCCTCCAAACAATTGAATATAGAAACTGTTTTATAGTTTTTAAGGTCTGTTTTGAAATAACTTGTCTGGATATTTTTATCTTTATCATAAAATGGTAATGCAATACCCCTTTCAGTATTAGGTACAGAGTCATATTCCTCGATTTATCATAATGCTGAGGACTCAGAGTCCACCTTCCCATGTTTTTGTGTGGAATTTCATATAATCCCCAAAGAGATAACCCCAACACCAAAATTGGTCTCATGGTGCATTGTGGTAGACAGAAATGTCTGTTAAATAGAATAGAGCAAACACTGATGGCCAACATCATTGAAGTTCAAAATTAATATCACTATCAAAAATTGAATAAGTAAAGTCATGAATTTGTGAATCTATTTAACACCTTGCATTTCATGTTCTTGACTTCTTTGTGCTCTCATTTCATTTTTAAAGCAACTTCCTCCTGAATAAAATGAAATGTTAAAGACTTCTTGGAACAAGTGTCTTCATCTACCAACAGGGTCTTTTTCTTTTTGGAAACATAAAATACTTGCCTCTATTATAATTTGAATAACAAATTACACAATATCGTTGGATAGTTTCAAAGACTTAATTAGATTTTTGCCAAAGGCCTATACATATATTTCCCCCAAGGGAAAAATAAAGTGTGGCGTAAACCACAGACACATGAACCTAGTAATTAAAATAAAATATTGAATATAAAATATTGGCTCTATTAATTATCAAGTACTCCAGCAAAAAGACTAAATAAACAAATGAAGTTTAGAGAAAATGAAAATTTTTCATAATTCTACATTGTTGTGACAGCACTAACAATCATGTCAAAGCCAAGGCCAATGTACATCATGTTTATTTTTATTCCATCTTGGAAGAAGTTAATCACTTTAAAGTGGCTACCACCACCACACTAAAGGTTATAGATCTTTTCAAAATCGTTACTGTTTTCTCTAGAGAAAATAGACGTATTTTTGTGATCACAGTGTAAGTACCTCGCAATCTTTCAAAATACAGAAAACTTCATGGCACAAAAAATCACATTCTTTTTATTCATTTTTTCTCTCAATAGCCTTTTCTTGCATCTTTTCAAAAATCTGAATTTAATCCCATACCCTGTAAATAAAAGTATCTCTGAAAAGATTCTTTATACTTAAGTAAAATAAACACAGAACATCAGAATTTTTCTCCCAAGAAAATCATTTTAGAAGTTTATAAAAGAGCTTTTTAAAAGGGGGTGTCTTTTAACTCTTCTATATATTACCCTAACGAGTAATTCGGGGGAGTAAAGTTTCAGGCTAACTTAAAAAGTGAGAAAATACATATGAAAGTTTCACATTCCATCCTGTTCTCTCACATCCTCTAGACCTATAAATAGGATAAAATTATTGTGCACAGTGCTTTGCCTAGCTCTTCTCAAATTAAAAAAACCCGTTTAAAATAACCAAGTGGGTTTCTACCCATTGTGAAGCCCTATCTCCTGTTTAAACATTAAGTCCGTACTGATAGGGAGGAATGAAGTTGTAACATCTACCACTGGAAAGCTCCACTCTTGCTCTTAAGAATTGGAGGGTATAGAGTTTAACCTAGTTTGGTCTCTCATGGAATGCAGCATAGATTCATGCACATAAAGACAATTCATATTCACCTATGATACTTTTCATAGAGGTAAATTAGGGCCTGCCTCTACCTGATTTTTATGTACTTGGAAGAATCAAGTTCATAGTCATCACTTTCACTGTTTAGTTATTTGAAAAACAGGGCATTTCCCTTTGTTCTGACTGTCCATATGAAATTAATTTATAGGCATTCAAGACTGGTCATTTGTACTTAAGGTACCTAATTTTTCCTTAGCCTTTATTTAATGTTTGCTAGTACATTCACCCCTTGTTGCCTCTGGTGCCTCAGTGTATTCTATGAATGGTAAGGACTGGTATTGTATCCTAAAACCTAACACTATATTTCCAGTAAGTTCATTGAGTATAGAAATTATATCAAACAAACAAATTTTAAAAACCCCACAAACTATTTAAGGTGAGCTCTACTTAACATTCTAGAAGACAATTTTAGTTTTTTAGTTAGAAATACAGATATTATTACTGGCACTTCAACATCATCCAACTATTAGTTATAAATTACTAAGAAGTTTTCTCTTTTCTTATGGTTGCAACAGTCTAGAGGTTAACAACTTCCCAAGATGAAAACCTGTGTTTGAATACTGCTCTACAATTTATTTACTATTTGTGTGACCACCAATAGGTTCTTTAACTTTACTAAAATTCATTTTTCTCATATATAAATTTGTCACAGTTGTATTATTTCACTTGTCTACTGCACTAGATGGAACTTCCAGTATGTTATTATAGAATTGAAAGGCAGAAACAGAAACACAGTTGTAGCAAACAAACGTATGGACACCAAGGGGAGAAAGCAGGGGGTGGGGGGGGTAGGATGAACTGGGAGATTGGGATTGACATATATAAACTAATATGTATAAAATAGATAACTAATAAGAATGTGCTGTATAAAAAAATAAATAAAATTCAAAAAAAAGTGATGAGATTGGACATACATACCTTATCTCTATTTTTAGGGGGAAAGTGTTCCACATTACCAGTGAGTATAATGTTAACTGTAGGGTTCTCATGGACTAGCAGGAATATATTAAACAGAAACTGTCTCAATATCTTAAGCCATCTCACCCCTCAAATCTCATAGTTACACAAATTATAATGTTGTATTTTCAACAGATATAACCAAGGAAATAAAATAAATTAGAGTTTAGTGATATTTTAAAAATCACTTAAAAAGCTGAAAAATACAGTTTTTTGTTTTTAGTCAGTGGAATTATGTACACTAAAAAGTCCATTATTCTTTCAAGAAAAGACCCATCATTTATCCCTTTCAATTCTTTAAGTATTTCAATTTCCTCTGATAATTTTACCCCCAAATTGAAACTCATGTTGATGAGACATAATCCTTAGTTTTTTTTCTGTTGGGCTGCTCAGAACTGAGAGAATTTAAAAGCTAATTCTTCCTAGTTTGATTGAACCCATGAGAAAATGTTCTTCCTTCTTATCAGATCAGTACAAAATATTATCCACAGGGACACCAAGCTCACATGTGAATATACTGTCCCTCCATTGTTAACAAAGATAAATTACTTCCTTGTTATTTCTCCCTGCATGACAAACCAGCTCCACTTTGTATGTAGGCTGCTTCAGATCCAGAGATGTTTTTACAAGATTGCTCTTTCATTTATGTTTTAGGTATTCAGTAATTCTAAAACTTTATTTATATTGGTGGTCTTCTCAGGGAATAGTTTATGTGCTAAATGAAATCTCCTGTGATGTGCTTGAGATATCAAATCCCTCTATTTGAAAACAGTTCCTTCCCTTTTTTGAATGTTAAAAAAAGAAAGGTTGTAAGTTCTTTGAATTTGACAATGAAATCTATAGTTGCTTCTGAGGGTATTAGATACTATTAGTCATGTTTCTCTGACTCATATTGCTTACTTCCTTAATACCAGAAATTAGAATGCTTTAGTGTTCATTATAAAAAAAAGTAGTTGGGGGAGAGAATTCTAGGTTCCTGGTAAATAAGTAGTCATCTGAATCTGAAT
>NW_006794777.1:0-306 GCF_000442215.2 Lipotes vexillifer | reverse complement strand
AATTTTACTACAAAGGAAAGAGAGGAATTGCTCTGCTCTCAAGGTACTATTGAGGGAAATATCCACTAGTAATTCCATGGGTTCCTGAGCTGACTGAGGCTCAGACCCGGAATTACCAATCCCGAGGCACCTGACTCTACGCTGAGCTTCTTCTACCTTAAGGATAGAGTGCTGAGAGTAAATGCATGACTGAAAACAGAAAGGGAATGCGGTCCCAATCTCAGAGCATATTGTCTTACAGACCAGATCACTCCTTAAATCTAGGATCCTCAGTTTGGGCCCCCTGTAAGGAAAGGAAGAGACAGA
>NW_006794776.1:0-201 GCF_000442215.2 Lipotes vexillifer | reverse complement strand
ACTGACAAAGGATTAATCTCCAAAATTTACAAGCAGCTCATGCAGCTCAGTATCAAAAAACAACCCAATCCAAAAATGGGCAGACAACTTTACTAAATAGACATTTCTCCAAAGAAGACATACAGATTGCCAACAAATACATGAAAGAATGCTCAACAACATTAATCATTAGAGAAATGCAAATCAAAACTACAATGAGGT
>NW_006794774.1:654970-656194 GCF_000442215.2 Lipotes vexillifer | reverse complement strand
TCCACTCGGCTCAGAATAAATGGGAGAGAAAGTAGAGAGAATTAGTAGAAGTAGGAGGAAATATGAAAGAAAGAAAGAAAGCAAGAAAGAAAGGATGGAAGGAAGGAAGGAGGGAAGGAAGAAAGAAAGAGAAGAAAAGAAAGGAAGAAGGCAAGAAGGAAAGAAAGGAGGGAGGGAGGGAGGGAGGAGGGAAGGAAGGAAAAAATACAGAAAGAAAGAAGATACAGTAAAATAAAATGGAGCAGCAAGAGCCTTTCATCCACTCGGCTCAGAATAAATGGGAGAGAAAGTAGAGAGAATTAGTAGAAGTAGGAGGAAATATGAAAGAAAGAAAGAAAGCAAGAAAGAAAGGATGGAAGGAAGGAAGGAGGGAAGGAAGAAAGAAAGAGAAGAAAAGAAAGGAAGAAGGCAAGAAGGAAAGAAAGGAGGGAGGGAGGGAGGGAGGAGGGAAGGAAGGAAAAAATACAGAAAGAAAGAAGATACAGTAAAATAAAATAAAGTATAATAAAGTTATTGAATTAAAAAAATAATTATTTAGAGAAAAAATAGGGGGACGGATAGAACCTTAGGACAAATGGTGGAAGCAAAGTTATAGAGACAAAATCTTACATAGAAGCATACACATATACCCTCACAAAAAGAGGTAAAGGAAAAAATCATGAAACTTGCTCTCCAAGTCCACCTCCTCAATTTGGGATGATTCGTTTTGTCTCAAAAAGGGAAGGAAGGAAGGAAAGATAGAAAGAAGGTAAAGTATAATAGAGTTCTTTAAATTAAAATTAATTATTAAGAAAAAAATTAAAAAAAAAAAACAATGGACGGATAGAACACTAGGACAAATGGTGGAAGCAAACCTATACAGACAAGATCTCACACAGAAGCATACACATACACATTCACAAAAAGAGGAAAAGGGGAAAAAATCATAGATCTTGCTCTAGAAGTCCGCCTCCTCAATTTGGGATGATTCGCTGTCTATTCATGTATTCCACAGAGGCAGGGTACATCAAATTGATTGTGTAGCTTTAATCCGCTGTTTCTGAGGCTGCTGGGAGAGATTTCCCTTTTTCTTCTTTGTTCTCACAGCTCACAGGGGCTCAGCTTTCGACTTGGCCCTGCCTCTGCGTGTAGGTCGCTGGAGGGCGTCTGCTTTTTGCTCAGACAGGACGGCGTTAAAGGAGCCGCTGACTCGGGGGCTCTGGCGCTCTCAGGCCGGGGGCAGGG
>NW_006794774.1:630578-654211 GCF_000442215.2 Lipotes vexillifer | reverse complement strand
ACAAGCCTCTCGGGCTGGTGAGTGCCGGTCGGCACCGATCCTCTGTGCGGGAATCTCTCCGCTTTGCCCTCCGCACCCCTGTTGCTGTGCTGTCCTCCGCGGCTCCGAAGCTCCCCGCTCCACCTCCCGCAATCTCTGCCCGCGAAGGGGCTTCCTAGTGTGTGGAGACCTTTCCTCCTTCACAGCTCCCTCCCACTGGTGCAGGTGCCGTCCCTATTCTATTGTCTCTGTTTTTAATTAATTTTTTCTTTTGCCCTACCCAGATACGTGGGGTGTTTCTTGCCTTTTGGGAGGTCTGAGGTCTTCTGCCAGCATTCAGTAGGTGTTCTGTAGGAGTTGTTCCACATGTAGATGTATTTCTGGTGTATTTGTGGGGAGGAAGGTGATCTCCGCGTCTTACTCCTCCGCCATCTTTCCACCGCCTCCAAACCTCAAATTTTGATGCATCAGCTAGTAGCTTTGAGAACTAACTCAGCAGCTTATGGAGGCTTTGTCAGGAAAGTGGCTGTTTCTTAATGGTGTGGAGTTTAGTAAACTCTTGTTACAGGGCCCCTAACAAATGCTGTCAATCGGACATTTTGGTAAGCATGCAAACCTGAAGTAACATTTCAAGTAAAGGGCAAAAAGAATCTTTCTGTAAATAGGCTTTTTGAGTATTAGGGTACAGAAGAAATTTTACTGCTTTTACTCAGTTTTTCGGCCAGATTTACAGGCCAGGATATTAAACTGAAAAGCATACTTTGCAGGTTGTGCTCAATCAGCTTCCAGGCTTGCAGTTGCCACCTTCCTTGGAGGACTGCCCTGGGGCTGCTCGGGCTGCCTTACCTGGAGGGGGAACTGGCAATGCTTGTGAGTTATAGCAGTCTACTGCCCAGTCCTCTTTTGCCAAATACCAAGGTGCAATTTATATTTGCAAACTCTGAGGGTTCAGGCTGAGGCTGGAACTCTATCTGAAACTTTATCATATCTTTTCTTGGCCTTTTCCCCCTTCTCTATCCTACTTTCCTTAACCTCTCTGTCCTGGGAGCACTTGATTCATGAATCACTTATGTTCAAACTCTTGACTCAGAATTTTTCTAGGATAACCTAACCTAAGACAATATTAAAAAAAAAAAAAAAAAAAACGAGAACAAAAACACATACACAAAAGACCAAATGCCTGGATATGAAAGAAAAGGGAAGGTAAGAGAAAGGAGGCTCTTGGATCCAGAGAACAGTACTAGCCCCACATGTAGTAGAGACAGAAAGGGATTATCTGAGCCGGAGGTGAAACTAAATCTACCTAAAAGTAGTTGCTGAATGAAGAAGACAAAACACTGGAGATATATCCCACTACTGTGGAAAATATATAGTAAAAAAGAAATGCTGTGCACAACTCAGAACTTTCAGTCCTGAGGGAGGGTGTTGTCTTGATCACATTGCAGAACTGTGGATCCTCACAAGGCCCCTAGAAGCACTAGATTCAGAAACAACAATAGAGGTTTTGGTTCAGGAGTCTTCTAAGGGTGATTTTCCATTTGAAGTAAATATGGGAATGAAAGTGAAACCTGCCCTAGGAGGTGTGTTTTTTAGGCCTGAGCATCTCCGTCGTAAGAAGCCATGGAAGCAGCCTGAGTGGTGCAAAACTGAAAACACCTTTTCAAAAGACATGGTGAAGTCCATCGTAAATACAGTACTCAGGTGCCAGGAACACCAGACTCAAAGGGGAACTATGTTTTAAGAGGTTTTAAAAATGGCAGATGGAAAGATGATCACAAATATGCCTGGGAGAGTGGTGCTGCTAATATTGTAAATTTGCATAGTTTGCAAAAAAAAAGCAGAGATGTCTTAATGAAGTGATCTGACAGAGGAGATTGCAGGCATAGGTGCATGTTCCTCCCAAATCAAGAAATCATGGCATCATCATAACCTCCTGCTGGCACTTTCTTCTAAGTGAGTTTGCCCTCTGCTCATGGATTCTAGAAAAGTCTGGCATCCTGGTGAGACTGAAAGGAGAAATGTTCTTCATTTACCTTCCTGCCCTCAGGTCCAATGAGTGTCAGCAGCGGGTTTTGAAACATCAAAGGTCGGGTTCTGGGAACATAATGCTGCCTGGGTTAACTACTCTCAGAGGGTAGAGATTGCTGTATTTTCTAAATTCAGTGGGTATTGTGTGTGGAGCATATAATCTTCTATGTCTGTCAACTTTTTGGATATTTTTAAAAGTGGGGCACACAAGAAACTGATTTTAATTCTGAGGTCCTAAGGAACTACACACATTCTCAAGGAAGATAATAACCCAGGCAGTAGCTGCTGAAGAAACCCAAATATTCTCAAGCTCAGAATAAGACATCTCTATCTGCGACTGAGAAGGAGAAAAGCTTTTGAAATAATGATAATAATGATTACAGGGCTTTAACTTTAGAATTTTGGATTTTAGTTTCTTTGAACTTTTACTAGCAAGGACAAGAAAATTTTATTTTGTACTATAATGACTTTGGACATTAAACTCACAGACGTAAGACAATTTGATTTTGGATTGAATTACTTTAGACTTTAAATCCTGTGGACTCGTAAGGGAATTTAATTTGGGGACATTAATGTCTCTTTAGGAAATTACAATGGAAGGTAATTTGTATTCAAATTTATGGCTCCTATATGTGTTGGCATTTTTTAAAATGGCATATCTTGATGTTGTTATTCAATTTCTTTGCAAAACCTTTAATGACCTATGTTGGATGTGGCCAGACATAACTCAGAATAAGAGATTTAGACATGGCCTTAGCGTTAATTTAATTGGTGACTATTTTCAGAACCTTCCAGGGACAAATTCAATGCTATTTGCCAGCATTATCTGGAGAATCCACAAGACAACCATAGCTTGTTTTAGGGGAGAGGGCTCATGCAGGTGGACCAGAACTGCCAAGACAGATCTCTGCTCTCCTGTCAGAAAGGAATAATACTCTCCTGGTTGACCATAAGCTTGATAGTTAAACCAATGGGTTAATAGAACAAACAGCTGTGGATTATTAAGGGGAAAAACTGCTCAACTTCATAGGTCACATGTGGAGGGACTTCTCTAGGGTAACTCTCCTGACATTTTGCCCCATGGAACAGGAGGGAGGTTCCTGATAAGTGACTGACAATCATGGGTGTAACATTCTTGATTGGACATAGCTGATCTGTTACTGTGGATCCTGTTTTCTCTACTGTTTCTTCCCCAGTCTAGGCCTTTGTGGTCTGTGCACCTAAACTTTCCACTCTAGTGGCTTTCTCAAGTTTTAGACTTGCAGAGAGTGTTGGCGAGGCATTTTTGATCTTAGCCCTAAACCACATTCTCCAAATATTTGTGTCTGTGATAAAAGTGATATTTTGATTTGCATCTGTTTTCCTCTTAATGGGTTTAGAACTTGTGCAAGAAAGAGAGGTGTTATATATTGGACACATTGAGATGCCAACTTTAAACCTTGACTTTACTGAGCCCTGGTCTTCTGGCTTGATTTTCTAACTTGATCTACCGCCTGCAACTTGATCATTTTTTTCTACAGTATATCATCTGCCAATTGTCCTTATAACCATCCTAGTATCAATAATGTAGACATGGCTGTACTCTTTTTATCTGAAATGCAATTTAGCAAAAATTACTTAGGAAATATTAACAGTAAGGTGGAACAACGTATTTGGCTCATGTAAATGGATGAAACAAATTTTGATAGGATGGATTTGCAAACATTCAGGTATTAGACATTTTGTAGATAAAACATTTACCTGTTTGTTTCACTTTTTATCCAAAAGTTTTGTGTCATATAGATGGAGTAAAATAACATTGGATTAAATTCCAGCAACCGTGTGGTTGTAAATTCTCGTATCTCTAATCTAAACCCATCCTAGGAATCTGCCCACATGCTGAGGTTATTGCTTTTAGTTTGTTTTTGATCAACTTTTCTTACTTTAAAGGATGTCTGCATCCAAACTTTATAGATAACAAATTCCACATAAAATATATATGACTATAGTTCTTAATGCTCTTTTGTAGCTTCTTGTTTCCTTTCAACAAGGAAACAAGAAAGCAGGTCATTTTTTTTTTAACATTGAAGAAAAATCACACCATTAGATTTTCATGTTCAGGAGAATTTAAAAAGTTGCTAAAAGGGCTTCCCTGGTGGCGCAGTGGTTGAGAGTCCGCCTGCTGATGTAGGGGACGTGGGTTCGTGCCCCGGTCCGGGAAGATCCCACATGCCGTGGAGCGGCATGAGCCATGGCTGCTGAGCCTGCGCGTCCGGAGCCTGTGCTCCGCAACGGGAAAGGCCACAACAGTGAGAGGCCCACATACCGCAAAAAAAAAAAAAAAAAAAAGTTACTAAAAGGCACTTCTAATTCTCTCTCATTCACTACTCTTTGGGGGATACTGCAGTCTAAGATTGTATCTTCCCTCGAGCATATTTTTTAGGTATCACGTTTCAATATATTTTATAATTACCTGTTTCCATAGCCCCTAATTTATAATTTATTGCCTTTAAATGAAAGTGTAGGAATAGTCTTATATTAATAAATAAATAAAAACTCATGAATTTATTTGATCCAGGTGAAAATAATGAAAAATAAATTTAAGTAAAATCTAGTGACCAAATATAAATGGATATATTTTGTCTTTTTTTCCTATTGAAATTATGGACATCAGGTACCCAATTGCAGAAATATTTGATTTCTGAATTTTCTCCTTCAGATTTTTAAAAGTGTTTCTTTACATAGGGTGCAAGTAGTTTTTTTGTGTGTGTGTGGTACGCGGGCCTCTCACTGTTGTGGCCTCTCCTGTTACGGAGCACAGGCTCCGGACGCACAGGCTCAGTGTCCATGGCTCACGGGCCCAGCTGCTCCACGACATGTGGAATCTTCCTGGAGCGGGGCACGAACCCATGTCCCCTGCATTGGCAGGTGGACTCTCAACCACTGCGCCATCAGGGAAACCCCTGCAAGTAGTTTTTAAAAGAATGTGTTTCGTTACTCAGTTAACCACAGGCCTTTATCATTCTTGAAAGGGTGGCAAATAGACTTTACATCTTTTGAGGTATCTGTGTAGGATTTACTTTTAAAGATGGAAAAAATATTTCAAAGGCAAATATAATGCAAGAATTGATCAATCTAGTTCTCTACCCAAGGGAAATTAAAGCTTGACAAATCCTTTGTTAGCTAGTTACATTTTCAACTAAAAATAAGAAAATACAGATGAAAGAACTATGATTTCATGCAAGTCATGAACAAAGTTACCATTTATTTGGGAAACATACTGTCTTGTTCAGGGCATGAATCTTATTACTGTACATTTGTCTTTGTAAACATAGTGTCAGTATATCTAAGAGCAAGAAATGATTTTGTGTCCACAGTCTCAGATGAACATCACCCTCTTGATTTTCTTCATTTTAATGGATTTTGAAATAATCAGTGGAAAGTGGATCACAGCTGTAAGTGCTAAGATGCAATTTGGTCAAAGGGGCTGTTCAGCTTTCATCCTGTAATCAGAGCTGACAATCTAAGAAACATAAAGATCTCATGTTTGCTGGATGGATACTAATAAAAACCACCAACAGAGTTCTAACATCCATTTAATGCACGGGCCTATCCGGAGAATTATTCAAGACCAATTTATCAGGTGATAGGTTAATAGCGAACATTATTACACACCCACACCTGTACACTAAGCATCTGTATTTTTTCTCCTTGAAACAGTGACAATATTGCATCACTCTTTTACATTATTTTTGGAAATATTTGAAAACTGAAACACATTGGAGTGGCTTACCGACCTCCCAATCTGAACAAATCAGTATGAGCATGCCCTCTGAGCTCTGCATCAGTGTGCAGAGAGATGAGGACTTTTGTTTTTAATCTACATGTTCATTTAAATATAACATAGTGGGCTTCCCTGGTGGCGCAGTGGTTGAGAGTCCGCCTGCCGATGCAGGGTACACGGGTTCGTGTCCCGGTCCAGGAAGGGAATATAATTCAGACATAACAATCCTTATGAAAGATATTTCCTTTCTTTGTAGGATTACAATAATATTAGAGGCCTTACCCATGTGCAGCAACAAAGACCCAGCTCAGCCAAAAATAATAAATAATAAATAAATAAATAAATAAATAAATAAATATAACATAGTAACAAAGAAGAATATAAATAGTAGATAACATTTAGAGGGCTGTTGAGACTAGAGTGATCAACTTCTGAAAACAAGCAATACTTTTAAATATAAATTAAAAAAAGAAATGCTTTAAGAAATTTAATTCAGTGTTGGGGTAATGATTGCAGTTAAAACAGAAGTGACTAGTTGATACTTTTGGGTCAAACAAATCTGAGTTCAAATCTAGGCTTATCTGACTACTAGCTGTGTGATACTTGAGTAAGCTATTTAACTTTCTTCATCTATAAAATAAAAATAGATTAAGTTTTTTTTTTTCCATCATGGGTCAAGAACTAAGACAATGCACATAAACTTTTTAGCACTGTGCTTGGCACACACAAGAATTAATATTAACTAAAATGATATGAACAACAGTAATAAAAATACTAGTAATCATAAGGAACATAAAAGGGTTGGGAGGAGTGCTTTGTTTTATGGTGCAGCAAGATTTATAGGGGTATCAAGATACCAAGGTAAGATGGCTATTAGTGATTCAGGGAATTGAAATCTGGTGGGGAATTTGGGATTGGGTATCTTAGAACCTGGAATTTCACCCTTCATCACCATCCTGAGGATAGTGCATTTTGAGACCGAAAACAAGGTGGCTTGCTTCTGACAAATGGTGAAAGTGGCAAGGATGGGACATGTGGAATAATTACAAGGACTTAAGTTGTTAACTGACAAGGGGAGAGTGTATTTTTATTTTTGTTATTATCATTTGTTTTTTAGCTCTAAACTTCTCAGAGTGATAATTCAAAGAAAAATTGATAAAAATGGAAATAAGTTTCAGGCTGAAAAAAGGAATAAGAATAGATATTATTTATTTATGAAAAATAAATAGGTTGCTTCCCTGGTGGCGCAGTGGTTGAGAGTCCGGCTGCCGATGCAGGGGACACGGGTCCGTGCCCCGGTCCGGGAAGATCCCACATGCCGCGGAGCGGCTGGGCCCGTGAGCCATGGCCGCTGAGCCTGCGCGTCCGGAGCCTGTGCTCCGCAACGGGAGAGGCCACGATAGTGAGAGGCCCGCGTACCGGAAAAAAAAAAAAAAAAAGAAAAAATAGGTTATGTGTTGGAGGTGCTTTTAATGTAATACATGATATTTTAAGAGAATTTGGAATATAGCCGTTAATTGCTTCAGCATTTCTACAGGCTTGTGGTGGAGCTCAGGAATATAGAATTTTACAAGCGCCGCCACAATAATTGTAACTCATATGTCCTTGGACCCCACTCTGAGAAACACTGTCCTAGACTTTGCTACTTAAACTGTGGTCCGTGGACCAGCAGCCTCAGCCTCCCATGGCAGCTTGTTAGAAATGCAGGATCTCGGGCTCCATCTTAGACCTACTGAGCCAGAACCTGCGTTTTAAAAATGTCTCCAGTGTTTTGTACACACAGTAAAGGTTGGGAAGCTCTGCTCCAGATACTTCTCCACTCCTCAGGGACATTCTGCTGAAATAGGGGCTACGACTCCCGAGGTACAGAGCATCTGATGGCACCTGTGCAGGGAGAGCAGGCAGTTCCTTTCCTTTCCTAGACATGAAAGGTTTGATCAATGTTCCGAGCCCTTCCAGCTCTGGAATTCTTAGATTTTGAAAGTTGTTCTAATATCAATTTCACCTAATATTGGTTCCTTTATCTTTCTTCAACTTACTTATTTTCCCAAGCACTTTTCATTGCTCTGGTGTCCTTCAGCTTATACCTACCATCTTTTCAGAATAAAGCCTTAACTGCTGATTTGATATCTTTCTTTGCACACTGTGACGACTAATTCCTTCATATTAACACCATCCCTCTTGCAGTTCAGAGCTCATTTTTCCTTTTCTTTTCAAATGTTCTTTCTTCACATGTTCTCTGCCTATTTTATTCCTGTTTTCAAAAACAAAAATGTTCATGAATATTTGAAAAACACTAAACAAATAAACCCCGATAATGACTAAACAAACATTTAACAAGTTTGTTTTCATAAATAAGATATAAGAAGAAGCCTAACAGAAATTATATGCACTTACCAATGAATCATCATTAATGAGTCCAAATGTCCCCTTGTGCACAATGCCAAGGCTGGGCAAACACAGATAAGAAGACAGCCTCTGCCGGCAATCCAGTGGGGATTTCAGATGTATAAACTGTAAAATTCTTTTATTATATGCAAGTAGAAATGCAAACCCTGAAAAATTAAAGTTCCAGGAAAATCTATCAAGCTATTTCACCAAAACAGTCCTTTCTCTTCTCTCTCTCTCTTTTTTTTTTTTTTTTTTGGTTTTATTTCCTCTCCTTTCCTCTTCTCTCTTTTTCTTTCTTTCCTTTCCTTTTCCATTTTCCCCTTTCCACTTCCTTCCTCTCTCTGCCTCTCTTTCCTTCTTTGTTTTTCATTTTTATCGTACTCAGTTTTTCCTTTCTAAGTAAAAGCTGCAGAAGGCATAGCATAGGTACAACATAAAGCAACTAATGAATACTTCATCTTGGTTTTTAGGCGACTAATAATGATACTTTTATCATTCAGCATACATAAAATCTGAATTGGGTGAAATCAATCCTGAGGACATTCCCAAAGAATGAATTTTGTGTTTTGCATTTTTAAGTTCTGTGTATGATATTTCTGAGGATTAAGAGAAAGCTCTAAGGAGCAAACCACATTTCTGAATTGTAGCTGGTTTATCACACTCAAGATTAATATTGTCTCTGTACTCTGACTATTTTGGCAGCCGTTTAAAAAACTTTTCTCAAAAGTATTTAAATAAGTTAAAATATTTAACTTAAAATGACACACATGTTATTTACCTTGTTGTTTTTACATAATAATCTCTTTGTTCAAAGAACACAATGTGATATCTGTAAGGGAGCTTAGAATAATTGGGAACATGGGGAACAACAAAGAAAGGAGAGAATAAGTTTCTTCAGGGAAAAGCAATACAGAAAATTAACAATAGTGGTTTCATAGAAACAGATGTAGCTAAATCCTTGTTTTATGCAGACACTGGAAAGGCAAATAGAATTCCCAGCTCTTAGGAGGTGAGGTAGGGGACATGCTGCAACCTGGTAAATTGGGAAACTTACCATGTTTCATGATTCTAAAACACATTTCCCCTCCACATTTTATCATCTCTAAATTGGAATAGGTCTGACAACAGATGGTCTATTATTGTTTAACTGGCAATATTTTCCCCTCTTTTCTAGCAGGACGTAAAATAATGGTGTGGTTTACAGACAATGGTTGCTGAGATTCAGCGAAGTACAGGTGTAGTGGTGATTTCAGTGGTACCTAGATGTATTCTAGCCCCCGTCCAAAGTATTTGAGGGGTGCAGCTGCTTAGGTGACTGATGCCTAAAATTTCATTAATAGAACTTATTTACTTTGTAGCCTTTAACCAGGGATGAGCACACACCAGGTTGTACCACTCACCTACGTCTTTCTTTGAACAGGTTTAGCAGAATTTCCGACTGTGGTGTTCTTTGCAGTTAGACTTGCTAGTAGCAGTCATTGATATGTGCTAGTGCAGGCTAGTCAGTGGCTTATGTCCTCCACTGTTTCTGATCATTGACCCTCATCTTTTGGGCACAGAACTGTGTTTAGCTGCAAGACTCCTCTTAGTTAACAACAAAGTCATCTGAAGAATGAAAAATGCCCCAACCAACAAATCTTTGCACTTACCAGAATCAAAGGACTCCACACCTGCTTCTTGACCACGGATTTAGTTTGTTCTTATCATAAGACTCTTGAGGAGTCCTCATCTCAGGTCAAGCCTGTACCTAAGTCACTCTCACCACATCTGAAACAGTAGAGACTGTTTGTCTCTTTAAGAGTGATGTTGAATATTGGCAAACCAAGTTGTTGCTTTAGAAGGTCCTCAACCTCAGTGGCCCTACCCTGGAAATTTTTATGTTAGAACTCACTTTTATATCTTTGCAAGCAACCAGGAATATTGATGTAGTTTAAACTGGAATGCAGAAGATATATATACCTAGGAGAGAAATTGCTGCATCTGGGTTATATGTACCTTCCATCTTAGTAGATATTGTCAGGTTGTTTTCCATCCTGGTTTACCAGCAGTATATGCGAAATTCATCTGCTCCACATCCCCTCAGCCTTTGGAATTGTCTATCTTTTTCTTTTTAGCCATTCTTTCAGGTTGTGGTAGTATCTCTTCGTGGTTTTAATTTGAATTTGGTTGATGACTAGTGTACCTGTTTATATGCTTATTGGTCATTTGGATCTATCTATCTATCTATCTTCGTTAATCTCCCATTCAAGTCTTTTGCTCATTTTTCATTTTTCTACTTGGCTGCTTGTTGTTTTTAATTGACTTATGGAAACTATTTATAGAATTATTTTTATATTATATATGTTGCAAATATTTTCCCCCACCCTGTGGCTTGCCCTTTTAGTCTCTTTGTGGTGCTTTTGACGTAGCCCAATTTGTCAGTTTTGCCTTTTATGTTTAGTGATTTTTTTGGCGTTTGGTTTGATAGAGGCCCTGGAAAATTACCTTTATTGCAGGGATTTATTTTGATGGTGCCTCCGAATCATCATTGTCTGTGCTAGCTCTATCCAGGCACTTAGTGCCACATGGATAGAGGGTGATAGAATTGAATTTATGGGAATTACTCTATACAGATGACCTCATAAGCAATTGCCTCTAATTAGTCACTTGAAGTCAATAACACAGAGACATTTTGTAGCACTCAACCATTCTTGGGAATAAATTATAGGTGTCTGAAAAGGAATCTTGGCCCCTTTCATGGTGCTACCCATTCCATGAGCTCTGTAGACTCAACTTGTGATTTCATTTGATAGTGTGAGAAGAAAATCAAAGATCTATTGATGTTTTCAACAGACTTTGCTATGTGAGAGCCATTTTTAAAGTTTAGCAAATGTTAATTACCATGTATTATGTGCCAGGAGCATTATTTAACCTTGGGGAGAGAGAGATGTCTAAGACACATTCTCTTCACTCAAGAAGTTCATAGTGTAGTTTTACCCTTAGACAACTATAATAAGAGACAGGAGACCAAAAGCATACAAGGAGCACTTTGTGACATGGGGGTATACTGACAGGCAAAGGTATATTAAGAAAAACTTTGGTAAGATGTGCATCATTTGAAGGGACCCTAGAAAGGGTCTCTTGCTCACGACTGAATCTTTAATGGATGCTGTCTTCTTATAATGTTAAAAATGATTTCATTTGATATTGCATATTTCCTTAAGAGTATATATTCCTGTATATCCAGACCATTTTATGGAACTTTATAAATCTCTGTCAAATCATGGGCTAAAGTCCCTTCAGCTTTTTGTATTCTGAGCTACCAATTTCTGCTTTAGAAGCTGTAACTTCTTTTGATTCTTTTTCTGAGCTGTTTTAAGACCAGTGAATAACTTCCTTCAAGCAACAGGTAGCTCTTTATAAATATCCACAGTTACAATATTGATATGTCTCTACCATTGCTCAGAGGGATGGTTGGAGCTATTGATGTATATGTCAGGGCCTATAGGTCTGTCGGTTGACTGTGCTTTCGTTTTTCTTTTACATACTTACTTCTGGGTACAATTCTCTCAGAGGTACTTTTGTGGCGGCTATCTCAGCCATGGTACTACTGCCACAGGCTTATGTCTTTGAACTTCAGACATCTGACAGCAAGAAAGTTCTTGTCAGGGATTCTGTTCTGTATTTGTCCAAAAATTTTGAAACATTTTTTTTTGATAGTTAGCCTCTTCAGATGTCAGGGAACATCACTGCTTTTCTTGATGCTTTGCACTTTACAATGTATTTTTAAAAATAGCTTAAGATATGAGTTCTTAGATACTTGATGTATTATTCAGAACAAATTTGTTTGAAGGTGCATCAGACCTTTACTATTAGAACCACTTTTTCATGTCGCCTTTGTTTCAGTTCACTCAATATCTGGGTTTTAGTCTAGGATTTATGGTATGTGCTCATCCTGTTGGGGAAAAATGTCTTTTGAAACATCATGCAAAAAAGCTGAAAGCTTGCTCTCCCTTTTTGGTAGCTTTCATATAAAGAACCTAGCTAATTGAGCCGTCTTGTAACTGTCACATGACCTGAAAACTGTCTGAAACTGTTCACAAATCCCCATACACTCTGCATCATTGGACCATTGCCACGAGCCAGGGCAAAGTGATATCTGAACATGTTCATGGAATAGTAGCACCCATATCCCCAAAGGGTTAAAATATTTCATGGGACTCTTATTCCTGGAAATTATTTCTTAATCTGTAAAAATTATACTCAGTAACAATCTGGAATTTGGAATCTTCAATTCTCTCTTTTGCAGATTTGACTAGTATCCTTGACTGTCCAGGCTGCTGTCACAAAATACCACAGGCTGGATGGCTTAAACAGCAGACATTTATTTCTCATTGTTCTGGAGGCTGGAAGTCCAAGATCAAGATGCCTGCAGATTCTGTGTCTGGTGAGAGCCCCCTTCCTGTTACAAATGGCTGCCTTCTTGCTGTGTCCTCACATGGCCTTTCCTCAGTGTGTGCTTGGGGCAGGGGGAGAGAGAGAGAGAGAGAGAGGCACTGTCGTGTCTCATCCTCTTTTTATAAGGGCATTAATCCATGATGAGGGTCCCAACTTCATGACCAAATTTAACCCTAATCACCTTTAAAAGGCCCCACCTCCAAATATCATGCACTGGGGATTAGGGCTTTAAGTTGAGAGTTTGGGAGTTGAGACACAAACATTCAATCCATAGCAACTAGAAACTAAAATGAGATGAAACAAAATGAGGTGGAGTGAGCACGTGCAAAGTTCCTGAAGAAGCTGAATTGGACACAGTAGAAGGATGGAGTATAGGCTTTGTGGATGTTGGCATTGAAATGTTAAGGAGTCAGACTCAAGCAACCTTCAAAATATGTTTTGTTATGGCCCACCCTGGAGACAAGGCTTTCTACCTCAGTTATTATTTGCAGAACGATGTATCCAGAGCAGTACAACAACAACAACAAAAAGCTTCCGTACTGGCCCCTAGCCCGAGAGCTCAACCTGAGAGTCACGTTGGCAATGGAAGCCATCAGCATGACATCAGAAAGCTTGTCTGCAAGAGGTGACTGTGGGAGCAGTCACCAGGATCGTGACCCTCGGTGAAGACCCTTCTAGCTGACTTCCTGTGTGATAAAGGAAAGCTGGTGGAGGCTGGTTCTTTTCCCTTCAACAAGGTGCCTGCCACCCCCTCAGAGCACTGCTCCCTCACAGTAGCACGTGTTCAAGATGAGACTATACCCTGACTCTTTGCACCTCATCAAGCTCGTTCTCCTGTCTTCCAAGCAGGAGTTTATAAAAACTGTGCTAACTGCCTGAAATTTCGTCACAGTCCACTGAATAAGTAAATGCAGTTTTTCAAAAAATAGTCATCTCAGTACCATATGAGAAATTTTATAGCCAATTTTAGACTTTATTCACAAGGTTTCAGTGGCGTAACCTGGCAGTAGCAGAGTTCAGTTCTCCCCACATTGTGTGTGTGTGTGTGTGTGTGTGTGTGTGTGTGTGTGTGTGTGCGTGTGCGTGCACGACAGAGAGAAAGGAAGAGAGGGAGAGAGAGAGGCAGACCTGAAGCCTGGGAGTCATGGAAACATAGCATAGCTTGGCTTGCGAATGTATGCCTTTATAGTAGAATTTTGCTGAAGGAGGCAGAAGGATAATATGGAAAGAATTCTAACCTTGGTTTTGTCCCTTCCTATTTTGTGAACTTGGATAAGTCACTTGGATGTTCTGATCTGGAATTTAGATCTATAAAAAGCAGCTTGGATCAGATGAGGTCTCAGCTTCCTTCCAGCCCCAGACTTTAGCATACTGTGACTGTACCATTAATGTCACAGACTTTAGAACAAACATGAATTGGGGAGTCAGATTAACTTGGGTTTTAATCCCTGCTCTGTTCTTTATTTTCTGTGTAACACTGGGGAACCTTTACCTTTCTGATGGCCTATTTCTTCCTCTTTAAAATTGGAATTCTAGCTTCAGCTTGGTTGAGAGATCTAAAAATATGTCAGGTAGGTAGCATGGCACCCGTCACAGAGTAGGTGTTCAATGTTGAAGGTTACGATTATTAATGTTATGAGAAAGATGACTGTTCTTTCAGTTTGGCGATGAGAATTAGGTGGAGCTGGGCTTGGAGCATGTGGTTGATTAAGGAGGTGATTGTTGAACAGGTCAGACGATCCTGATAACTTTCGTTTGTGATGACACCAGTGCTTGTAATGCATTTGGAATTGGAGACCCTGTGTGTTTTATTTTGTTCTTGATTCCTTAAGAAGGTGTTTCAAACAGGGCTCTTCTGTCTATCTGCTCTCCTGTTCCCCAGCTGTAACAAAGATAAACTCAATAATTATATGAGAGCAATCAATCCCAGAAGCCACATAAATCTTATTTATTTACCTCGTTAAGTAGCTCCATTTCTCGTAACACCTAAGCTTCAAATTTTGGATACCTTATTGTTGTTTTGTGATTTTGCTCCACTATTAATAAATACTAGTTTTCATTTGTTGGGCTGTAGCTGTGCCAGAAACTGGTGCTTTTATACAATGTACATGTGTGTCTTCTGCTTCCATCTTCACAAAGTCCTCAGGTACTTTTGTTATTATGTTTCCCAGATGAAGAAATCAAGGCTTGAAAATGAGTAGCTTTCCAAATGTTATTCAGCTTCAAAGTAGGAGGAAATTCATGACTGTTTCTAAAATTTGGGTTGTTCCTACTAAGATTTACTGTATGACATACAATCAACCTTTCAAAAATGTTTATATGTTCTTTTAAAAAATATTTATTTATTTATTTGGTTGCACTGGGTGTTAGTTGTGGCAGGTGGGCTCCTTAGTTGTGGCATGTGAACTTTTAGCTGTGGCATGCAAACTCTTAGTTGTGGCATGCATGTGGGATCTAGTTCCCTGACAGGGTATCGAACCTGGGCCCCCTGCATTGGGAGTGTGGAGTCTTATCTACTGTGCCACCAGGGAAGTCCCTAAAATTTTTATATGTTTTAATGCTTAAATCATATATTAAATTGAACTAAAGATAGCTTTTTTTTTTCAATATTTTGAGAGTTTTTCAACTACCTCTGAGATATCTAAAAGCTGGCTCTAAAATAGCTTAAACATTGCTGACTGGAATGTTTTGCCAAATCAACTCATTGTAGAGATGAAAGAGCAAAATTTTAAGTATGATACAGTAGCAGAGGCTGAATAAAGATTCCAATTTTGGACTCTGAGTTTCCCATCTGTTTCTTAATTCCCAGGCTACCTGAGTCCTAATTTTATGTGGAATGTGAACCTATATTTGGAATAAAAATAAGAAAGAAAAAAAACAGCTTTAATGATGTCAGGGATTAGGACCTTAAGCTTTTTCTTTAACCTCAAAATGTTTTTAGTCAATTTTATACCTTGTTTGCCTAAAAATGTGGGTATTTTTCCATATTCAATTCATCACTGTACATCATGTATTTTTAATGCCAATCATATTCTTTATGGCTCTTCACAAATCTTAAAAAGCTTTTCTTCAACAGTGAAGATATAATGCAGCTGAAGTTTACGGGTACCATTTGAGCTGAGCATCCACATAAAGAAGGCTCTAATCATGACTATGACTAAATGCATTCAGGAAGAGAAAGATGGCAGATAGGACCTTAGCCATATCAATTAATAGAAGAGAATGATCAGTACCAACCCTGGTAAGTAGCAGGAACAATAACCAATCCAAAGCATCATAAAACTCCAGTGAGTTGTAAAATATGGACCTCTCCTTTTTTGAGATATTTCTAATATCTTTATTAGATTGAACACCTGTTTTAAAAACAGGATTCTGCTCTTATACTGTAGTTCACTGGCTAAAGCCCAATGGTTTATAAATCAGAACATACCTCAAGCAAGGTGTATCAGTCTGGTTTAGCAGTAATTCAACCTAACAACCAAACCCTAAATCTCATTGGTTTAAAATAACAGTGATTTATTTCTGGGTCATTGTTCTGCTGGTCAGCTAATGGGGTTCTGTCTCAGGCTGTGTGTTGAGCTCAGGTCGGCTGCAAAGGTCTTTTGTTTTGAGGTCAGTGGCTATCTGAAGCTTGTTCTTCATGTGGAGGATGCCATAAATTCACAGGGAAAAACAGAAACACGTGATGCTTGTAGCTGAGAATTGACATAGTTTTACTTCCACTCACATTCTCTCAGTGAAAGCAAGTCACATGGCCAAGCCCAACTGCACTGGGGCATTGTAGCATTTGCTGTGGTTTACCCAACAGTGAACCATGATAAGGATATGGAGGGGTGAAAACTTGAGCAAATAATGCCATCCAGCACATGTAGTGACTGAGCGTTAAGCTTTCTGAAGACACAAAGAAAGTGAAGCCACAAAGTTTATAACTGTGCATCAGTGCTGTTTCTAGTGATACTGGGATCTGGCTGTTGTTTGCTTAGTTCCCTGGAAATTCCAAGGAAAAGGGGTATAAGAAGGGAGAAGAAAGAATGGATATTCAATGAGAGAGTTCTAACTGGTGAAGAGACTTGCATTCATGGCAGCAGAGATGACTTACTGAGGTGTGATGCACAACCAGGTCAGCCCCGGACCTCTGGAGACTGTCTGTTACCTCTGGAGCCTGATGCTATTCTGCTCTCTAGCATATGTACTTCCCAAGCGCCTCTTAAGTTCACGACACTGGGCCAGGTGCTTTGGAGAAGAAGGGATGTAGTGGAGAAAATTAAGAGAGGTTTGAATAAATCCAGGTAAGAAAAGGTGGTGTTTTGTAAAGGCAAAGTGATGAGGGAATGAGTGGAGTAAAGAGCATTGATATTCAGGTGCTCAAGTTCCTGAGGAAGGAGGGAAGTTGGAGAATGCCTGTGTGTATGTGTGGAAATATCTTTCCTTTACCCTTCTGAATTCTTGGCTGAGGCCCCTGATTAGCAAGAGGAAAGCATACACATTTATTTAATATAAGTTTTATGTGACCTGGGAACCTTCATAAGGAAATGAGGAACCACATAAGTCGTTAAATCTGAGTGTTTTTGTGTGAGCTTTGATGAAGAGCTGTGGAAAAATGTGATGGGCTGGAAAAGGGTACGAGCTAAAGGCAGTGAACAGGGGGAACAGCAAGACCTGTTTGTTCCGATTGCTCTTGGTTTCCTTCTGTCTCCAGAGATAAGGACACTCCTTTCCTCTGGGTGTAGGGAGGGCACTTCTCACTTGAGGGTCTTATGACCTGCCTCAGGAGAAGGTCAGAGAATCCTTCCTGCACTGGTTGTTTCTCAAATTCTTTCAGCTTGAAATGTTCAATATGCCAAGGTGCCATATTTTGGGGCAGTTTGTCCTGAACCCTATCACCTGTGATGAGAATGGGAAGACAGTGGTACAGGATTCAGTGACTCATTCATTTAGCAAATATTTATGAGTATCTCCAATGTCCTAAGTCAGGAAATATATTATGTGTCAAGAATACAGAGGAGAAGAAGACACAGTCCTTACCTTCAAGTCATTGAGAGACTGAAGGAGGAGTCATACAGGTGAATAGACAATGATTAAGAGGTCTTTTAAGTGCAAAATAATGGTAAACATAAAGTCCTTCAGGAATCCAATAAAGGTATCTAATTCAGGATGTGAGGAAAGATTTCTAGGGTCCACTGATTAAGCCAGGGTACAGAAGGACTTAAGATGACAATATAGGCTTCAAAACAAGAAAAATAACAGTGATAGCAGAGGAACAGAGACTAGAAGTAGTGACAGTGAACAAGGAGGCTACAGTGTCCTGAATCTAAATTGGTGATTGTGGAAGCAGGGAGAACAGGACGTAAAAGTTGGGGGTACCAGGTATGGGTCCCAAACCCTCTGCTCCTCAGGAGGCAGCTGGGAGTGGGGAGTTCCCTCCCTGTTGTGTGTCACTGTGCTGGGGTGAGGTTTGTGGCAAGATTGTGTTTCAGCCCCTCCCACGTGTTTCAATGTGCGTCGTTTTCTCATTTGCCCCATGTGTAGATGACACTTAATGGGTTTTTCGATTTCTTTCAGAGGGAATTGTTCCATATGCAGCTGAAGATTCGGTGGGTCCATGGGAGGAGGTAAGTTCACAAGTCTCCTATGTCACTATCTGAAACCAGAACTCCTGTCCCATTCCTTTTAAAGGTTTTCATTTGCTACTTTTTAATTCAGTAACTATCTCATTAATTTATGTCCTGCTTCTTCAGGTACTTTGTATATTCTTGAAGGACAGTGAGCTTGTAGTGCATTGCTTTTACTATTTTTTTTAAACATAATATATATTGAAGTGGTATTGAAATATATTGGAAATAAATGTAAGTGAATGTAAATAGTGAAATGGGTGAAAAATGTGTAGGTTCTATTTGGTAAAATGTGGAATAGTGGGATGAGCAGAGATTTCTAAAGCAGAAAGAATTAAAAGGGAAGTTGAAACAGACATTTTTATATTGATGGATGGTGAGGATTATATAAATGGAACTAAATAAAACAAATGCAATCGATACATAATATTGTAATAGTAGTTCTAATGAATAAGCTTCATATAGCAGTGATTCAATATATGGAAATCTCTTTACTATTAAGGTTTTCAGGGATTGGTTTTACACCCACATTAAACCTTCCATAGACTTGAATGTAATTGTTTTCAGGGATAACATGAACGTAAAATAAATAAATTTATAGAATAATTTCATTACAGTATTGATTTTTGTGGGACACAATCTCAAAGATATTCCAAGGAAAATAAGGTCTTATAAAGTAGGTGAAACAAATACAGAAAAGTTTAGTACTTTAAGTCAATATCAATCACTATATTGAAAACTGAATTGACTGAGAACACATTAAACATATTAAAGAACTGGGCATTAATTTAATGCTGGCATACCAGGAGGAATTAAAGATCTCATCAAATGATAGACTTTTCTTATATCTTGAGCCATCTATTGTAATATTAGAGAAAAAAATTTCTATATATGAGCAAACAACACAAAACCTCCTACCTACCCACCCAACAAATCAAATAAATAAAGAACAAAACAAACAAGTAACTGTTGACTTTCTCTGTTTTATTTTGCCATTGGGTTTTGAACATGGAAATTTAAAGGATATTTAGTAAATAAATAGGAAAAGGAGGAGGTAGTTAAAAAAACAGGAAATAATGTGTGAAATTAGGGTTTGATAGAGATGATCTGTCTTAACATGGCTTTGACTTTCCTATGAACCGAGAAGAAAAATTTCTCAGGTGAATTTTCAGACCTGTAATTTAAACCTCATCATATTAATATTTAACCATTTTCCTTCACATTTGGGCTGCTTTTACTTCCCTCTGATGGTGGATTGTTAAGGCTTCGAGTTTGAAATATTGTAAATATTGCAGTTTTAGTGCTTTTAAGTTCCACAGCTACAAGTTTGTTCAGAGTGCTTTTTCATTATGGGGTAAGTTTGTTGAGAATCTTCTAAATGCTTAATCATAGCTCAGGCAATTTAGGAGATTTTGAAAAAAAAAGAAAGAAATACATATAAGTCTGGATAAAGAAGAAGCATGGAATTAAAAATTTTAGGGACCAAAAACTTAATGAAAGGGGACATTTAATCTCAGATGATTTGGGGGAGACTCTAGAACCTTTATATTTTCAAGCAACAGATATTTTGGTGCACAGTGTTGTGAACTGGGGCAATCTGACAACATGGCCCTAGAATTTTGGGATGTTTCATGCCACCAACTCATTTCATAAGTGAGGAAACGTAAAGAGCCTGTTCAAAGTCACAGAACGATTAGTCTCAGGGCTCTCAATTCTCAGCCCAGTGCTCCGTTTTTTTTGGCATAGAAATAATGTCCTTTCTCCTATCATAACTAGTTGAGTGAGAGATATCTGACTTGAGATATCTGTTCACGTTCATCAAATATTTTTGTGGGACCTTTTGGTAAGTTATTTCTGTCTACTGAAAAAAAAAAGCATAATGTGAGAGTCATAAGTTAAATTTTCTTTGGGTTAAAATGAGCACTATAGCCTGGGGGACAGCATTTCAGATAGCTCTGAGAAACTGCTCTAAAGAGGTAGGGGGGAAGGTCAGTATATATGTGATTTTGGTGAAGGGGGAGTACATGCAATCAAGCACATATTTTTTTGCAGAAAGTTTCTGCTTGTCTTGTGAAGGTTACTGCTAGTCATGAGGAGCAGATGTCACCATGAAGGATTTTAATGCTTTTCTAGATATGAGAAGATGCAAGATTTGGGCTCATAAAATCGTCTCCTGCAAATATCTAACTATCTGGTGGCCTGTTCTGCCAGTTTTTCCCAGAGCACAGAGTGCCTCACTCCTGATCTCCACCCTGAACTCCTTTCAGGGCGTTTGAAGGTCAGCAGCCACAGCGGCTCATAATTTGATCCTTGTAGAGGTAGATGGCAAGTGGCAGTTTGTAGGTGACACTTCCTATACACTTACCTTAATATTCTTTTCTGTAAAAATTGACAGAATGTTTGCCTTCTAGCAGTCTCTAAAAAACATTGTAAAGATTAATGGCTCCCCAAAATACTGAATTTCCCATCTGCAAAATGAAGAGGTTGGTTGAACTAGATGATATCAGATGTTATTTCCAGCTCTAAAAGGGACCCACAGTTGCCAGATAAGATGAGACCCACCTCTCCTCCCTCACTTATCTTTACTGCCTCAAGTTTGTCCTTTCAAACTCAGGGGGTTGGCTCCTCTAATTACTCCCCGTTGGGGGTGGGTACAGCTGCTCCCTGCCCCCATAGTCACCTATGCACACCACTATTATTTTCTTTACTAAGCATGTCTGTCTTCCTCCATTTGAAAGAGCTCTTTGATGTTGGATTCTATGTTTAATTTCTCTTGGTAAACCAAATACCTAGCACAGCATCTGGAACTGAGTGGAATCAAAGCAGATATTTGTCAAATCAATGAAAAACCTAAGATGCTCTCAGCTTCCGAGGATACTGGTGATGATGAGCTCACACTAAGGCATTAAGTGATCTGTGTTTGGGAGGCTCTGGATTATTTAGGTGCATTTTAAGTGTAGGAAAACCTCTCTAATCCTAGAATTATTGCCATTTCATCCCCTGGCAAAAATGGTTTCTGTTTAAAATCACTCACCACACTAATCAGTTGTTTACATCTGGAGGCAAATGGAGAACCATAAAGAGAAGGGAAACATGATTAAAGATAATAGAAGAAAGGCAGGTGAACTCAGGATAAGACTTTATATGAACTGAATCTGTAATCATCATTGCAGTGAATTTCACAGTAATTATTGTCATCAGAATGTTACTCACATTTTATATACACGTTATTGAGATATTCTTTTTTGTGGACACAAAGAAAACATTTATTCTTGAAAACATGTTAATGAAAGATCTGAATGGTGCATATTTTAATCAGTTCTCTAATAAACAAGGAAATAAAACACATGCTTATTTGACTTAATTGCATTTCAATATATTAAAGACATTTTAAAACTAACCAGAAATTAATGCCCAGTGGAGAAAGGAGTTGAAGGAATTCAAAGTGAAAATTATGAAGTTTTTAAAATACTATTTTCTAGGGTTTAAATAAAACAAAGGTGATAAGGCCAATGCATAAAGTTGAAGATTTGATATAAATTGTAAAGACTTGGCTCTTCACTGATTATAAAAGTAATTTCTTAGAATACAGATCAGACTGTACCACAGAGGATGGAAAATTTTCGAGGCATCAGGTGGTAGTTGGACACAGTGACCTTTATTGCCCCTTATGACCCAGAGATTCTGTAAATGGATGAAAACCCAATAATGAGGAACGTGCTAATGACACACCATAGTGCCCTCTGTTTTAAAAATGAATAATTTAAATGTCAATAGTTATTGGTTTTCAATGTCTCTAACTTTTATCATTAAAAATATACATGTTACCATTTCTCAGTCAAGCTCCTAATGATAGACTGTGACCTTTTTCTGAGGAAAAGAGGCAGTCTGTCTGAATTCTTGTTACAAAGAAGCAATGCAAATGAAAGCGGTTCCAATTCCCCAGAGGCTGCTAAATGACACCCTCCAACTCTAACCCGCCATCTCCAGAGGGTAATTAAACTGCAGAAGGGGAATATATCTGTGATTTATTTTTAGGAGACCAGGTTGGAGAAAATAAAATACACCTGACCTTTAAGTTTTTGGGTTTGTAGAGGAATTATTAGTAAAGTTGGTTATGCCTTTAGGTTTTCAGTGTGTGGTAAGAGATTTCAATCAGTGACAGTGCAGTTTACTCTAATGGATTCTTAATGGCAAATTAGAGAAATGTAGTAGAAACTATACCGAATTGCAACAATAGTTTGCTACACTAAGCACAGATGTTTTGGCCCATTTATGAGGTGTCCTTAAAAGTTTTAGTTATGTGTGTACATTGGCAAATAGCAGTAGGAAACTGATCAGGATAGAGGAAGTCATCCCAGACTTTGAAAATGGTCAGAGGAGAGCAATCCTATGCCAGCTAGTTTCTATTACACTGCTTCTTTTTCAGTAATTTTACTAAACTTGTGTTAGTGTAGATATATTGCATACATTGGTCGATCTTTCAGAATAGTTTGAAATGTTTAAGAACTTGAAATTTTGGCATCTTCTCTCTTTTAGAGTGTAGATGGGCAAGTATTTGGTTAAGATGCCAGCTTTAGCTTATCAAATATGAAACCTTTATTACTTTTATCTTAGATGTGTGGGAAGATAGAATGTAAATTTGGAAGCAAGTGTTTATTTTACTAAATCTCTTAAATTTTTTCTCTACAAGTTGCCTAGGGGATATGAGGAAGGGGATTAAGAAGACAGGTGTTTACAATTTAAGGAAACAGCTTAAGGATAGCAGCTTGCAGAACTTTTAAGTGTGTGTGACTGCTTTGCAAGCTACAGGCTACCAACTCAAATATTGGCTTTGGGAAAGGGAATTGTGATTTTCCTTCCAGCAAATCTAAAAATGTTTAGATACATTTAGTCCAGGATAGATTTAAAAACTGAGCATTCTTCATTTTGAGTTTAAGAATAACAGAACTCTGCATGTGGAGTTCTTTTTATGGAAACCCTAAGTCAATTTGATAATTATGTGTGGAATGTGAAAGAGAGGAGAAAGTTAGGAAAATCTTAGTTTGTGAGTCTCGTTTTTTGTAAATAGATAATGGGGATGAGTGAGAATTAAAATTTAATATTTAGTTACAGTCAGCGCAAGACAACCCAACTTAGCAGACCTGCACATTTCTGACCTGAGGTTAGAATCAGGAGGAAAGGGTACATTATAGAAGATGGTGGCTCTAGGATGCTCCTAATTTAATGTCAAGTGTTCCTGACGGGGGAGAACTGAAATTGTCAGGATTGTGATAGATATATCAAAAATATACAAACTAAGCTACGTAAATTGTGAAACGTATCAACTTACTCCGTGATATGGTAAAAATGACAACTTTTCCATCTAGCTAATTGAGAGATCTACCTCTATCACATTAAATTATCTCCTCCTTCTCTTTCCC
>NW_006794774.1:588779-630434 GCF_000442215.2 Lipotes vexillifer | reverse complement strand
TCTTTCCCTTGCAATCTTTTTTCATGCTACATCTGAGTTCTCCTAAGTGTGAATGTCCAAATTAAGCTACTTCTGTTGTTACTGCTGCTGTTGCTGCTGTTGCTGCTCCTACAAGGAGTTCAGCACTTCCTGTGTCACAAGTGTGAACTAATGAATGCCTTGACATGAATTAAGTTCTTTGATTCTTGCAAAAATCCTGCGAAGTCAGTAGTTTCATTTTTCTCCTTTCATAAATGAGGAGGAAACCAAGGCTTAGGAGGATTTGAGGCAGTCAGTTCAACTGCTCAACCCACATCTTAATTACTGTTCTATAATATCTCAAATATTAATGACCCCTTTGCCTTGAGGGTTTTAGAAGTTTAGAAGCCCCTTTCTCACCACCGTTGTCAAGGCTTAGTCAGGACCTTCTTTCATAGGATGTCATTTTGCCTGGCTTGTTCCATACATCATCTTATACCTGAGCTCGGAGCCTGGCTCTCACGAGCTGACTCTAGCTCTGTCTGTGCTCTCCTCCTCCCAGGATGAACCCATAAATGTGTGTAGGCTAGCGCTTATTATTATACTTTTTTACTTTTTAGCGTTGAAATATAATTGACTTGTAACATTATATCAGTTTCAGGTATACAACAAAATGATTTGCTTTAGTTTAACTATTAATTAAACAACTATTTGCATGCCTGCTATTTAGGTACTAATTTTGGGGACGCAAAAAAATGGGTAACACCCAGCCCTTGCCATAAAGAGAGGGAGGTGAGGGGACAGGCCTATAATCAATAACAGAAGTTATTGTCATTGTTTAACCTCTTGTCTTCAAGGAGGACTTTGTTGGCATGACATCAGGCTTCCTGTATTTTCCAGGTGTTCTGTGTTAAGCTGCTTGTGCTTCCCTAGCTTGACTTTTTTATTTTTCACCTATGGCTGTAGTATTGCATCAAGATTCATTTATTTATTAAATGTACAAGGACTATTAGGAGTTTTAGGAGACTAATAAATAATACTCCTTTTCCCCACCTGTGTTTGCAACCAACTGATATGGACATGGGGATCTGGGTCTGATAGTGGGAGATAAAATAATGTTTTATGACAACTATAAAGTTATATGGAGACTGTGGCCAAGGTCAGTCAAAGGAGTTTGCTAAGACACCAATGCAACAGGCATCCCCAGGAAACTAGGGCTGAGCGTCGCTGGTTTATTCTAACTCACCTGCCAGTCAAGAGCAGAGGGGTGAGGAGTGGTGGAGGGGGGCCAAGAGTTGTCACTCTCGTGGATGTCCCCCTGCCCCGACACATAAGGAGCAAGGAGCAAAGGTTCTTGGCAACACATTAGACTAGATTACAAGATGTGGTTAAAAGATCTCAGTAAAATAGAAAGCTGCATACAGGAACATAGGGAGGATAGGTTTTCCCCCCAGTTTTATTGAGGTATAATTGACAAAATTGTAAGATATTTAAAATGTACAATGTGATGATTTTATATTCGTATACATTATGAAAGGATTTCCCCTATCGAGTTAACATGTGCCTCAGCTTATTTATTTATTTATTTAGTAAGAACCTTTAGGTTCTACTTTCAGCAAATTTCAACTATACAGTACAGTGTTATCAACTATAGTCACCATGTTATACATTAGATCCTTAGAGCTTATTCACCTTATAGCTGAAAGTTTGTACCCTTTTACTAACTTCTCACCCCTGCCCAATCCCTTGGCAACCACTTTTCTACTCTCTGTTTCTGTGAGTTCTTTTTCTTTTTTTTTCCAATTCCACATGTAAGTGATACCATGTGGCATTTGTCGTTCTCTATCTGGCTTATTTCGACTTAGCATAGTGCCCTTCGGGTTCATTCATGTTGTCAAAAATGACAGGATTTCCTTCTTTTTAAAGTCTAAGTAATATTCCATTGTGTATGCATACCACATCTTTGTCCATTCATCTGTTGATGAACACTTGGGCTGTTTCCATATCCTGGCAATTGTGAGTGATGCTGCAATGAATATGGGAGTGCAGATATCTTTTCAAGGTAACGATTTTGTTTCCTTTGGGTGTATACCCAGAGGTAGGATTGCTGAATCATGGGGGTAGTTCAATTTGTAACTTCTTGAGGAACCTCCATGCTGTGTTTCATATGTACTAGCTTGCATTTTAGGGAGGATAGGTTTATAATGCAGGTCCGAGTGTTGTAGCTTGTGTCAGAGGTAGATTCCCAAAGGAGGTTACACTAGCTGACTCTTAAGGAAGGAGTAGGAGGTTGCCAGGGAAACAGCGCTGGGGGCAGTGCAAGCACATTCCAGCAGATTAGCACATATACAGGTTCTGAGGCTTGATGTGCTTGGAGAATTACAACTGTTTTGATATTATCAGTGCAAACTGTCAAAGGTGAGATAATATGTCAGAATATGAGGCTGGATGGTAGATAAAATTGGTTGACTTCTTGTTCCCTGGGTCTGTATTTGGGGACTTTGAATTTGTTCGCTTGGAACATTGTGCTGCCTGGTGAGAGAATCTCAAGGCACCTTTATTTTAAGGTGTGGGTGGACTTCATGCCTTCATTCTTCATTTATCTCAGCCTCACAGTCCTTGAGATTTCTTATACCCTTACCTTGTACTTCCAGGAAAGTCAGACGCAATTCTAAAAAAAAGGTGGAAAATAGGAAGCAATTTCTAGGTGAGGAATATTAGCTTTTTCCAATTTAGGCTCAGTTTTTATATTTTTGTTGTAGGTTAGAAAATTCCAATGTTTTGACAATCAACAGTGGTCACAAGCCCTGGGTCCAGATGGCTGGCTGTTTACTGTCAATGCTGCATTGATAAGCCTACTACCTAGGAGGATGTTAATCCCACAGCCTTTCGAATTCCAAGCCAGGCTGACTTCTGAGAGTAGGATGATAGTTTTTCATCCCTTGAGTGTGCTCGTGGAATATCATCCTGCTCTTGGAGGGGTTCATCCATCATGGTGCCTGTCAGATGGTTTGGTGTGCTTAGTGTTTCAAATTTATGTAAACTGAAAGAATTGAAAGGTTTGGCGGGCAAATCCACATTTAGTTTTCTTTGGCACATGAAAATGCTATGCCAGAGTAGCTGCAACTTGTATTTACCACCTTTATTTAATATGCAGCCTTTTTCATAAGGAATTGTTCTTCTTGATAGTCACTTATATTTATATAGTGTGTAATAGTTTACAAAAGGCTTTCCTATACATTAATTCTTCTATCGTGACAACAGATCAATGAGACAGGGCAATAGTTATTTTCTCCTTTTTACAGCAGTGGAAACTGAGGCTTAAAGAAGTTGAGTTGTGACTGTTAGATCAGTGCTGTCCCATAGAAATGTAATTCAAACCACATATGTAATTTTAAATATTCTAGTTGCCACAGTAAACAAAGTAAAAAGAAACAGGTGAGATTAATTTTAGCAATATATTTCATTTAACCCAATATGTCAAAATGTTATCATTTCTGCATGTAATTAATTTAAAAATTATTAATGATATATTAAACATTTTACTTTCTTACTAAGCCTTCAAAATCCAGTGTGTAATTTACAACTCAGACTATGCACATTTCAGATGCTTAATAGCTGTTTGTGGTTAGTGACTACCATATTGGACAGTATAGACCTAAACCTGCACTGCCACTTTTTCTACTGTGCATTATACTGACCCACTATTAGTTTGCGTAATGGAGTGGGGTTGTATTCTCAAGAGTTGTGATGAATCTAAGTAACTTCATGTACATAATGCTTTTCTTGTTTTCCCTGAGAAAAACATCATATATCTTTGCAACACTTGATTATATTCCCACAGATGTGGTCTGTGATGCCTGGAGGAACATTCCCTAATGGAGGGACTGAGCATAAACCCACAAATAATGAACAGGGAGCTCTGACCAACATTCATTCCTTAAGTAAACAGTAATGAGTAAGCTCAGCTTTATATCTTAGGAATGAATGGGCATATCCAGTCATCTTAATTTTGTCTGAAAATGCTATACAAATGCTTTTGCATAAGGAAAACTTTCTAAATGAAATTAAGAGTTTACAGCTAATCCTTCTCTAGTATCTTTCTTTGCTTTGGCCCTATTTTCAGTCTGTGTAGGCCAAAATTTCATTCCTATCAGTTGTTTAGTGTGGGTGGAATAGGTGGGTGGGCATTTTTATTGACTAAATGAAAGATATACTTCATGAGATTCATCATCTGTTTTTCTGAAATAGCAACTCTACATTTTCCAGGTAGCTAAAAGGAAAAATCTCAGTCCCTCTAGACAGCTGCTGCAGGATTTTATTTCCATAGCTGTTCAAAGGTCTAAAAATCTTCCCTCCATAATGGCAGAGAGCACATATACATGTACGCCTGATTCTAGGAGGCTCCACTCTTTCCCATCCTTTCCCATTAAAAAAAAAAAAAAAAAAAAAAAAGAAACGAAAATAAAACAAACAAACCTCAAATACTTTTGTTGAAACAGACTTCCAGAGACAGAGCTTTTGGAACTTCCAGATAGAATAAGAGCCTGTTGTTTTCCAGTCCTTCCAGACTAAGCTCCAAACTCTACTATCTCTTAAGTGTTTACACGATCTGGTCCTTTGTGCTATCACCAACCATCTCTGGTCATCTGCTGAAACCGACCCATCAAGACAAGTTTTTAATCTTTCATGAATCTTCTCTAATTCCCCTAATTAGAATGAACATTTTCTTCTCCTGGTTCCTATAATACTTTGTCATTCTGTTATAAAAAAGAATTGCATTGTCCTCTAAGTTCTATTAGGTTGAACCAAATGTGATTGCTGTTTTTTGGTACATAAAAAAGTTCACTTTCAGATGCTTCAACTTACTATAATTAATTTATAAAATTCTGAATACACACACATTCATGTACATCTGCGAAGTAGAATCTGTATTGGGTTAACTTCTGAATCTCTCACATCTTGGCCACAGTAGCTCTTCAGTAAAGATTTGTTGAATTGAACTGAATGAAGTAAAAATGGAACGCATGTTGGAGAAGCAGAATCACGTAAGTCAACTCTCCTCCCCAGATAACTCACAGATGGCCTGTGTAATGCAGGTTTTGAATTTCAGAGAAACTGAGAGACTTTAGTCTGGTGCTCTGATATGTTAAGTACAGGGTATCAAGGTAGTTTGAAATAATTAAATTCCAGATTTTAGATAATGCTAATTTTAAGCAGGGAAGCTATTGTATTGCCAGTGAGTGAGGATGTGTGTGCGTGTATGTACTATTTTAATTTCTGTTTTTTCAGTAGATACAATTTGGGGTGAAATATTTAAATAAACTGATAGGAAGACAAACTCTTCTTGGTGTCAAAACAATTGTTCTGATTGGTTTGGCAGACTAAGCTGACAATGAAAATTTTTTTTGTTTATTTGTTTATATATGATAAGGACACAATAGGGAAACCAGTATATTATCTTTATACCCTATTCTTATGTTGCAGATTTAGTGAAATTATGATAAAAACCAGGCAGTTTCAAAATCAATAAACTGTTCTTTGAATTTGTTAATTTCTCAGTATAGACTTGTTCAGTAGATGCAACTGGATGTGACAGTGATATTTCTGTTACATATCTGCGCCAAGGACCATTGCATTATGAATTCAGAAGGAAGGAAGAAAGGAAAGAGCATCTTATGGATTGGTGAATCTGACATACATTTTTGATTTGAAGCAACCTAGTCAGTTTGAAATTCAAGGTCTCTGAATTCTGAGTTAGACCTTGGTCTCAAACCATGGCTGAACAGAATATGAGTCAAATTGTGTAAGATAAAGTTCAAACTTTGTCTTGGTCAGCTATGCATCATATCGTGTGGCCATGGAAAGAATATTGCATTAAATATAAAGAATGGGCTCAGGATAAGTTGCCCAAATTTTCCTTCAGGAATGAAGGACTTATTCCCCATCTGCTGGAAGTGTTACCAGCAGATGCCTCTTAGCTCTCTTTAGGAAGTGCCTTGGCAGAGGAGATCTGCCTGCCCTTGTCACATCCCTTTCTGGAGAAGCCTGCATCCTGTGAATGTCAAGGCAGGAGCATAAAGACCTGGCCTTCTCATTTCAACTCAGGACAAGGGTCATTCCAGCTTCTGAGTTCCCTGGGGGATCAGCTGAGTTGACTTTGGCTTTGTTGAAGCCAACTTCTGCCTTCACCAAATCCTGCTTTGTTCCCTCCTCTTCCCTTGAGCTGAATAATTTTCCCAATAAATTTCTTACGTATTTATGTTTGTCTCAGAGTCCATTTTCATGGAGCCCAATTTACGACAATAGCAAATTAGAAGAGAGGAGAGATGTTCTGAACTGATAGAGACTTGAACAAGACTTGAGGCTAAAGACAACTTGCAGATTACCAAGTACTTCCTTACCATTGATGAAGAGGCCCAGGTGCCATCAGTAAATTGCCCATAGTTGCTAATACCACAGCAGGGACTTGACTTCATGGGCAGGGCCTTACCGTTTTGGCTGTAGAGTGGATTAGAAGTTCTACCTGTCCTTTGTGTTCCTGTTTCTCTGGTTTCAGTGTGAGGGTACCTAAATATCTGACCTGTAATTGCTCTGGCAAATCAATTTAATTGAGTGATTACCCAGATCCAGAAAGTTCTCAAGAAGTAATGTCCATATTTGAGTTTGAGGATATCCTGAGGTATTCTGAGGTGGGCAGGAGTAGTTGTAGTTTGCTCTAGCCTTTGGAGTTTGTCACAAAAGACTTGAAATCTCAGTTATTCTAGAGTGTTCCTGGGAGGAATGTCTGAATAGGATCAGAATCATACTTAGACCATTTCTTGCAGGCTGGAGTCCTCTGGATCCATCACTGGATCAGAGGACTGGAAAGTTCCAGTTCCCTAGGCTTGTTTTTGTGGTTTGCCTCAAGATAATATATGACCAACTGAACCATTGAAGGTTTCTTATAGCCTGTAAAAAGGTGATTTGAATGACCCCCACATGATGTAGAGCAAAGGTTCAAGGCTAGTTTTGTTCTCAAACCTACGTAAGGTAACAATGTACCTTTCATTGCCAACTTCCCATTTTGAGCTCCCTCTCTTTTTCCTTTTCTTTGTGTTTTAATTTGAGTCTTTTGTAATTGTCTTGGAAGACTCTTATTAGTTGTTGCTTTAAAAATTAGTCCACCTGTTCTGAATGAGCTAGCATTCCTACTGTGAGAAATTTAAGAGAATATTCAAGTTTATCTTAAATAGATCTAATTTACCATTGTCATTGCGGATTTGACCAGACTGATAAAAAGGAACTGAGAATGCTGGGTCCAGAAAGGTAAAGATATGGGGACTTGGAAGAACTTGGAGAAACATGGGAACTTCTTTACATTCTTTTTTAGGTGTTATCTTTAGAAAGAGCAAATGTGTTTTTCCTGCGTTTCTCAAGAGAGTAGGAATAGGACTAATGGAAATGGAAGTTAGAGGGAGGCAGAGGAAGCCTCTAATAAATATTAAATAAATAATTCTAATAAATATTGTCTCAAATTGAAATGGTGCGTCTTGCTAGGTAATGAGTTCCACCTTATTAAAATGTTCAACGATAACTGAGGTATGTACTTAAGATACTTTCCCTTGGATGGAGAACTGGTTGGGGTAGATTGCTACATTGGTGCTCCCCAATAAATGACGGTAACACCACCCCTCCCGGTGTTTACACCCTGTGCAATCATCTTGCTTTTTTTTTTTTTTCGCGGTACGCGGGTCTCTCACTGTTGCGGCCTCTCCTGTTGCCGAGCACAGGCTCCGGACGCGCAAGCTCAGTGGCCATGGCTCACAGGACCAGCCACTCCGCGGCATGTGGGATCTTCCCAGACCGGGGCACGGACCCGTGTCCCCTGCATCGGCAGGCGGACTCTCAACCATTGCGCCACCAGGGAAGCCCTCATCTTGCTTTTTTTAAAAATTAATTTTATTGGAGAATAGTTGCTTTATAATGTTGCATTAGCCTCTGCTGTACAGCAAAGTGAATCAGCCACATGTATACACACATATCCCCTCTTTTCTGGATTTCCCTCCCATCTAGCTCACCACAGAGCACTGAGCAGAGTTCCCTGTGCTACACAGCAGGTTCTCATTAACTATCTATTTTATATATAGTAGTGTATATATGTCAATCCCAATCTCCCAATTCATCCCACCCCCCCATGGGTATCCATATGTTTGTTCTCTACGTCTGTGTCTTTATTTCTGCTTTGCAAATAAGTTCATCTATACCGTTTTTCTAGGTTCCACATATAATAAATATTATGCAATATTTGTTTTTCTGACTTACATCACTCTGTATGACAGTCTCTAGGTCCCTCCACGTCTCTGCAAATGGCACGATTTCATTCCTTTTTATGACTGAGTAATATTCCATTGCACAGTATATATGTACCACATCTTCTTTATCCATTCCCCTGTTGATGGACATTTAGGTTGCTTCCATGTCCTGGCACCTGTAAATAGTGCTGCAATGAACATTGGGGTGCATGTATCTTTTTGAATTATGGTTTTCTCTGGGTATGTGTCCAGGAGTGGGATTCCTGGGTCATATGGTAGTTCTATTTTTAGTTTTTTAAGGAACCTCGATACTGTTCTCCATAGTGGCTGTATCAATTTACATTCCCACCAACAGTGTAAGAGGGTTCCCTTTTCTCTACACCCTCTCTAGCATTTACTCTTTGTAGATTTTTTGATGATGGCCATTCTGACCCATGTGAGGTGATACCTCATTGTAGTTTTGGAAATCATCTTGCTTTTTGACACTGAGCTCAACCATGTGACTTGCTGCAGCCAATGGTTCATTAGCAAGCATGACCCAAGTGGAGGCTTGATGAGTGCTTGTATGTTGGGAACTCTCCCTCTTGGAAGCAAGGTGTTGTGCTAAAAAGAAGCTTGGTCTAGACGACTCAATGATGATAGGCTGTTGGAGAGAGGCTAAGCTCCCAGTTGAATAAACCTCCTGAGTGGCTTCAGCCATACCACAGAGAGCAGAGGAACTGCCCACATGAGTGCAGAATCAGGAGCATAATACATCATTGTTGAAAGCCACTGAATTTGAGGTGGCTTATTATGCAGTAGCACATAATGGACATACTGAATGACATCATTTCTGGGATCCTTCCCAATCTTTTGTTCTCCAGTTAATTGTAAATAGTGGGGGGGAAAGAACTTGAATAGGCGAGAAAGCATATGGCAACAAATCACCCTCTGAAATAATGCTTTCACTTTGGGGGAATGCACATTTAAGCTATCTCTATTTCACGACAATCTGACAAGTACATAACTGCCGCCCACCAAAAGAACACCTCATCCATCCTTCTGTGCTGACTAATACTGACCGTCTGGCAGATTGTGTGCACATCCTGGCTCCAAGTTGAGAAGAGACTGAAGATACCAAAATCTCCCTCAAATTTTCACATTTCTGAATCTTCAGCAGATGTTAAATGTAATTTAATCAACATTGATTGATTCAACACACTGTTTTCTCATATATCAAATGAGGTTTCCACAGTCGGTGGGGGAAAAAAGGCAAAGTTAAACAGACTATAAATCAATGTGTCCATTTAAAAACAAATTTGACTGGATTTTATACTTACCTTACTTTTTGTTTTGAAATAACTTTGGTTTGCTCTTCCTTTTCAAGAAATTCTTGCTAATCAAAGTTTATTTTCTGTCCTTCTCACTAGAGTAACAAACCATCAGTATAACAGGGAGACACAGATCTTGTGTTGGATTTATTTTCCATGTTGGCAAATTCACAGATCAGAGCAGCAGTTTTATTTTAGCTTAGTCTTTAAGAAGATTTTTATGATGCTGATATATAAGACCATGATAAATGTAAGATCCACACATTGCAATTCCCTTGTATAATGTACCTTCATTTATTTACTTTTGGGCTGTAGTGAGAAGACATATTTATTTTTGTTGTTATTTATTTGCCTAATGTCAGGTGATTAGTGTTTTCTCTAGCTCGGTTAGTCCGTGTTTTGGGGTTCCTCAAAGGTTATGCTTCAAACTGGCCTTAAAAATACTGATAAAAGTAGTGCCTGTGTTCAGTTAACTCACAGCTGACATGGGCAAGGTCCTGAGTTCAGCCCTATGAGCAAGTCAGTGTCCGCTGGTCCCTGACTTTCAGCTGGACCCATAACTCTAATCTCACCTCACACGTGGAGCATCTGTCATCTCAGAGGACACAAGATGAGTGACCAAGGATGTCTCAGACATAGTCATCGCTGCTTCTGGATGGGTAACTAAATTCGTAGGCTGTATTTCAAATTTGAAGGGCACTCCGATGGGTAAACCGAAGAAGCACATTATAACACATTTCAAGGGGAGAGTGTGAGGAACAGATTGTTGAAATGAGACAAGAGGAAGCTGGCTTCTTTCCTCATATGTTAGTGACGGACAGTGGTGACATTGTCCCATGCACTCAATATTGGCATCAAGAGACTCCAAGGGGTCACTAACAGAGCACAGGGGGTGGAGGTATGGCCAAACTAGAAGGCCTGCAGCTGAAGATGTATAGGACTGATGTGACAAAGGAGCAAGTGGGAAGGAAAGTGGTCTTGGCTTAGGTCCCAGTCTGCTGTAGGTGAGAAGGCTTGAGTGCTGGCCTCCCAGCTTCCTTGATGCTTGGGCTCTGTTCCGCTGCAGCCTGGCATTGTTTGGATGTTCTTAGAGAATCACTCAGGACCATGTAAAACTACGTTTCCTATGGTACATCTATTCTTTCATAAGCTCACCTCCTGCAACCAAAGTGAGAACCCCATTACTAATAACAAAACACCATGGTCCTCATTTTCTTTCCTCCAACCCCTTTCCAACCGACCAAGCACCTTTGTTTGCCAACTCATTCCTGGGGTAGAAAGTGAAAAAGTATGGGACTTGGTGTGTGTGTGTTTGAGGGAATGGGGAACTTGAGGGGGCAGTAGCCATTGTCATTCATTATAAAACTAGACAAAGTTTGTACATTTCCAAAAGAAATATCTGATGGCAGATTGTTTGCCATCACATATTTTTAAAAGTCCACTTGATCTATGTCTAAGAGGAAAATGCTGTTTTAAATTCAGTGCCTATACTAAAGGAATATTAAAAATAGCTTGAAAACAATAAAACAGTGAATACTTATTGAATGCTAGTTGTTTTCCAGACTCTTTACTTTTATTAACTAATTAAGTTTTCTAACAAATCTATGAGGTAGATCCTGTTATTATCCATATTAACAGTTGAGGAAATGGAGGTGTGGAGAAATCATGGAGCTGGTCGAAGGACACTCTGGCAGAATAAAAATGTCCACAGATTCTTTGACACTCTCCCAGTGAAATGAGTCATCTCCCAGTAGACCTGTCTACTTTGACTAATAGAATATGGCAGAAGTGATGCTTTGCCGGTGTTTGGATCCAGTCCTCAAGGGTTTGGCAACTTCCATTTCCTGTCTCTTAAAATGCTTGCTCTTAGAGCTCTGAGACACCTTGAGGTCATCATGCTGGGAGGAGGCTGAAGGGAGCCAGGTGGAGGGGCCACATGTAGAAGGACTGATGCTCAGTGAGCCCCAGTTGTCATGGCTCTAGCTCCCAGCTGTTCAGGTCACCCGGGCAAGGCCCCAGACATCATGTACACAGATGAGCATTTTCTTCTGTACTGCCAGAATTCCCGACGCACAGATTCATGAGTGAAACAATTCATTATTGTTTTAAGCCACAGAGTGTTGGGGTAGTTTGTTATGCAGCAGCAGATAAGCAGAACATTCACACAGCTGTTACATGTACAACCCAAGTGGACTTGACCCAAGTGGCCTGGCTCTGGAGTGATGTGTTTAGCAAGTATTCGATACAGTGTATATGTTGCCCAGAATGTTGTGCTTAGTTTAAACAGCAACTCTCCCACACCTGTGACACACTCTGCATGGCCTTTTCCTTCACTCTGCTTTATTTTCCTCCCAAGTCCTATAACCACCTGATGTGCTGTGTCCATGATTGTTTAGTGTCTGTCTCCACCCCACAACCTCAGACACTCGAATGGGCCATACATAGGACCATACATATGTACACAGCTTGAGCTGTTCACAGCTACATTCCCAGCACCTAGAATAGTGTTTGGCATGAAGTAGACATGCAATAGTTTTGAGTGACTGAGTAAATGATAGAAATGTTTCATTTTAAAGCTAGTGGAAAGGGAAATGCTTTTGCTTCAGTTACTTGAGATATTCTGTATAGCTATTCTGGTTTACTCTTCAGGGAGGAGAAAGAGAAAGGTCAGAGAGGGTAATGCAAATAAAATAGATGATATATTAACCTCATAAGACAATTACCTGAGTTTAACCCAGACCAGGAAAAGCCAGAATGGCAAATGGTCAAAAAAAAGCAATTGTGATGAGCTACATGTTATTGAATGATATTTTTCCTGGCTGCAAATCTGATAGTGAAGTCTGCAGATAGGCAGAGGAGTGCTATCTCATAGAGGTGAGCTGGTCCCTGGGGGTGGCTCCAGTGTGATACGATACAACTTGGAAGAATTTGAGTAATGACTGGATGGCCTCCAAGAGTTACACTGGTTGAAATAACTAAATAGGTCAAAATAAATCATGAAAGAAAAGTTATTTTATTTAAAAAAGTTTTTTAAATTGAATTATTTTTTCAATAAGAAAAAATTATTTTGTTGGTTATAGCAGAAAGGTAAGGTATCTAGACCTTTCTAGGAACCCTACAGCAAAGATTGACCTCTTCAGATGCTGGTGAGAGGTATTAAGGAAAATAAATCTATACAATGGTTAGCTATAGTACATAGTAAGTTGAAAGTATGACATAAAATGAGGTCCTGCTGTTATAGCATGACACCCCAAGAGATTTTGGAAGTGACTTAGAGGAAATGAACTGTTCCATAGGGAGATGGTGACTAGTTGGGAGATGCCTCCAAATATAGCCTCCTTTAGTCAAGCGTTTGATGTCTGTTTTTTATATTAGTCATTCTGACTTCCAAAAGAAAGAGTTAAGCCTGGATGATGTAACAGATTTAACACTTTAATGAATGGTACAAAGACTAAAAAGTGATATCACTGAGCAGTTATCAGCTTTGAAACCAGTTGAGGAGGCTGAAGTTAGACCCAAACGAACTCTGTGCAGGTAGGTGTGCCGCGGTTGGGACTGGGAACTGCTCTCCGGATGTCGTGGGTGACTCTAAGCTCCCTCAGGAAATTTAAACAATTCTCCGTGGGCACATACCTCACGGTTCATGGTGTGACTTTTAGAATTGTTTTCCAAAATTGGCACACAAAACTAAAGCTGTAACACAAGACTAAAATAAAGAGAAGAATCACTCCCTCTAAACACAATAGCCAGTTCAACATTCTTGAGAAAAGGGAAGTTAAGTGCTATTCAACGTCAAAAGGTTATGGTTAGCTTTACTTAATGAATTAAGTTAAATTTTTTTAAAAATATACAAGTTATGTCAATTATGAAGCATAGTTCATAAGAAGCTCCATGTGTATCACTACTGCTGCAGTCTGTGTATGCACTGGTGAAATGTAAATGTCGGTGAATTGGGCCAAGAATTGGGAATTGATTTACCACATGGCCACTTTAGACATATTTATTTACTGTCCTTAGAGTGTCTTAAAAACCTTGATCTTCCTCCATTCATTGCATTTATTTTATTTAACCTCCAAGAGACAGTGCAAATATTTAAAAAATGAAGATAGGAAAATCCTAACATAGTTGTTATGCATATATTTCCATAAATCTTTTAATATATTAGTGACTTGTGGTCCTTTCTGTTTTACCAGGAGAAAACAGGCATGTAAGTGAAATGACTTTTTCACAATCTTATATTCTATATTCCTTACTGATTACTGTCCAAAAAGGAAACAAAACACCTATTTAAAAAGAAATCTGATGCATTTGTATTTCTATCATGAACAATCATAGCTCAGTTCATTGTGGATGTTACTTATTAATCTATTAAATTCTGTAGATTTTGTGACTGAGTGATGATAATAGTCAATAGGTGCTAGGCATCTAATAGGTGCTAGACATCTTCCATTGCTTGCTTGTATTCATTTGATCCTGTATCAGCTTACTCCCATTTCATAGATGAGAACATAGAGGCACAGAGATGTTGGGTAACTTGGCTGAAGTCAGGACTAGTAAGTGGCAGAGCTGGGATTGGAATACAGGTGGTCTGACTCCCCAGTCTGTGCTTGTAACCACTAGGCTATACTGCTTCTCAGTCACTGCTTGGAATGCGGCAATTTTGCATTTTGTCTCATAGTCTTTTCAACTGAATTAGTATAGCAAAACTGAGATAGTATTGGTTCATCTATTAAAAAGTAAAGATGTTTTCCTTCTGTTATGCTTTTGATGCGAAGAACACCAGAATGAAAATTTTATGGCTGGTTTGGAAAGTGTCTTGTAAGAAATAGATTTCTTTAGGTTACTATGAAGTCAGAGCTGTGTTTGTGTGTGGTGTGTTGTGTGTGTGTGTGTGTGTGTGTGTGTGTGTGTGTGTGTGTGTGTGTGTGTGTGTGTGGTGGGGAGGATGGCAGCCTGTCAGAAAGGAAGTGATTCAAAGCGATGTTCTAGAGCATTGCAGTACGATTCATATGTGCTCGTGGCACATGTAATAAGTGTTATGGAAAAGTAAGTAGGTCTGTTTTAGAGACCATATTGTTTTATGCAGCTGTAAGGAATATGGATAAAATAAAATATGACTGCGATTTCACAGATGGGGAAATTGAGGAGTAGGATCTGCTTCAAGGTGTTCAGAGAAATCAGTGGCCAAGCCAGTTTGAGAAACCAAACTCTAGAATTACATGCCATCAGCACTGAAGAGATCAGGAGAGACAGTACCTACTCATCTCATTTCACAGGTGAGAAAAGGAGGCCAGGTGGTTTTATAAACTTTCCTTCTTCCTTTTGAATGTATGTATTTGTGTAGCTATATATACCTTACCCTGTTTCCTGAAACCCAGAAACACAAGTACAGTATCATTAGGGCTTTTATCAGTGAGGAAATTATGGTGAAGAAAAAAATAAATGATGGAATGATTGGCCATAAGGACAGGTGAATTTGGAACACACAATGCACGTCTGAGTTCCCACACACCGTTAGAGGACCACAGATGTGGGTCTCAGATTTCTAGCAGCTGACACTAAGAGGGAAACATGAGCCACAGTGCCCATGAAATGTAACATCGATTTTTCAAAACATGCACAATTACTTGTGGTTGTGAGCCCTGAGAAAGTTTATTCTAAAGGACCTCATAGTGAAAGGACTGTTAATAAAATAAACAATATCTTCAACAAATAAATACCACAAGCTTCATCTTTACCATCACTCTGTGCAGGCTGTTGGTAGAACATACCTCATCAGCACAATTGAGTAGGAGAATTATATGAGCAGCTGAAGCAATGCAGGCCAGGTGTGAGGGTGTCCCGTGGTCTTCTTAACTTAAGGATGAATCAAATTTTATAGGAGTAAATAGACAACATATAATTCAGGCAATTCTGTAAAATGCGTTTTTCTCTCAATCAAGCTTTTAACTAAAAGTGTCTAGTAGCAGTGAGTTTGACATTATCCTCTCAAATAAGTGTTTGGGGAAGCAGGTAGTCTGTGCTCTGGTTAAATGCAGACCTACACACCCATACTCATTGAAGTTCTCTGAACTGGGGAAAGGCTTGCCACACTTTTTGCGGGAGCTCTTGTATTTTCCTTTGCACGTGTTTTCTCCAGTCAAATAATTATACTTTGTCTTTTTTGATCATGTATTTTTCCATGTAGAATTATGTAGGAGGCCACTCCAGCTCCACAGTGATGGGCTGAGCAAGTACTGAGGAGTAAGCCAAGATTTTCCCTAAAAATAATTTCAAGTTTATTCCAGCATATGAACAGATGGATGACCGAGGCCCCCAAAGCATGGCCACAAGAATTTTAGTTTGGAACAATTTCAAAGTGGGTGTTAACAAATGTCCACCATGGCCATAAAAATAAACCTCAGGAAGGGGTCTACAGAATATTGAACTCTAAGCAATGTAATTTCCTACAGAATGCTCCAAGGTAAAATGATTACAAAATAGTTCCTTAATGCCTGAATGAGGTGCAACCATATATAACCATGTATAGATCCATAAGGGATGTACCTATGACGACTGTATGTCCTGGTGGCTTGGATAGTCCTAGATAATACCTGTTGTTGTGGCATGATTGTTAATACTACCTCCTTTATTGTCTTAAGTGTTCAGCTCCACTAATACCTTTTGGAAACATTTCTAATTGTACAAGATGATTACTGAAAATGTTATGCTAGTGTTAAGTATTTTTTCCAGGTATTTTGTTTTCATGCTTCTTATTGGTTCTGCCTCCTGCATTTGAGGACATGAAGAAACAAATATGAACATTAAAAAAATCTTAAAAAATGATCCAATTTTGTTTCCTTTTTTTTAACATCTTTATTATACTATAATTGCTTTACAATGGTGTGTTAGTTTCTGCTTCATAACAAAGTGAATCAGTTATACATATACATATATCCCCATATCTCTTCCCTCTTGCATCTCCCTCCCTCCCTCCCTCCCTATCCCACCCCTCTAGGTGGTCACAAAGCACCGAGCTGATCTCCCTGTGCTATGCGGCTGATTCCCACTAGCTATCTATTTTACGTTTGGTAGTGTATATATGTCCATGCCTCTCTCTCAATTTGTCTCAGCTTACCCTTCCCCCTCCCTGTATCCTCAAGTCCATTCTCTAGTAGATCTGCATCTTTATTCCCGTCTTGCCCCTAGGTTCTTCTGATGATTTTTTTTTAGATTCCATATATATGTGTTAGCATATGGTATTTGTTTTCCTCTTTCTGACTTACTTCACTCTGTATGACAGTCTCTAGGTCCATCCACCTAACTACAAATAACTCAGTTTTGTTCCTTTTTATGGCTGAGTAATATTCCATTGTATATATGTGCCACATCTTCTTTATCCATTCATCTGTTGATGGACATTTAGGTTGCTTCCATGTCCTGGCTATTGTAAATAGAGCTACAGTGAACATCTTGAACCATGACTCTTTTTGAATTATGGTTTTCACAGGGTATATGCACAGTAGTGGGATTGCTGGGTCGTAAGGTATAGTTCTATTTTTAGTTTTTTAAGGCACCTCCATACTGTTCTCCATAGTGGCTGTATCAATTTACATTCACACTAACAGTGCAACAGGGTTCCCTTTTCTCCACACCCTCTCCAGCATTTATTATTTGTAGATTTTTTGATGATGGCCATTCTGACCAGTGTGAGATGATATCTCATTGTAGTTTTGATTTGCATTTCTCTAATGATTAATGATGTTGAGCATTGTTTCATGTGTTTGGCAATCTGTATATCTTTTTGCAGAAATGTCTATTTAGGTCTTCTGCCCATTTTTGGAATGGGTGGTTCGTTTTTTTGATATTGAGCTGCATGAGTTGCTTGAATGTTTTGGAGATTAATCCTTTGTCAATTGATTCATTTGCAAATATTTTCTCCCATACTGAGGGTTGTCTTTGCGTCTTGTTTATGGTTTCCTTTGCTGTGCAAAAGCTTTTAAGTTTCATTAGGTCCCATTTGTTTCTTTTTGTTTTTATTTCCATTTCTCTAGGAGGTGGGTCAAAAAGGATCTTGCTGTGATTTATGTCATAGAATGTTTTGCCTATGTTTTCCGCTAAGGGTTTGATGGTGTCTGGCCTTACATTTACGTCTTTAATCCATTGTGAGTTTATTTTTGTGTATGCTGTTAGGGAGTGTTCTGATTTCATTCTTTTACATGTAGCTGTACAGTTTTTCCAGCACCACTTATTGAAGAGGCTGTCTTCTCTCCAGTGTATATTCTTGCCTCCTTTATCAAAGATAAGGTGACCATATGTGTGTGGGTTTATCTCTGGACTTTCTATCCTGTTCCGTTGATCTATATTTCTGTTTTTGTGCCAGTACCATACTGTCTTGATGACTGTAGCTTTGTAGTATAGTCTGAAGTCAGGGAGCCTGATTCCTCCAGCTCCATTTTTTGTTCTCAAGATTGCTTTGGCTATTCGGGGTCTTTTGTGTTCCCCTACAATTTATGAAATTTTTTTGTTCTTGTTCTGTGAAAAATGCCAGTGGTAGTTTGATAGGGATTGCATTGAATCTGTAGATTGCTTTGGGTAGTAGAGTCATTTTCACAGTGTTGATTCTTCCAATCCAAGGACATGGTATATGTCACCATCTATTTGTATCATCTTTAATTTTTTTCATCAGTGTCTTACAATTTTCTGCATAAAGGTCTTTTGTCTCCTTAGGTAGGCTTATTCCTAGATATTTTATTCTTTTTGTTGCAGTGGTAATTGGGAGTGTTTTCTTTATTTCACTTTCAGATTTTTCATCATTAGTGTATAAGAATGCCAGAAATTTCTGTGCATTAATTTTGTATCCTGCTACTTTACCAAATTCATTGATTAGCTCTAGTAGTTTTCTGGTAGCATCTTTAGGATTCTCTATGTATAGTATCATGTCATCTGCAAACAGTGACAGCTTTACTTCTTCTTTTCCAATTTGGATTCCTTTTATTTCTTTTTCTTCTCTGACTGCTGTGGCTAAAACTTCCCAAACTATGTTGAATAAGAGTGGAGAGAGCGGGCAACCTTGTCTTGTTCCTGATCTTAGTGTAAATGGTTTCAGTTTTTCACCATTGAGGACGATGTTGGCTGTGGGTTTGTCATATATGACCTTTATTATGTTGAGGAAAGTTCCCTCTGTGCCTACTTTCTGCAGGGTTTTTATCATAAATGGGTGATGAATTTTGTTGAAAGCTTTCTCTGCATCTATTGAGATGATCATATGGTTTTTCTCCTTCAGTTTGTTAATATGGTGTATCCCGTTGATTGATTTGCATATATTGAAGAATCCTTACATTCCTGGAATAAACCCCACTTGATCATGGTGTATGATCCTTTTAATGTGCTGTTGGATTCTGTTTGCTAGCATTTTGAAGAGGATTTTTGCATCTATGTTCATCAGTGATATTGACCTGTAGTTTTCTTTCTTTGTGACATCTTTGTCTCATTTTGGTATCAGGGTGGTGATGGCTCTGTAGAATGAGTTTGGGATTGTTCCTCCCTCTGCTATATTTTGGAAGAGTTTGAGAAGGATAGGTGTTAGCTCTTCTCTAAATGTTTGTTCGAATTCGCCTGTGAAGCCATCTGGTCCTTGGCTTTTGTTAGTTGGAAGATTTTTAATCACAGTTTCAATTTCAGTGCTTGTGATTGGTCTGTTCATATTTTCTGTTTCTTCCTGGTTCAGTCTCGGCAGGTTATGCATTTCTAAGAATTTGTCCATTTCTTCCAGGTTGTGCTTTTTTTTTTTCTTTAGCGGTGTGCGGGCCTCTCACTGTTGTGGCCTCTCCCGTTGTGGAGCACAGGCTCCAGACGCGCAGGCTCAGTGGCCATGGCTCACGGGCCCAGCCGCTCCGCAGCATGTGGGATCTTCCCGGACCGGGGCACGAACCCGTGTCCCCTGCATCGGAAGGCGGACTCTCAACCACTGCGCCACCAGGGAAGCCTTAGGTTGTGCATTTTATTGGCATAGAGTTTCTTGTAGTAATCTCTCGTGATCCTTTGTATTTCTGCAGTGTCAGTTGTTACTTCTCCTTTTTCTTTTCTAATTCTATTGATTTGAGTCTTCTCCCTTTTTTTATTGATGAGTCTGGTGAATGGTTTATCAGTTTTGTTTATCTTCTCAAAGAACCAGCTTTTAGTTTTATTGATCTTTGCTCTCGTTTCCTTCATTTCTTTTTCATTTATTTCTGATCTGATCTTTATGATTTCTTTCCTTCTGCTAACTTTGGGGATATTTTGGTCATCTTTCTCTAATTTCTTTACATGCAAGGTTACGTTGTTTATTTGAGATGTTTACTGTAGGTAGGATTCTATTGCTATAAACTTCCCTCTTAGAACTGCCTTTGCTGCATCCCATAGGTTTTGGGTCATTGTGTCTCCACTGTCATTTGTTTCTAGGTATTTTTTGATTTCCTCTTTGATTTCTTCAGTGATCACTTCGTTATTAAGTAGTGTATTGTTTAGCCTCCATGTTTTTGTATATTTTACAGATCTTTTCCTGGAATTGATATTTAGTCTCATTGCGTTGTGGTCGGAAAAGATACTTGATACGATCTCAATTTTCTTATATTTACCAAGGCTTGATTTGTGACCCAAGATATGCTCTATCCTGGAGGATGTTCCATGAGCACTTGAGAAAAATGTGTATTCTGTTGTTTTTGGATGGAATGTCCTATAAATATCAATTAAGTCCATCTTGTTTAATGTATCAGTTTAAGCTTGTGTTTCCTTATTTATTTTCATTTTCGATGATCTGTCCATTGGTGAAAGTGGGGTGTTAAAGTCCCCTACTATTATTGTGTTACTGTCGATTTCCCCTTTTATGGCTGTTAGTATTTTCCTTATGTATTGAGGTGCTCCTATGTTGGGTGCATAAATATTTACAATTGTTATATCTTCTTCTTGGATTGATCCCTTGATCATTATGTAGCGTCCTTCATTGTCTCTTGTAATCATCTTTGTTTTAAAGTCTATTTTGTCTGATATGAGAATTGCTCTTCCAGCTTTCTTTTGATTTCCATTTGCATGGAGTATCTTTTTCCATTCCTTCACTTTCAGTCTGTATGTGTCCCTAGATCTGAAGTGGGTCTCTTGTAGACAGCATATATACGGGTCTTGTTTTTGTATCCATTCAGCCAGTCTATGTCTTTTGACTGGAGCTTTTAATCCATTTACATTTAAGGTAATTATCGATATGTATGTTCCTGTTCCATTTTCTCAATTGTGTTGGGTTTGTTATTGTAGGTCTTTTCCTTCTCTTGTGTTTCCTGCCTAGAGGAGTTGCTTTAGCATTTGTTGTAAAGCTGGTTTGTTGGTGCTGAATTCTCTTAGCTTTTGCTTGTCTGTAAAGCTTTCAGTTTCTCAGTCACATCTGAATGAGATACTTGCTGGGTAGAGTAATCTTGGTTGTAGGTTTTTCTCCTCATCACTTTAAATATGTCCTGCCACTCCCTTCTGGCTTGCAGAGTTTCTGCTGAAAGATCAGGTGTTAACCTTATTTGGATTCCCTTATGTGTTATTTGTTGTTTTTCCCTTGCTGCTTTTAATATTGTATTTTGTATTTAATTTTTGATAGTTTGATTAATATGTGTCTTGGTGTGTTTCTCCTTGGATTTATCCTGTATGGGACTCTCTGTGCTTCCTGGACTTGATTAACTATTTCCTTTCCCATATTAGGGAATTTTTCAACTATAATCTCTTCAAATATTTTCCCATTCCCTTTCTTTTTCTCTTCCTCTTCTGGAGCCCCTATAATTCGAATGTTGGTGCATTTAATGTTGTCCCAGAGGTCTCTGAGACTTTTCTCAATTCTTTTCATTCTTTTTTCTTTATTCTGCTCTGCAGTAGTTATTTCCACTATTTTATCTTCCAGGTCACTTATCCGTTCTTCTGCCTCAGTTCTTCTGCTATTGATCCCTTCTAGAGAATTTTTAATTTCATTTATTGTGTTGTTCATCAGTGTTTGTTTGCTCTTTAGTTCTTCTGTGTCCTTGTTTAACGTTTCATGTATTTTCTCCATTCTATTTCCAAGATTTTGGATCATATTTACTATCATTATTCTGAATTCTTTTTCAGGTAGACTGCCTATTTTTTCTTCATTTGTTAGGTCTGGTGGGGTTTTGCCTTGCTCCTTCATCTGCTGTGTACTTCTCTGTCTTCTCATTTTGGTTAACGTACTGTGTTTGGGGTCTAGTTTTTGCAGGCTGCAGGTTCATAGTTTCCATTGTTTTTGGTGTCTGTCCCCAGTGGCTAAGGTTGGTTCAGTGGGTTGTGTAGGCTTTCTGGTGGAGGGGACTAGTGCCTGTGTTCTGGTGGATGAGACTGGATCTTGTCTTTCTGGTGAATGAGGCTGCATCTTGTCTTTCTGGTGGGCAGGTCCACGTCTGATGGTGTGTTTTGGGGTGTCTGTGGCCTTATTATGATTTTAGGCAGCCTCTGTGCTAATGGTTGGGTTTGTTTTCCTGTCTTGCTAATTATTTCTCATAGGGTATCCTGCACTGTAGCTTGCTGGTTGTTGAGTGGAGCTGGGCTTTGGCGTTTAGATGGAGATCTCTTGGAGATTTTCGCCGTTTGATGTTACGTGGAGCTGGGAGGTCTCTTGTGGACCAGTGTCCTGAACTTTGCTCTCCCCCCTTGGTGGCACAGCCCTGACGCCTTGCTGGAGCACGTAGAGCCTGTCCAAAGCACCTGAAGGATACCAAGAAATATGTGAGGCTCAAAGGGTCCCTGCTTGTACCAGGCACTGGTTTGGCGTAGACTCCAGGTGTCCTCTGGTGGGTGTCTCTGATATCCTGCATACTGAAAATTAGGGAGTAAACCACCGGGGGAGCATCCAGAAAAGCAAGGCTCTGTGCTATTTAAGAAAAAACCGTCCTGGACGAGTGCCCCACAGCCCCTCCTCAGACGTTGGGGCACAGACCAGGAGCGCTTGTCTCCAGCAGATGCGACCACACGCAGGCACTTGTGGTGCTTCCTCCATTGGTCCCGAAGAAAAAAAAACCAAATTTTAATTTTAACATGATGTTGAACATTTTAATGTATGTGTGTGCATGTGTTGCATCAATTTTAAACTTTGATGGCATTTCAAAGTATTGTGTAGAGCCTTTGCCATTGTAAATGTCCTGGAATTGTCCATTTATTTCTGAAGGTGGAATTAAACCAAATAAAATACTTCCATGAGAAGGCTTATATTGATAACTGTATGCTAATCCTCTAAATGTTAAGTAAAAGTATAACTTCTGGCGCACACACACACAACAAAGTGTCCTGGCTTGAATGATAAATTATATGATCACACTATTCTTACCTGATTCTTTGGAGTCAATGCCAAGAAGTTGATACAAGCTGCAATCATATGCTATTTTTAACGATGGCCATTGGTAAATAGTGATGTGCTTGTGCCTTGTGTTAAGTACTAACCTGAGAAACCAAGCTCCCAATTTATTGATGACACTTGCCATACATTTGAAATAGCCATTATGTCCTTAATTTGTGGACAAAAGCAGTGGCTCTTTAAAACAATAAATTACATCCTGAGTACTGCTAGATCATATATATATATGGGGAATATATGGGGAAAAATTTGAGCCTGTAGCTTGGAGTGTTCCTGGAACAATTATGAAGGAAAGAAATCTTCCTCCAGGAGCTTTATACGGATTGAACTTTTTTTTTTTAACATCTTTATTGGGGTATAATTGTTTTACAATGGTGTATTAGTTTCTGCTTTATAACAAAGTGAATCAGTTATACATATACATATGTTCCCATATCTCTTCCCTCTTGTGTCTCCCTCCCTCCCACCCTCCCTATCCCACCCCTCCAGGCGGTCACAAAGCACTGAGCTGATCTCCCTGTGCTATGCGGCTGCTTCCCACTAGCTATCTACCTTATGTTTGGTAGTGTATATATATCCATGCCTCTCTCTCACTTTGTCACAGCTCACCCTTCCCCCTCCCTATATCCTCAAGTCCGTTCTCTAGTAGGTCTGTGTCTTTATTCCTGTCTTACCCCTAGGTTCTTCATGACATTTTTTTTCTTAAATTCCATATATATGTGTTAGCATACGGTATTTGTCTTTCTCTTTCTGACTTACTTCACTCTGTATGACAGACTCTAGGTCCATCCACCTCACTACAAATAACTCAATTTCGTTTCTTTTTATGGCTAATATTCCATTTTATATATGTGCCACATCTTCTTTATCCATTCATCTGTCGATGGACATTTAGGTTGCTTCCATGTCCTGGCTATTGTAAACAGAGCTGCAATGAACATTTTGGTACATGACTCTTTTTGAATTATGGTTTTCTCAGGGTATATGCGCAGTAGTGGGATTGCTGGGTCATACGTAGTTCTATTTGCAGTTTTTTAAGGAACCTCCATACTGTTCTCCATATTGCCTGTACCCGGATTGAACTTTTAAGAAATAATCAGTTATACAACATAAGAAAGTAGTGTCCTCATACAATCATAGAGTTGGCTGGGATTCACAACGTTCAGAGCAATTGACCTTGGTTTGTCCAGCTGAGACAAGTATGCAGCTTAAATATCAACCTGAATCTGACTTTCCATGACCTCTTTCACCAATTTATACTCAAGTAACTCATTTAGGTCCTGTTGTTATATCTAGGGGGCCAGAGTCAGGCCCTTCCACAAGGATTTATTTACCCAAGTTTTTTCAAGGCACAGGGCTTTAAAATTACAGAGGCAGATCCTGATTCCAAGCATCATGGCTCAGTTTTCTTGTCCAGATGCTAATATAATTGTGGATGTGCTAAAATGTGAAGCAATGTATTTGAGTTGAATTCTTTCCACTCATGGAGAAACCACTTGTAATTACTTTCCAAAGACCTTCAGAACTCCCCCAACGTTGGGTATAATTGATCATCCCCACTTTGTGTACTTGCAGACTCTTCTCTATGTGTCTATTATCTATATTTGCCACCAGCACACCTTCAAATATTTGTTTATTTATCCATTGCCCATCAACTTTTGAATTCTGCAGTAGCAAGGACAGTGCCTTATTTACTTGTGCACAGGGTCTGTCTTGAATACAGGGGAAAATGTGTTTTATCCATTTACCTGACAATTTTTAAGTAGCAAACTTTCAAAAAGAAAAGTCCAAAAATGATATGACAGACATCTACTACTCATATTTACTAAATATTAGTTTTTCATATTTGCTTCAGGTGATTTTATTTGTAAAGAATCAAAACTTTACACCTATAACTAAGGCTCTCCCGTGCATCCCAATTCCACTTACTCATTCCACAGAGATAACCACTATCCTGAAGTAGGTTGTGCCATTCCTGACACATACTTTTACAACTTTACTCACATGCCTGGGTGTACCCATAAAAATAATATTGTTCAAAATGATTTAAAATTTTATATGTGAAATTCTTTAAGTCCTTTCACAACTTACTTTAATAATATTTTGTTTTCAGTATTCATCTCTATTGACACATGTGGGTCTAATTCATTCATGTTAATTGCTGTATTCTATTGTGTGAGTCCCTCATGGCTCATCCATTCCATTAACAGACATATTAAGGTTGTTTTAAAATTTTCCCAGTTATGAACCAGGCAGCAGTAAACACCCTGGTACAAATCTTGTTGAGTACATATGTAAGTTTTTCTAGGATATATTAATATAAATGGGAATTTCTGGATTTTTTACATCTAATTATATCATTATTTCTCCAATGTGGTGTACAAGTTACACCACCGTGAGCAGTGTATAACATTCCTATTTTACCATCTCACCTATTTTTGGTGTTGTCAGACTAAATTTTTGTCAATGTGACAGGTGTGAAACATCTTGTTGATAACTAGTGAGACTGAAAATCTTTTCATTTGCTTATTTTACATTCATGCTTCCTTCTCTGTGAATTGCCTGTTCATGACCTTTATCCATTTTTCTATTGAGTTCTAGGTATTTATTTATATGTTCTTGATCCAAATCTATTGTCAGTTACATGAGTTGGAAACATATTTACCAGTCTGTAGTTTGTATTTTAGCTTTAATAAGTCTTTTATCAGATAGTGATTTAATGTAGCTAAATTTCTTAGTGTTTTTCTTTACTCTGTAGGATTTTTGTGATTTAAGACATCCTTTGACACTTCAAACACAGAGACACTGCATATTGTCTTCTAGAACTTTAAAAATTTTGCTTTTCATACTTGTGCCTTTTATTAATCTGAAACTAATTTTCAGCATGGAATGAAGTAAAGATCTACTTTAATTTTTCCCATACAGATAGCATTTTTTTTAAACAATGCCATGCTCCTCTCCCTAATTTGAAAGCCACATGTCATACACCAAGTTTCCATTTAAATGTGGTTCTGATTTTCAGCTCTTGATTCAGTTCTGTTGGTTTATTTATAGACCTATCCACCAAAGGCTTTTTGTTTTTCAATAATTTTAACTTTTCAATGTGTTATGCTATCTGGTAAGGCAAGTTTCCTTCCTTATCATCTTTAAAATCATCTTGACTATTCTTGGCATCTTATTTTTTTTTTTTCTTTTTTTTTTTTAACATCTTTATTGGGGTATAATTGCTTTACAATGGTGTGTTAGTTTCTGCTTTATAACAGAGTGAGTCAGTTATACATATATATATGTTCCCATATCTCTTCCCTCTTTGTCTCCCTCCCTCCCACCCTCCCTATCCCACCCCTCCAGACAGCCACAAAGAACCGAGCCGGTTTCCCTGTGCCATGCGGCTGCTTCCCACTGGCTATCTACCTTACGTTTGTTAGTATATATATGTCCATGTCTCTCTCTCGCCCTAACACACCTCACCCTTCCCCCTCCCCATATCCTCAAGTCTGTTCTCCAGTAGGTCTCTGTCTTTATTCCTGTTTTACCCCTAGGTTCTTCATAACATTTTTTTTTCTTAAATTCCATATATATGTGTTAGCATACGGTATTTGTCCTTCTCTTTCTGACTTACTTCACTCCGTATTGGCATCTTATTTTTAATATGAATTTCAGGATTATCTTTTCAAAATCAATGAAAAACCCTGCCATGGTCTGGATAGGGATTATACTAATTTTATTATTTAATTGTGGAGGAATTATTATATAGAATCTTCGTACCTTGGTTTGTTTATCCATTTATTTGGTTTTTTCCCTTTAATAAAATTTTATAATATTTTTGTGTTCCATAAAGGTCTGGAATATCTTTTGTAGAATTTATTTGTAATTGTCTGACAATATTTGTTAATAGTGAGTGGGAATTTTTAAAAATTATATTTTCTAATTACATGTCTCTAATATACAACAATTGTGTTTATTTTGGTGTGCTGATTTTTTAAAACTGAGATGCAATTCACCCGACATAAAATTAACCATTTAAAAGTATACTTTCACAATGTTGTGCAAGCATTGCCTTTATTAAGTTCTAAAACATTTTCATTGCCCTGAAAGAAAACCCCATATCCATTAAGAAGTCACCCTCCATTTTCCCACCACCCCATGCCCTGGCAACCACATATCTGTTTTCTGTCTCTATGGGTTTACTATTCTGGATATTTCATGTAAATGGAATCATATAATATGTGACTTTTTGTGTTTTGCTGCTTTCACTTAGCATATTTTTAGGTTCATCCATGTCGTAGCATGTAACAGCACTGTTTCTCTTTATGGCTGGATAATATTCCTTTATATATATATATATATATATATACCACATTTTGCTTGTCCACTCATCCCCTGATTGACATTTGGCATGTTTCCACCTATTGGGTATTGTGAATAGTGATGCTATGAACATTTGTGTATGAGCATTTTTTTGAGATCTGTTTTCAGTTCTTTTGAGTATCTACCTAGGAGTGGAATTGCGGGGTCATATGATAATTCTATGTTTGACTTTTTGAGGAACTACCAAACTATTTTGAACAGTGGCTACACTATTGTACATTTCCGACAGCAATGTAGGCAGCTTCCAATTTTTTTACGTTCTCATTAACACTTGTTAGTTTCCATTAAAAAGAATTCCACTGTACCTAGTGGATGTAAAATGATATCTCATTTTGTTTTTTTTTTTTTAAAGAAGATGTTGGGGGTAGGAGTTTATTAATTAATTTATTTATTTTTGCTGTGTTGGATCTTCATTTCTGTGTGAGGGCTTTCTCTAGTTGTGGCAAGCGGGGGCCGCTCTTCATCGTGGTGCGCGGGCCTCTCACTATCGCGGCCTCTCTTTTTGCGGAGCACAGGCTCCAGACACGCAGGCTTAGTAGTTGTGGCTCACAGGCCTAGCTGCTCTGCGGCATGTGGGATCTTCCTGGACCAGGGCTCGAACCCGTGTCCCCTGCATTAGCAGGCAGATTCTCAACCACTGTGCCACCAGGGAAGCCCTCTCATTGTAGTTTTGATTTGCATTTCCCTACTGGCTAGTGATGATGAGCATCTGTTCATGTGCTTGGCCATTTGTATATCTTTGGAAAAATGTCTTTTTAAGTTCTTTGCCCAGTTTTCATTTGGGTTGTTTGTCTTGATATATTCTGGATACTAGACCCTAATCAGATATATGATTTGCAAATATTTTCTCCCATTCTGTAGGTTGTCTTTTCACTTCATTAACAGTGTCCTTTGATGCACAAAGTTTTAAAATTTTGATGAAGTACAATTTACTGATTTTTGTTTATTTCTTACACTTTTGGTGTCATATCTAAGAGTCTGTTGTCAAATCCAAGATCATAAAGATTTACCCTATATTTTCTTCTGAGAGGTTTATAATTTTACCTCCTTTATGTAGGGCTCTCTTTAGGTATAGATTTATTAAATTTATTCTACCATGACTTGATGTGCTTTATCAATCTGATTCCTTTTAAGTAGTATCTGCTGTTTAACCACTCTAGTTTTAATGACAAATTTTCTAAAATCTATATAATTTTTAAAGAGCATGCCTCTTTAATTATACTTTTTAAAGAGCATGACTCTTTAATTATATTTTGATTCTATCTTTAATGTCATTATTTTATTTTAAACATAATTATTTTATAGTGTTTCCAAGATTAGTATATGATGTCAACTTCTTGGTTGTATTAATCCTCTTGTTTGTTGTATCTGCTAAGTCTCTCTCATAGTAAATCATTTTCTTGAGTAGTTTATGCATTGTGAATTTTCCAACGGGGGTTATTATTTTAATCAGATCCTGAAGGTTGTGAAAGTGTTTCTCCAGAGCAATCTTGTGTTTGCCCAGAGTCTTGGAAGAGTTTCATTTCTTTGGGTGATAGGATTTTCTAGTCTCTGAGGGGCTAGCTTTTCGGAAATACAGGCTTTTGGTGGAGGATATCAGTCACAGCTTATTTTATAGCTTCAAGGCAATTGTCTTCTTTTTTTAGTGTGGTGTTAAAAAGCCCACTAAGGCCTGTGTCATGGTCTGATATCCCTTCCAAGCTACCCAAGTTCTCTCTGATAACTTTACAACTCTGACTTTAAGTTACTCTTCATTTCTGGTACTTGGGGATTTTATTCACTTATTTAACAGATTTTTATTGACCACCTACAATACATCAGGTACTGTTCTTGGATTATATCTATGAATAAATAGAACAATATTTCCATCTTTAGCAGTTTATATTCCAGCAATAGACAGATAAAAAGTAAATATATAATAAAAAAGTAAATTACGTAGAGTCCTAAAGAGCAATAAGTGATATGGGGTGGGGGAAGAGAACCAAATAAAAGGATCAGGAATAGTGGAGGAAGGCAGGCAAGTTGGAGTATGAAGTAATGTGTGCAGGGTAAGCTTCATGGAAAGGTGAAATTTGAGCAAAGGCTTAAAAGAAAGGAAGGTGTGAGCCAAGCAGCTTTCTAGGGGAAAAGTGTTGCAGACAGATAAAAAGCAAAGAAAAGACTCCCATATGTGAATGTGCTTCACGCATCCTAGAAGTAGCAGGGAGGCCAGTGTGGCTGGAGCTGATTACTTAAGACCAGAGAGACAAAGGGAGAGGGTAGCTGTGAAGACTTTGGCTTTAGTCTGAGCTTTGAAGAGAGTAGTGACATTATCTGACCTATGTTCAAAAAGATCACTTTGGCCATGTGTTGAGAGGAGGCTGTAGGGAGATATGCTGGAAGGGTACTGTGGTAATCCAGGAACAGGATGATGGAACCCAGCCAGCATGGGGGCAGTGGAAGAGGCAAGAAGGCACAGGCAGTGTGGTTTGATATGGGCTATGAGAAAGAAAAAAGAATTAAAGACAAGTCCTCTCTTCCTTTCAGCTCAGCTATGTGCGTATAATATTCATTATCATTATTTTCTTAAATCTAGTGTTTCTCTCTGATTTTAGGAGGAGTGTAGATCTGTGTTAACTTCGGGTAACCATATTCCGAGACTGGAAGCCAATGAAATGAGTTTTAAAATGCTATCTTTTGTTAAAATGTATCTTTAAAAGTTGTGTTGTTGTGCATCCTTAGACATTTTGGAAAGTCCAAGTCCTTTAAAGAAAGTGTCTCAGAGAGCTGAATTGTTCGATCCTTTTGAGGAGCTGCTAAGGATATACTTAGCACAAATGGATCAGGACAACAGCGAGTAGGTATCTGATGAGAGGGATTCTTAATTCCTCAGGCACTTCCTGGAAAAGATATAAGTATCTGGAAAAATATACAGGTGGGATTTTCATCTCAACTACTGGCATAACAGATATAGGGATTTTATTTTTCTTTTCTTCCAATGCAAGGAAAAAATTCTGAGTATTTTAAAAGACTTCCTTTCATTAGATATCAGAGTTCTTTCACATGAATCAGCAAAATGGCAACAAGGGCTTATTGTATTTATTGTGATGTAATTGCTTGGAAACTGTGTCTGAGGAGACCAAGTGGTTTGGGTCAATAGACCATAAGGAAGGCACTACCCAATATGGAAAAAGAACCTTCAAAATCTTTTGTAGCATTTGTCTTGAAAAATTCAAGACAATTGATACTTACAACCTAAGGTGGATATAACAAGAAGATTATTACTCCCATGATATTCACTTCCTCTCTGTTTGAGTAAGCCATTTCAGTCATTGGCCAAAAATGTTAACCGAGGAAAACTGTGGGCATGGTAGCAGATAGACACCTTCTATTCATGAGATGTGTGCAGTGTCCACCCTTTTCTAAAGACATTCAGGAAACATTGATTCCTTACACACATTTTCCAGGGCTTGCCCTCCAGTACCGAACTTCTGCTTCCCTATTGCACTTGAAATGGAAAGGGATCAGGGCAGGGGGACTCCTCTTTCAGGGTGTTGCTTATTGCTAAGGGATGGCAAATAATATAACATTTACCCCAAATAGTTACTCTTCTCCAATCCCTCAGATTCACTAAAACCTATTGTTTGTTTACAGAAGTACTTTGATCCCTACAGCCTATAAATAACCTGTTACTATCCTCTTGTCCCTTAAGGACAGTGCTTTCCCAAACTTTACCTTGGGTCCACTCCCAGAGTTCTGATACAATAAGTTTGGAGTAGGGACTCCGATTTATGTTTTCGATAAGTTCCCAGTTTGTGTGGGTCCAGGAACCATCCTTTGACTGTGTAGGCAATGGTTTTCAAGCTTGACTGCACCTTCAACCACTTGGAGAACTTTCAGAAATCCCAAATAACTGACTGCATCCCAGACTAGTTAAATCACAATTCTGGAGGGTGGGACCTGGCATCAGAGATTCTGTTAAACAGCCAAATGTGAGAACCCCTGCCTTCAAGTCTTTTGACTGGCGGCTGGATGCACTTGGTACAATGGTCGTGATAAGCTGCCTGGGCACTTGGGCTGGTTTCCACCAGATCTCCTTTAACCCCTTCCTGGAAGCAAATCCTTGCTTGTGTGAAATGAGAAATAAAGCACTGTGCACATACAGATCTCTCATCATCAAACTTTCAACAGACATTTTGATGCATGTGAGTTTAACAAAGAGTAGAAATTTCTCCATGTGTCACTTAGTGCAAACCTAAAAATTAATTATTGGAGCTGAATTTGCACACTCGTATAACAAAGAAGTAAAAAAAATACTCTTATTTTCAAAAATGTCTTTTTGGTTTATGTTGAAACATTATGATATGACCCAGGACCCCAAAATAAACTTCTATGAATATTTAGACTATTTTATGGAGAACCGTGCTATCAATAGTATGGGCAAACTTGTTATAACTTGAATTTATTTAAGTATCAGCACTATGTTTCTTTTTCTTTGTCATTGTTGAAGTGATTAGAAGCTTTGTCATTAAAAAACCCTTTGACAGTTATAATTATTGGATGATTTTAGTTTATAAAATTATAAAGAAAAATATATAGTTAGATGAAGCAATAGAAGCCTGAAAGACCATTTTGAATATAAGTTAGCCACGGGCTTATATGTTTTTTGATGACACAGGACTTGACTTTGAGAGAAGGCCCGAGTTTACACACTTGCTGTGTGACCTTGGATAATTCATTTAAACTTTTTAATGCTGAGTTTTAAAAAATCTCCAAATTGGGGTTAATGCCACCTATAAATGGGTATTACTGGGAGGATGAAGTAAGATACATGAAAATGCTTGCTAAGGTGTAAATTTTATACAAAATAAGTGTATCGTGTTCAGGACAAGCCATATTAGGAGGATCATCATTTTTCAGTAATGCTAATAAATTTCAGTGACTGTTGAGTAGACTGCAAAACTTTTGAGGATGGGAGTTATAGTTTATTTATATTTGTATCTCCCCTATGTAGCACTGAGCTTGGGACACAGAAGCAGCTCAATCATGATTGCTGAATAAATCACCATCTAGATGTTTTATCTTAGTCCCCTTTATGACCAGTACTACAGATTTATGTGAAAGCAAGGTGGTAAGCTAGAGAACAGAGCTTTTCTTTGTGTGAGTATAACTGATCTCTGAGGATTAAAGTTCTGTATTTTCCCTCATTAGCACCAGAATCTAACCACTTCAGCTAACAGGATCAGACACAAATTTATATGTGTGTAAAGCTACATCTTTCCTTTTTATGCAGTGAGTACTCCTAATTTAAGAGCCAAATAACCAGTAGAAAAAAATAACTGTTTTATGTTATCAGAGGGGTTGGCAGTTGACATGTTTCACTTTTCCCATGGCTTAAATTGTTCTTCTGTAAAAATTAGGTCTTTGGGTAGTGAATTGCTACCCAAAGCAATCTTTTTAGGCCACTTGATGAAATAAATGCATGAAATGAACATCTGAAAATTCAAATAGCTATTGATTCTTTGTAAGGCTCTCATTTTCAATAGCATCTGGGAGATATTCAGGAGCCAGAGAGACCCTGGGTTATTTTCACCTTGGATGTTTATCTTTGTGATACTGAATGCACAAAATGCATTTAAGGAGGTAATTAAGGTTAAATGAGGTCATAAGGGTGGGACCCTAATCCCACAGGACTGGTATTCTTATAAGAGTGGTGCAAACAGAGGTGAGGCCATCGGAGGACATGATGAGACGAGAGATCTCAACAGAAACCAACTCTGCTGCCACCTTGATCTTGAACTTCTAGACTCCAGAACTATGGAAAAATAAATTTCTGTTGTTCAAACCACCCAGTCTGAACATTTTATTTTGGCAGCCCCAGCAGACTAATAAAGGGCTGTCTTGGTCCATTCAAACTGCTATAGCAGAAGTATCACAGACTGGGTGGCTTAATTCATTTATTTCTCATAGTTCTGGAGACTGGGAAGTCCAAAATCAAGGTATCAGTAGATTTGAAGTCTTACGAGGATTCGCTTCCTGGTTTATAGAAGGCAGTCATCTTGCTGTGTCCTCATGTAACAGAAGGGATGAGAGGGTTCTCTGGGGTTTCTGACCCCATTCATGAGAACTCTACCCTCGTGATCTAATTACCTTCCAAGTGTCTCACTTCATAATACCATCACTTTGGGAGTTAGGATCTCAGCACATGAATTTTGGGGGCACACAAGCATTCAGTTCATAACAAAGGCTCTAACTGGTTTGTGATTAAACCCTAGAGAAAAAGGACTTTTTGTAAAAGAAAAGGACTTTTTGTAAAAGAAAAGAGCTATATTTACAGAAATCTCTAACATATGCTAACAGAGAGTAGCATGACAATTGGGATGTGAAGAATTACTGTCTAGTCAGAGCATCTTCGGAACCAAAAATGACCCCAAGGGTCAGTGGGGGGAGGGCACCAGGGGCAGCACCAGGGAATGGCACAGCATCATGTCTTGGTACATTGGAATCTCCTCCATGCACTTGAGCTTAGCACAGTGCATCTTCCGTTGGTACCAGCTGGAGATCAACCAGAATCAGTGGGATGGCTGCCACAGGGGGAAGCCTTGGTTGTCACCGTCAGAAACAGGGACCCAAACCCAAGAGAGAGAGGAGAACATGAGTAATGAAGGATTGATTACTCTTCCTGAACACATATGAGACACCTCCTGGAAACTCCCTAAAATAACTGGAAGATGAAGAATGTTTGAAATTATTTTGAAGCCCTGTAATAGTGGATATGAGTTTATTTCATTAGCTTAATGGAACAATCTCATGGCACATACAAAATGGCAATATTAACATAAACGATGTAGAAACTGGGATCAGGCAGAAACTAACCTCTGTAGGGCACCTATTAAATGCTAGGCAGTGGGCTATTATCTGAATTATTTCTCATTTTCTGTATAACAACTCTTGAAACTAATATCGTTGCCCCTAATTTTTCAAATGAGGAAACTGGGCCTCAGAGATGTTACGGAATTTGCCTGGGGTCACATAACTAGTGTCTCTGGAAACAGGAATACTAAGTAGATGCGTTTGACTTCAAAGTCTGTATTTAACACCCTGCTATACACAACCTATTAAAATTTCTGAGCTTTTTATTTTTTGTGTCGGTCGTGTACAGAGGAGAAAACATCAATAATACTTTTAATGTAAACTATTTTAATGCAAACTGTTTTCATGTTCCTTAAATTGTGGAAGTGGTTTGGCTACTGCCATTGTCACTGACCATGTTCTAAACATCATTACTATTCCTTCATTCATGGCATTATTGAGCATCTACTGTGTTCTGGGTACTGAAGATATAGCAATAAACAAAATAGACATAGCCTCTGCCTCAGAGAGCTTAGAGATATTAAGCAAATTATCATAGCAATAAAACCTATAATTAAACATGGAGATAACTGTTCTAAAAAAAAGTCAGGGAGGCATGAAAGGCTAACAGAGATGACATTTGGGTGGAGAGGAGGGAAAGTCTTCTTTATAATGTTGATATCTGAGAAAAGATGTGATGGATGAAGGGGGTCATAGCATAGAGGAAAGGTGAGGCTTCAGATGCAGGCAGGGACCATGTGATGCAGGGCCATAGAAGCCCATGTTAAGGATTTTATATGTTATTATAAATGTAATAGACATTGAAAGGGCACTCTTGGCTTTTGAGCCAGGGGAGTAGATGTAGTATATAGTCACTCTGGCTGTTGTGTGGAGAATGAGTTGGAATTGGGTAGCAAGCTAAAGAAGGAGAGATTGGCAGGGAAGATTGAGAAGCGGGTACCAGCAAGAGAAGAAGAAAATGCTGACTAAAGAAGTCAACTTCTGAACAAGGCAGGGGGGGCCTACGGCTGAAACGATGGAGGAAAGGGCAAGAGGGTGAGAGGCTGAAAGGATGCCTGCCATCCACGCTGAATAAGGAGAGAAAGGATGGCTGGAGGGGCTGCTGAGAGAAAGTGAAGGTGTCCATGTGGCTGAGGACTGCTGAGGGAGAGGCAGGAAAAAAAGGAGGCGCTGGTCAGACTATTCATTGTGGACGGGGTGTGGCTGTGATGAGTTCCTGTTGGGATCTTGCTTGGAAGTGGGTTGCTGAGGTAAAGCAGAAGAACATGTAACTGGAAACAGAGGTCAAAGAATTGAGGTAAGAGTGTTAGGAATGTCATCTATGTGGACATGAGGTTGCCTAGGATGATGGAAAGAGCTGAAGCCTTCAGTGAATGAGGGAGAATGGCCAGGAGCTCAATAAACTGCTTTGAAAACCAAGAGATGATGTTGCCAAATGGTAAGTTTAGTATTGCAGGGATTTTGCACTGGAGGGGGCGAGTAATGGCCTGGAGGAAGCAATGGGGAGAAAAGGAGACACTGACTCCCCTCCCAATCATGAATGTGGCGAGAAAAAACAACCTCCGTTTCAGAAGGTCTAGGGGAAGCAGTGCACCCAGGGACAGCTAAGATTCGATTAAGCCAAGAGGGAAGTGGGGAGGAGGTGGAAGATGTGAGGGATCGTTGGTCACATAGTGGATCTCAGAAGGGGAGAGAGTCTTGCACAGAGGAATAGAGAGGATGTACAGAGTTGCAGTCAGTGTAAAGCCAAGTGGTGACAAGGGTCAAGCAAGAAGCGTCCTTTGGTGAGCGAGTTTGTGGGTGTAAGTGTGTGTGTGTGTGTGTGTGTGTGTGTGTGTGTGTGTGTATGTGAGAACTGTCCAGTGCTCTCCACTGAGTGCCAACCCCAAAGTTAGAGTGAATACACTTGTTGGCTTTATTCATAACCCTAGTGTTCTTTAGCAGACCTGTCACTTGTTTGGGAGCTGGAGAAGTCAGCAAGAGTTGCTTCTGGTACGTGTCTGTTCTTTGAAAAATAACCTAAGTCCCTTCTCTTGGGCCCAAAGTGAAAGCTACATTTTATTAAATTTTTACCATAAAGTAAGCAGAAAATCAAGGCAAAATAACACTATTCTATTCAGAGCACTTATAGAGAAAGGAAATTAACTTTTTAAACTGTGAGATAATGCACTAGATAACTGAGTACATAATTAAAGGCATGGTGAGCCCTCCTTACAGTTCTCAAGTTCATTCTACCAGTTCTTTTGTATCATAATTGTAAGAACATTTTGTGTCAGTGCAGGAGACAGCTATTATAGTCATCTCAATAGCATAAAATGTAGATTCTGTACGTTGCCATTTATACAAATATACACACTCCATTTAACTCAAAAGGAGTGTCATAGTTTAGGAAATAATTTTCAGGAATGATTAGAAAATAGTTCTAGGGATACATAAGAACATGTCTAAATAAACCTCAGAGTAATTCAGTGAACATTTTGTTGCTGTGAAATTTTCCCACAGGCTGTTCTTTTATTGCCTAAAATAAGAGAATTACATGGAAAAGATGAATTGCAATTTTCAAGGCAAGAGAAAATTTACCTTATCTATCACCACACCACCCTTCAGGAGGATTGGAACTCCAGATACTTTGGAATAATGGGCCAGAAAATGCATGGCATGTTCAGTGGACTGGAAGTCGCTTGGAGGATGAGAGCGGAAGTTCAGGCTGAGAGGAGGGAGGTGGGTGAGGGATTAGGCTGGATAAGTCCCAGGGCGGGGTGGGGGAGGTGATGATGACTTTATATTTCTTGCTGGGAAGTTTAGACTTATAATAAGAACCATGAGGCATAACTGATGGATACTAGACAGAGGAGCAGCATGACCAGAATACCTCTTAAAAAAAGATCTGTTTAGTAGCTTTGTGGAAGGTGGATTGGAGAGAGAGAGACTACGAAAAAGACCAGTCAAGATGTCATAACTGAGAAGAGAAACGATGAGAGTCTAAACAAAGCAAGGGCAATGGCTGATGAACAGAAATTTGAAAGAGATTTGGTAGCCAAAGCAAGTGAGCAGAAAGAGGAGTCCAGCAGGACTCCAAGGATGGTCCCACCACTGGTCTAAGGACTAGAGACTCAGGTCAAGTGCAGAAGAGGTTTGACCCCTGAGTCTTTCTTTTTATTACCTTTCTAAACCCCCTCTTCTTGTACAGAACCCTGAGTATAATATCCTCATGCTTTTTGTATTTTTCCAGCAACTCGTTCCTTTGCTTTCTTTCCCCTAACACCTGTGAATACCATAGATATTCCCATTGACCCTGTGCAAGATTTGTGAGACCTAGAGGCTAATTGTTTTTTGAAGATGGGGTGAGGTATTTCTAATTTTGCTGAAATTTTATGGGCAATAAAATAAAATTTTTCTGTAACATCCCTGGAAAAGTCTAAAAGTACTCAATCTATACCTTTCTACTGAGCTTAAAAACATGTAGGAAAGGATAATAATAACTTTTATTATTTATAGGGTTTTATTTTTTATAGGGTTTTAAATATATTGACTTACTTGGTCTTGAGCTGTCCTAACAATCCTATGAAATAAGACTATGGCAAACCCCATTGTACAAATGAGGAAACTGAGGCACAGAGAGGTTATGTAAATTACATAAGGTCACACAGGTGGTAAGTGGCAACCTGCCTAAGGTGAGTTCACAGGTAGCAGAACCAAGATTTAAACCCAGGCTGTGTGACTATGGGCCCAGACTTAACTACTCCACTGTGTCATCTCTCAATACTAGTAGCATACTGTAATAGCCAGGGAGGGTGAATTTCTTATGCTAGAGAAATGACATGTTGTTTATCTACTAGTCAGAGATGAGAATAGCACTTGGAAGTCAGGTCCTTTGGAGACTGGTAATGTTTTACCTGCCATAACCAGCAGCGGGGAGGGAAGTGATTTTTCTATGGTTGCCTTTATTCCTCCTTGTTCCCGGCCTCAAATCTTCTAAGGCTACTGGTATTGGGGACCTATTTCGGATAAAGTTACCCACAATTGTTGATGATGATAAACAACTGTGAGGATATGATGGTGTTAACTTGTCACAAGAAGGTGGTTAATATAGGGAGGTTATCTATCTATCTATCTATCTAATCTATCTAACTGTCCATTATTTATCTTTTAACCATCCATCCAACCATCTCTCCACTCCTATATATTCCCTGGCCTCTGTGTGCCATATACTTTATTTAACTCTTTCACATAATTAATTCTTAAAGACTTGTAATACCACTACTTTACAGATGAAGAAACTGAGTCTAAGAAAGAATTGGATTCAGGTTCTCAAACCTGAAGCCAAGATTTGCAGTCAAATTTATCTGATCCCAAAGTATATATCCTTTCCCTATACCACATAGTTCTTATGCTAAGTCTTTTACTTTGGGGCTAGATATTCTACTTATTAAACTAGGTTATTGCTGGTTTAAGGTTTTTTCAGATCATCCCTGTAATTATCTCTCCAGAATATTTGCAAGTTAATCTTCGTCTTTTCCAATACTGGTTATGAGAAATGTGATACACTAAGAAGAAAATCTACTCAGTACAGGCAAGTAAAGGTACATACCTTGCAGGAGATGCTAAAGATAAATTTTCCTCCTGTTTCAGGTGGATTGTATAGTCGCATGCCCCTTTTCTTATTCTGTGAGAGTTTTGAGAAAAGCAGCACAGATAAGTCTGGAGTAGCAATGCCTATTTTTCCATATACAGCATAATTAGCACATTAAACTAATTTTAATGATAATATGCTTAGTCTAAAATCAGTTAAAGCTCTATTTCAGTAACATCCTCTTAGAAGAGTACCCAGGTGCCTTAGAAAGTAGAAGTGAAAGACTTAGGTAAGGTGTTCACCTTTTTTTCTTGTACATTTACCTTATGTATCACTCAGAATGTCTGGTTACTGTGGCAATGGAAAGTACCAAAATTTCATCTTGATAAATAGATGCAGAGGAGTTAAAATATTTTAAGATGCATAACTTTTTCGTTTGAGGTTTATTTTCTTCTCAGGCTGATGATCAAACTAATTTTGCCCATAGTAACCAAGCAGGTAGTATTGTCTTTATTCATGGCATCTATTAAGTATAAATTACCTTGCTAAAAATAAATAACAATGCAAAATGAATGAACCCAGTTACAATATACATATACATAACAGGATCAAAATGAACAGCTAGTTTATTCCCTACCACATTGCTTCCATAGATCTTAGCTGGGAAGACTGAGGTTTTAGAAGAGTGCTCTTTCAAGGATTTCCACCTGTTTGGGGCTAAAAAATAGGGTTCACATAAACAATGTTTTTTATTTTCTTTCTTTCCTTTTGAGGAGGGCAGAGAATGAATTTCCTATAAGTTCCATTTAGTACGTAGTAAGTTTCATCAAGTACCTACTCTTTAATAATAAAGGAACTTAATGTCATTAATAGCTATGACCTTTAAATTTTGTTCCAGAGTATGGCATTTGCTGAATTTAGATTGTAAATTCCAAATGTGTAAACACGTCTGACCTAGGGTTTTTATGTAACTGTATCCCTGCTCTGCTTGCTTATTGGTATTTATGTCTGTGAACTCCTGCTAATTGGTTAATGTTTGTAAAGTGCTCTTGAGATGAAAAGCTAACGATTACCTTACTGTAGGAGGGCGTGGGTGACTGCCCTGACAGCCTGCTGAGGTGTCTGCTGGGGTTTGACTGCGAGGGTTTGCCTCTGGGGTAATGGGGAACCCCTGAAGAGTTCTATATCCCTGCTCCCCAAAAACTTTTCCATTCGATTCTCCTGACTTTGCTAAGTCAGTCTTTGGACATAATAAAAACCTGCAAAGCTATAAAAGGAAGATTCTTCAAAGACTTTTACCCACTTACCACTAGAGTTTGCTCTAATGCATTTGGGCAGCATCTGTATTTCATTACAAAAGAAACAATAATAATAATAGAAATACATAAAAAGTCCAAAAATATGTTGCTCTTAAAAATTAGGGGCCTGTGTTTTATTATTTTATCTTTATTTTCTGTACTGTAAGCTTAAAGGGAGCCACATATTTATTTATATTCATGTATTGAATTGTAGGACATATATTTTTTAATAAGCTGGCTAAGAAAAATGTAATTGTGAACTGATAAAAATTTCCAGCCATGTCTACAACAGACCTATATTCAAAGGGAAAAGAGTTTTTTTTAATGTTATTTATTTAGCTAAAGTAGTTACTGAATTTTCTTTCAGCGCATAGGAACAACATTTAGAATTTCAGTGCATTATATGATTCTCATGCTGGAGATTTTTTTTGTTTTTAAATACTACATACTAAATAATATTAAATGATAATACTGATTTTCTTCTCATTGGCCTATGTGCCTGCTTTTTGTAAGATCTATTTCTTGCATTTCCTGGATCTCTTCTAATCTTTCATGTTAGCATTTCATAGTCACAACATTGGTTCACCTGCCTGGCATCACAGCTCCCCTGGGGGATTCCTCCTGGGGTATGTGCTGTTGGTCCTGCAGAGGGAAGTGGTGTCCAGGGGGACCCACGTCATTGCCAGATTCCCCTATGGAGAGAAAAAGGTGTTCCAGCTGTTTATTTTTAATCAGCTGGTAATCACTGCACTACTTAGAGTGAGTTTCAGAAGTGACAAAGCAGATACAGGTCCTACAGCCCACAAATTGTTTCCCTTTGCAAGGAGCTACTTTGATTTTTGTCCAGAATTGTACATTTCCATACTTGTTTAAATTAAGCTTTGTTTTGAAGCTCTGCCATGTTTACCAAGGTTAACTTTTAAGTTCTCACAGCTTTTAAAGCTTCTTGTAAAGTTAGAAAATCCTTCAGAGTAATCAGAAATACAGAAAAGCTACTACAAAGACATTTTTAACATTGATTTTTTTCATAATCAAGAGAAATTAGAGAAGTTAAATGCTCCAAAATATAGACTGGCTGGTCAAATTACCGCACAACCATTCAGTGCAGGTTGTGCCACCATTACGACAACATGCAGAATGCTTGTGCTATTGTATTATGTAAACAAAAAACAGAATAGAAAAGTGATAATAAAATATTTTCTTAACTGTGTAAAAGAGTCATAGAAATTGCCTGGAAGGAAATATAGCAAAACACCAAGTGATCATTTTCTTCTTAATGGTTATTTCATGTATTTCCAAGTTTTTACCACTAGCAAATGTTTTTCTTTTTCACTCAATTTCTCTTTAAAATAAATATTTAAAACATACAAAAGTATAGAGAATGATATAAAATAACAGGCATTTTTGTATCTGTATGACACTTTGCATGCTAACTTTTTGTTTCATTTGCTTAGATATTTTCAGTTATTCTTTGGAGATAAAGCATTTGATTTCTCTTTTCCTGGATTACAAATTGGAGAATCTCTCTAGGATAAACCTAGAAGTGGCATCACTGGGTTGAAGATATCTACATCTTTCATTTTACCAAATTATTCTCCAATTTAGACTCCCAACAGCTGAATACATGAATTACTATTTCCCT
>NW_006794774.1:562335-588575 GCF_000442215.2 Lipotes vexillifer | reverse complement strand
TTCCCTACATTCTTAACACTTGATATTAGACTTTTAAATATTTGCCAAATTGGATAAATATTTTAAAAATCTTTTATGTGTTTTTATTTGCTTTTCCCTGTTTATTAGACTTTAAGATTTACTTTGATGTGAATTGTCACCTTGCCCATTATTCTGTTAGGTCATTTGCTCTTATCCTGTTGGGTTTTTTTTTTTTTTGCGGTACGCGGGCCTCTCACTGTTGTGGCATCTCCCATTGCGGAGCACAGGCTCCAGACGCACAGGCTCAGCGGCCATGGCTCACGGGCCTAGCCGCTTCGCAGCACGTGGGATCTTCCCAGAGCGGGGCACAAACCCGTGTCCCCTGCATCGGCAGGTGGACTCTCAACCACTGCGCCACCAGGGAAGCCCTATCCTGTTGGTTTTTAAACTTCATGATGTAGTTGGGATACCAATTCTTTGTCAGTTATATGCATTGCAAATGTAGTTTTTCAGTCTGTAGGTTGTCTTTATATTTTAAAAGTTTCTTTTGATGAACAGAGTTTTAAAATTTAGTGCAGTAAAATGTATTAGCATTTTCTTTATAAGTTTATGTCTTCTGTGTCTTGTTTAAAATATATTTCACTATCCAGAGGTAATAGCTATATTAAATATTTTCTTTTAAAAAATTATTTTTTCATGCTGTGATGTAGAAATCTAAGTTTATTTATTCCTTGTATAGCTAACCATTATCCTGACATGATTTATTAAATGGTCCATTGCTTCCACACTATGCAATGCTGTCTCTATCTTAAGTCAACTTTTCAAATATGAGTGGGGTTTGTTTCTGGACCCTCTCTTTTATTTCTCTATTTGGTTATTCTTGTACTCCTACAACACTATCATAATGACTACAGCTTTATAATATGTTGGTATTTGTTACAGCAGGTCTGTCTATCTTAGTTTCCTTCTTAATAACTTTCTTGCCTATAATGGGCATTTTGTTCTTCCACATACATTTTATTATCACCATATAAAGTTCTTTAAACAATGATTTTAGAATTTTGATTGGATTTTTATGGATTTTATAGATTAATTTTGGGGAGGATGATATGTTTAAAATATTGAGTTTTTCCATCTAGGAATAGTTTACTTCATTATTTAATTAGGTCTTTTATTGTCTTTAACATTTTATAATACTTTATACATCTTTTATTGGATTCTTCCATTACTATGTGTGTGTATGTGCATAATACTGCTGTAAAACTACATTTTCTAGATGAAAGTGTCTGGTCTATAGGAGCTCTTCATTTTTCTTTTGTCAATGTTCATCAACCTTGTTGATTTCTTTTACTAATTATAGGTTTACCTACAGATTCTCTTGGGTTTTCTTTGCAGAAAACCATGTCCTTGACAAATTATAACAAATATATTTCTTCTTTTCCACTTATGCTTCTAATTTTCTTTTTGTTGTTGTTGTTGTTTATTGGTCATTAGAAACTGCTATCTGCACAATGCATTCATCCCTTTCTTCTTAAAAATGAGGATAGAATATTCCTAGCTAAACACTACATTTTGCAGCCTATCTTATATATAGGCATGACCATTGATATGTAAATAGAAGTAGTTAGGTTGAACTTCAAGAAAGCTCTTTAAGGGAAAAAATGACTCCTGTTATAACTGCATCCTTCTGCTTTTATCTTGTTTTCCTTTCTGATGCTTGGAAAATGGATATGATGTTTAGGGCTCCAGTCTCCATTTTGGGATCATGAAGTACCTCTGAGAATGCAAGCAAATGTTGAGAACGGTGGAACCGAATGTAAGACGGAACTTGGGCTCTGATGTATTCATGGAATTGCAATTTTAGGTCAGCACTGATGACATCAGGATTTCTTTTAAGCAAGGAAAAAAAAACTATTATCTTGTTTAAGACACTATTATATATGTTTTCTGTAATACAAAGTCAAATTTAATCATTTATATACATAGTACCATGTCTTCAGTAGCATTTTGATAGAAGAAATAATAGCAAGTATTGTCTTTTTCTTAAATTTAGGGGAAAATGCTTCCAGTTTTTACTATTAAGTTTGTTGTTTGCTCTACGTCTTTTGTAGACACCTTTTTAAACATATGTGTTCTTTTTATTCCTAGTTATCTAAGCATTTTTATCATGAATGTTTGTTGAATTTTATTGACTGCTTTTTCTGTATTATATCAAATGATGAACTAGGTTATCCCTTTTTATCTACTAATGTGGTGATTTACACTAATAAGTTTTCCTAATGTCTTATCTTTCTAATATATTCTTTCACTTCTGGGATAAACTCTAGTTAGTTACTGTAAACTTCTTCTCACATATATTGCTTGATTTGATTTGCTAATGTTTTATTTAAGATTTTTGCATTTATGTTTTAAAAGTAGGTTTGGCCTATATTTTTTCTTTTTCATGATTGGGTTGTCTGTTTGTTTTTTGGCTGAAGTCCAAATTACTTCAAGAATTGAGTTGTGAGTCATCTCTCACAACTTTTATATTTCCCAGAACAGTTTATGCATAGTATTGGCATTATCTTTTTCTGGATTATTCATACAATCTCCTCTGTCAAACTGCCTTGACCAGTGATCTTCTGGTGGGCAAAATTCAAATTCATTTTGAATTGTTTGGGTAAGCTTCAAATTCCTTAGTGGTCACAACTGTTTTCACTTTCTATTTCTGTGTGAGATAATTTTGCTATTTTTATATTTTTTTGGAAAAAATCTCTAGATTTCCAACTTTTCATAGTTATTAGAATAAAGTTGTTCCTTATAGTGTGTAATGAACTTTTATTTAAATTTTATCCGTCCCCAGGTTCACTGCTAATATTATTTATTTGTTCCTCCTCTCCCTTTATGTTGGTAGACATCTTAACAGTTTGTCTATTTTTCTTAGTGTTTTTATTTCAAAACTTAAAATTCCGAACCATTTTGTGATTTTCTATTTCATTAAAACCTGCTAATTTTCTTACTTCCATCTCCTTAAGTTTTATTTTGTTGTTATTATCTGACTTTTTGAGTTGAATGCTTAGTTCATTTTTTCCCCTAATATATGCATTTAAGCAGCATGTCTTATTCTAAGTACTACTTTTGCTGCACTCCACAATTTTGATACATAGTGTTCTCATGGTTATTTAATTCTCAGTAGATTCTAGTTTATATTAAGATTATTTTCTTTGATCTACAAATTACTTCAAGATGTGTTTTTCATTTTTAAACATATGGAATTTTTGGCTACCTCTTATTATAATTGCATATTTTGAAAACTTTTTATTTATTTATTTATTTTTGTTTGCATTGGGTCTTCATTGCTGTGCATGGGCTTTCTCTAGTTGCAGTGAGCGGGCGCTACTCTTCGTTGTGGTGCGCAGGCTTCTCATTGCAGTGGCTTCTCTTGTCGTGGAGCATGGGCTCTAGGCACCCGGGCTTCAGTAGCTGTGGCACATGGGCTTAGTTGCTCCGTGGCATGTGGGATCTTCCTGGACCAGGGATGGAACCTGTGTCCCCTGCATTGGCAGGCAGATTCTTATCCACTGCGCCACCAGGGAAGCCCATATCATTCCATTTTTTACGTTATTGTTTAATCAATTTTTTATAGTGTTGTTAATTTTTTAAACATTTTAAACTTTCAGATTGCCCTACTGTATCAAATTGTTGAGGATTATAATCTTTTTTTTGTTGTTGTCTGTGATAGTCTCTTCATTGTTCATTTTCCTGTGTGTTTTATACCTTTCTTTTTAAATTGAAAACTGCTCTTTAGTGTCGTTTGCTTAACTGTAGGACTCAGTGTGTCCTGGATTATGGAGCTACTTCTCAAGAATAGTATTGCTTTTGCTTCTGCTAAGGTTTCAAGGAGTTCTCATTAAATTAGTAGCAGTATTTGTGTTAATATTTGAACTTGGGAATGTTATGCCACCTACATAGCTAAATATTCCCTGATACTTACATAAATTGCAGATTTGGAGTTCTGTTTCTGATAATAGAGTTGATACTCAGAGCCCCGAGGAGCAATTTTTGATGTTTCCCTGGAGAATGATGAGTAAGAGGGCTTCTAAGCCCTCTTCATAGAGTGGGTGACCCACTCCAGGACCCTGACTATATGTGGGGGTCTGAGTGCCAGCTACCTGCCTCCCAAGGCCTCTGGGCCATGCATTTTACCCAGGAGTCAAGGCCTGCACAGGATCAGGACACAAACTGATTGTTCTGTCTTTGAGTTCTCCTTTTATTTCTGGTACCTGGAGATTTCCTTTTCTTTCTTCCAAGTTTGCCTGTACATTAATCTTATTTGGTTACATTTTAGCCAGCATTTACATTATAGCTGACAGTGTAGATCTGAAGCCTACCCTAGCTCGGGACACAGGGAAACTAGTTATTGGAGAAGGAGGAAATCCTCCAGGAATATAGAGGACCTAGCAAGGCTCAGTGACAGATTGTTCTAGGGAGTGAGTAAGCATCTTCTGGGGACTCACTCACTTAGCAAATGCTAACAGCCATAAAAGGGGAAATCGACAGTAACACAATCATAGTAAGGGACTTTAACACCCCACTTTCATCAATGGACAGATCATCCAAAATGAAAATCAATAAGGAAACACAAGCTTTAAATGATACATTAAACAAGATGGACTTAATTGATATTTATAGGACATTCCATCCCAAAACAACAGAATACACTTTCTTCTCAAGTGCTCATGCAACATTCTCCAGGATAGATCATATCTTGGATCACAAAGCAAGCCTTGGTAAATTTAAGAAAATTGAAATCATATCAAGTATCTTTTCTGACCACAAGGCTATGAGACTAGATATCAATTATAGGAAAAAATCTGTAAAAAATACAAACACATGGAGGCTAAACAATACACTACTAAATAACCAAGAGATCACTGAAGAAATCAAAGAGGAGATCAAAAAATACCTAGAAATAAATGATAAAGAAAACACGACGGGCTTCCCTGGTGGCGCAATGGTTGAGAGTCCGCCTGCCGATGCAGGGGACATGGGTTCGTGACCCGGTCCGGGAAGATCCCACATGCCGCGGAGCGGCTGGGCCAGTGAGCCATGGCCACTGAGCCTGCATGTCTGGAGCCTGTGCTCTGCAACGGCCACAACAGCGAGAGGCCTGTGTACCACAAAAAAGAAAACACGGCGACCCAAAACCTATGGGGTGGAGCAAAAGCAGTCCTAAGAGGGAAGTTTACAGCAATACACTCCTACCTGAAGAAACAAGAAACATCTCAAATAAACAACCTAACCTTATACCTAAAGCAATTACAGAAAAATGAACCAAAAAAACCCTCTTGCCCTGTTGGTGTGACTGTAAATTGATACAGCCACTATGGAGAACAGTATGGAGGTTCCTTAAAAAACTAAAAATAGAAGTACCATATGACCCAGCAATCCCACTACTGGGCATACACCCCGAGAAAACTATAATTCAAGAAGAATCATGTACCACAATGTTCATTACAGCTCTATTTACAATAGCCAGGACATGGAAGCAGCCTAAGTGCCCATCGACAGATGAATGGATAAAGAAGATGTGACACATATATACAATGGAATATTACTCAGCCATAAAAAGAAACGAAATTGCGTTACTCGTAGTGAGGTGGATGGATCTAGAGTCTGTCATACTGAGTGATGTAAGTCAGAAAGAGGAAAACAAATACCGTATGCTAACACATACATATGGAATCTAAAAATAAAAGTGGTTCTAACGAACCTAGAGGCAGGACAGGAATAAAGACACAGACATAGAGATGGACTTGAGGACTTGTGGAGGGGGAAGGGTAAGCTGGGACGAAGTGAGAGAGTAGCACTGACATATATACACTACCAGATGTAAAATAGATAGCTAGTGGGAAGCAGCTGCATAGCACAGGGAGATCAGCTCGGTGCTTTGCGACCACCTAGATGGGTTGGTAAGGAGGGTGCGAGGGAGCTGCAGGAGGGAAGGGATATGGGGATATACGTATGCATATAGCTGATTCACTTTGTTATACAGCAGAAACTAACACAAAGAAACTAACACAATTCCACTGTAAAGGAATTCTACTCCAGTAAAGATGTTAAAAAAGTAATTTGTCATTTTTCCATTAAAATAAACTTTAAAATTACCTAATAAATTTTCCAAAAACACTTTCCTGATCAGAATTCATAAGGATGGATAGTATTAAGATAAATTCTCAAAATAGTGGTATCTTTTAATATACCTTTTTATTGTTAAATTGTGCTTAAAGCTACCAGTTATTTGAAAGTCGCACATTTTAAAAATTCTCTTCTTCTTTAAAAGTAAGTTAAAATAGAAAGTCGTTTTAGGGTTTAAAAATGTACTTTTTTTTGGTAGAAGTTCCAGTTCTTTTCTTTTACCTTTTGTATTTATAAGTTGCTCTTTTACATTTCAAGATCATCCTGTATGAACACACATTTAGAATGTTTTAATGAATTATTATGCTGTAAATCCAGAATTCAGGATGAGATAACTGGATACGTAATTGTGACCTAGCCTAATTTAGATGGCTCACTGTCACACATGAGGTACACTTTAGTTAAGTTTTGGTTAGTAACCTCAAGCATAAAAATTCATTTTTATATTATTCCTGTTGACAAGAAAAAAATCTGACAGAATTAATAAGATTTCTGGCCTATTATAGATCCAGCTCAACTCTTTGAGGAATGATAAAATTGATAAAAGTCTCTTATAAGCATAAATCCTCGTGGGTTTTATTATTTGATTTTTAAACTGTAGATTTTAAATGGCAGTTTTAGTCCTTTAACATCAAAGATAACCTTATAAAAATAAAGGCAGGAGGATTACATTTCCAATAAGAGAAGTGAAATGAGATGATGAATAGAAATAAAAGTGTAAATTATCAACAAATCTGTAGCATGCTACATAAGAGCAGTTCCCCATATTTCACTATGACATTAATTATGTATTTTCCTCTCAAATTGTATCCTCTTTTAATATAAACTAACCAAAACAGATGACAGTGAAACCTTGAGGCTTTCTTAGTTGTTTGAAGGAAGTGCTTCTTTCCCCCCCAGAGCTAGTATGAATTTAGTATTGCCAAAAATTGTGAAAGAAAACTTGATTCAGTCAGATTTGTATACATGTTGTGTTATGTTGGAGGAAAAGTAACAATTAGGGACTTGTTTCTTTGAATTAGAAACTTTTGTCAGGGAGAAGGTGAGGGAAAAATCAGTCACACATTTGTATTGTAGAAACAAACTGAGTTTTAAGACAGTTGATGTTTCTTACATACTTAAGTAGAAGACTATGTTTTCTACTCCATTTGGTGCGTCTCCACAAATGCTTTCAGAACCAATAGAGAAAAAAGTGTTCGAATCATTTAGTCATCCATTCTACAAATATTTTTTCACAACCAATCACTTTTCTAGTGGTTGGAGATATACAATAAATAAAATAGATAAAATATCCCTGCCCACATAGAGTGTACCCAGTACTTACACAGTTAGCATACTGATTGAGGTGAGAACAATAAATAAACATGCATGTGTGTGTATTGCATGTATGTGTGTACATGTATATTTATTTATAAAAGAAACATATAATTTATTATATGTTTATTTATAAATGAAACAGAGTATTATGAGCATAAAAAAGGAGGGAATGTTCGTGTCCCCCAGAATTCATATGTTGAAGCCCTAACTCCCAAGTAGCCTTTGGGAGGTTGTTATGTTTAGATGAGGTCATGAGGGTGGGGTCCCCATGAAGAGATTAGTGTCCTTATAGGAAGAGGAAGATAGACCAGAGCTCCCACCACCCCCCCCACATCTCTCTCGGTTACAGGAGGACACAGCAAGAAGAAGGTGGGTGGCTCCAAACCAGTAAGAGGTTCTCCCCAGGAACTGAGTCAGTCAGCACCTTGATCTTGGACTTCCCCATCTCCAGAACCATTAGAAGTAAATTTCTGTTTTTGTGCCATCCAGTCTGTGGTATTTTGTTTTAGCAGCCTGGATGGACTAAGACAGAATGGGAGTGGGAAATGTGTGGAGGTCTGCGAAGACTTCACTGCAAAGATAATATTTAAATAGACATTAGGAGTTGAGGGAGTGAGCCATATCTTGGAGCAGAGTATTCTATGCATAGGGAACCACAATACGAAGGCCTGGGGAGAGAAGGTGCTTGACTTGTTCCCAGAACAGCAAGTCAGAATGACTGGAGCAGTGAGTGCCAGCACAAGAGTACTAATAAATAAGTTCAAGGAGGTAAATAGCCAGCTAACTTGGGTAGGAAATGGAAGGTCATTTTAAGGACCTTGTCTTTTGCGCTGAATGGGATGAACAGTCATTGGAGGGTAATGATCGGCAGAAGGAAATGCTTTGAATTATGTTTTAACAGGATGATTCTAGCTCCGTGAAGGGAACATATGAACAGGGTTGGAGCAAGAGAGAAAAAAAGGGAACCAGAATGAGGGCCCTTTTGAGATGCGATAGCAGTAGAGGATGTGAGAAGGAGTTGGATTGTGGGTTTTGTATTTTCAAGGTAGAATCAATAGAACAGCTTGGTAGATTGCATGTGGCCTGTGAGAATAAGAGAGGAATAAGGGATTACTCTAAATTAATTGATATTGGCAAGTGGAAGAAAGAAGCTTCTACTAACTGAAATGGGGAAGTCATGCAGGTTTTGGGGAGATCAGTCGTTTGTTTTAGGAGATACTAAGTTTGAGATAACTATTAGATAACCAAGTGGAGATGTTGGATAGGTAATTGAATATAGAATTCTAAAGTTCAGGGGAGAGATCCAGGATTGAGTTATAAATTTGAGAATCAGAAGCACGCAGGGGGTATTTAAAACATGAGATAGAGTGAGATCACTAAAGAAATGGTTATTAATAGAAAAGTCCCAGGACTGTGCTCTGGGGACACTTCAATATTAAGAGGTTGGTGATGAAACCAGCAAAGAAGATTGAGCAATAACCAGTGGGAGGTGAGGAGGAAAAGCAAGTTAAGTGTGATATATATTTCTGAACTCTCTCTTCTGTTGCATTGATCTATATATTTATCTTTTTTCTATACCATATTGCTATTGATTACTCCTTTTTACTTAGTCTTAAAATCAATTAGTATGAGTCCTCAAACTTTTTTTTTTTTTCAAAATTGCTTGTCTCTTTCAGCTCTTTTGCTCTTTCAAATATGTAATACAATTAGCTTTTAATTTTCTTCTAGAAATCTGCTCAGATTTGGATTAGAATTGTATTTTATCTCTAGATAAGTTAGGAGAGAACTGACATCTTAATTTTATTGAGTATATCACACCATGAACATGGTATATTTCACCATTTATTTAGATATATTTTTATTTCTTTTGGCAGCGTTTTCTAGTTTTCAGAATACAGATCTTACACATATTTTGTCAGATTTATACCTAATTATTTCATGTTTTTGAAGGTATTATGAATAGTGTACTTTTTCAACTTCCAATTGTTTGTTGCTATATATGTTATTTTTTGTTAACTTTGAGATTTTCTAAGTAGACAATATTATAGTCTGTGAAAAAGATAATTTTGTTTTGTTCTTTCCAATTTGTATGCCTTTAAATTCCTCTTTCTTTCCTAATTGCACTGACTAGGACCTCCAGTCCTATGTTGAATAGAAATGGTTGGAACAGAATATCTTTGTCAGATATCCTTGTCTTATTCCTAACTTTGTACAAGGTGGGAGTATTCAGATTTATATCATTAAGTATTATGTTAGCTGTAGTTTATTCAAAGGTGTCCTTATCAGGTTGAGGCAGTTCTCTTTTATTTCTAGCTTGCTAAGAGATTTTATCATGAATAAGTGTTGTATTTTTTCAAAACCTTTTTCTGTGTCTACTGAGATGATCATATAGTTTTTAATTTTTTATTCTGTTGACATGGTGTACCACATTGATTGATTTTTTAATGTTGAACCTTGCATCTTAGGATAAAATTACCTGGTGACTATGTATTATACTTTTTGTATATTGTATTATATGCAGTAATTAGTTGAGATGTTTGCATCTATTTTCATGACAGATGGTCTGTAGATTTCTTTCCTTTCTTTATTTCTTTCCCTTCCTTCCTTCCTCCCTCCCACCCTTCCTCCCTCCTTTCTTTCCTCTTTCTTTCTCTCTCCTTTCCTTCCTTCCTTCCTTCCTTCCTTCCTCCCTTCCTCCCTTCCCCCTCCCTCCCTTTCTTTCTTTCATTTGTTCATTAGTAATATATTTGTTTGGGTTTAGTGTCAGGTTATTGCTTACCTCAGTAGGTAAGTTGGAAAGTATTTTGTCCTCTTCTTTTTTCTGAAACTATACATGTAGAATTAATATTTTGTCATATCATCTTTAACTGTCTATTAGAATTCACCAGCAAAGCCATCTTAGTGTTTTCTTTGTGGAAAGATTTAAACTATGAAGTAAAATTTTTAACAGATATAGGAATATCGAGGTAATCTGTTTTTTGTTCGAGTTTTGGTAGTTTGCATATTTCAGTGAATTAGTCCATTTAATCTAATTTATAAAATTTATTGACATGGAATTATTTGTAAAATTCCTTATTATTCTTTTAATATCTGTTTTATCTGTAGTGTTATTCATTTTTCCACTACATATATTGGTAATTAGTGTCCTTTGTTTAACTTGAACAGTCTTACTATAGATTTATCAATTATATTTATATCAAAGAAGCAGCTTTAATTTTCTTTGATTTTTCTCCGAAGTCCTCTATTTTCTATTTAAGTGACTTCTGATTTATTTTTATTTATTCTTCTTGCTTTAGGTTTAGTTTGCTCTTCTTTTTACAGTTTCTTAGGAAGCTTAGATCATTGATTTAAGACCTTTTTTTTAAAATATATAATGTGAACATTTCTTTCTAAGTACTAGCTTAGTTTGAGTCATCATATCTTGATATGCTATATTATCATTTTAAATTCTTTCAAAACATTTTATATTTTCCTTGTGATTGTTTTCTTAGATCCATGGGTTAGTTAAAAGCATGTTTCCAAACATTTATGGATTTTTGAGATATTATTCTGTTATTGATTTCAAGTTTTTTAATTCCATGTTTTCAGTGAGCCTACTTTGTATAACTTTAAATTTTTTAAATTTGTTGAAATTTGTTTTATGGCTCAAAGTATGGTTTATATTGGTGTGTGTACTTGCAAAAAAATGTATACTCTGCTGTTGATTAGGAGATTGTTAGGTAAAGTTGGATGATAATATTGCTCAGATCTACATTCATACTGAGTGTTTCTCCTATTTGTTCTCTCACTACTGAAAGAGGAATACTGAATTCTCCTTTTATATTTGTGGATTTCTATGATTCCAGTTTGTCTCCATTGCTAGCTTATTAGCCATCCCTTCTTTTTATTTTATTTAATGGTTGCTCTCGGGTTTTGATATACTTCTTCAACTTTTAATAGTCTACCTTCAAATAATATTCTGCTACCTCACAGTTAGTGTGGGAAACTTATAGTTGTATATTTCCATTTCCTTCCTTCTATCCTTTGTATTATCATTGTCATATACTTTACCTCCACATACATTATTAATCCTGAAATGAACTTTTAGTCTTTTTGCTCTCAATTGTCAACTACCTTATAAAGAGATTTTTTAAAAAAGAAAAATAAATCTTTTCTGTTCACTCCCACTTTTACTATTGTGGCCCTCTTTATTTCTTTGTGTAGATCAAAATTTTCATCTAAGGTTATACTCTTGTCTGAAGAAATTCCTTTAAACTTCCTTTTATTGCAGATCTAAGCTTTTGCTGGTCTGTATTTTTAACCTTCATTTTTGAAATATATTTTTGCTCCGTGTAGAATTCTAGTCTGAAAATCTTCTTTTAGTCTTTTAAGGTGTCAGTGATTTGTCTTTTAGCTTGTATAATTTCTGTAGAAAAGTATTTTCTAAAACTTGTGTTTGTTTCCTTGCATGTACTGTTGTCCCTCACCCCATGGCTCTTTTCAAGATTTTCTCTTTGTTTTCAACAGTTTGATTATGATGTGTCTTGGAAAGTGTGTCTGTGCTTGCTCTTGTGTACATTATTATTTATCCAGCTTATCATCATTTGATAAGCTTTCCCAAATCTGTAGTTAATTTTCTCTGCTATTATCTTTCACTTATTTCTGCTGCTCTCTTTTCTCTTTTTCCTGTTTATGAGTTTTAAATTATAATATGTTAGAGTATTTGATAGTCTCATGGCAGTTGTATATTCTATTCTGCTTTCTTCATTCTTTTTCTCACTTAATCCTTCAGGTTTTTATTTTGTATTACTATTTAAGTTAACTGAGTCTTGCTTCTGCTGTGTCTAGTCTGCTGATAAGTTCATCCAACAAATTCTTCATCTCTATTATGATGGGTTTTTTTTAGTTTTAAATTTGATTCTGTTTAATAATTTCCGTCTTTCCCCTCTGTTCATGCACATTGTCCGTCTTTTCCACCAGATACTTGGACATATTTATCATCACCATTTCAACATTTCTGTCTTCCAGTTCCAACATAGAGGTCATCTCTATGTCCATTTCTGTTGACTGCCTTATGTCTTGACAGTGGGTCATTTTCTCTTCTTTTTTGTGTGTTCCTACATTTTGATTGGCTACTGGATATGCTGTGTGAGAAGAACAGCCTAAGGTGCTGGATGGATTTTCTGTGTTCTTTCAGCTCCATTGTTTCAGTAGTTCTTAAGTTCCTGAGAAGCAGAGGAGGACTCTCCACACTCTTGCCCTTTGCCCAGGAGTGTCCTGATTTGCATGCTGCTCAGTATTGGGCTTGTCATGGAAGCAAGTAGATGCTTTTGATTCCCTTGTTCCAGCATTACCCTTAGGCAGGCTATGTGCTCCTTTGCTTCACACGTGAAAGTTTCTCAGTATTTCTGTGCTTCCTCACCATGACAATGACACCCTGCTTGTATCTATGGGGTTGGAGGGGGTGGATCTTGGTCTTAGGCAGGAAAGAGCTCAAGCAGACCTCTGCAAGAACCTGGGCCCAAGCAGATTTCCTGCCTCTTCCTTAGGAATAATGTGCTTTGCTTCTACTCTTCCCTCAGAAGCAATGTACCTTTGCTTGGGACAGGTGGCTAAAGAGTTTTCTGTTTCCCCACTGCTTTTGCTTGTGACCAGGTGCATGGCAGGTGGTGGATGATGAGCTGGGGGATTTCCACCCTCTTTCCCCCACAAGAGGCAGATAGTTTTTGTTTTCATTCCTTGACTAATTGCAGTTTACCTTTGCGTGGGCCCTTGGAGTGGGAGAGTTTTCTGCCCTTCGTCCAGCAATTTAAAGCTGTTAGCACCTAAGAAAGAAAGGTCTAGGAAAGAAGGTGGGGTTTTTTCTGTGCATCACCAGGAGACCTCTCTGCCTCTAATTTTTCTTGTGAGCATCAGTGGAGGCCAGAATAAAAGAGCTTGCAGTGAGGGCGGTCTCAACTTGTGCCTGAGGATATGAGTGATGCTAGCCTGTGCTCAGTCTTTAAGAATTTGCTATAATTTTAGCTTTTTCTTCTAGCCTGCTCTGATGATGGCGGCTCTCCTCTTGTGCACCACTTCATAATCTCGTCTCTCCTCACGGAGGCTCTTCACTCTGGAACTCAGTTCACCTCGTTTGCCCTGCAACGTCAGCTCTCTAATGGGCTGCAGTAAAGTTAATGATTTTATAGATTATCCAGCTTTTCCTTATTGTTGGTGTGTGTGAGCAATGCTGTCTTGTGATTTCTCTGTCTGATTTGGCTGTCCATAGTCTCTTCACATACATTAGGGTTTCCTACCTTCCTATATAGTCTTAGAAGAAAGAAACTCCTGTAGAAATTCACCATTGGATTTTCAACATGGTGTCATTGGTGACTCAAGAAGTGCAGTTTCATTGGAATAATGGTGGCCAATGCTTGACTGGGGAGTGGGTTCAAGAGAGAAAGAAGGGAGAAGAGAAGTTGGAGGCTGTGAGTTTAGATAACTCTTGAGGACTTTTCCCAGTAAAGAGCCAAAGGGTTGGGATCTGGTGCTCATGTGAAGGGACTGGCCTTTGCTTGGAGCATGGAGAATTTATCTCTAGAAACAGGAGGGAAAGCAGAGTGTAGAGGCACTGACACTGGAAGATGTGATGGTGGGAACTTGTGGAGGTTCTTTTGTGATTTGCTTTCATATTCTGAGTGCCTGAGGTAACCAGATAGCATGTGAGAGTGAGAATGGGGGAAGAAGTGTTGAAGGTTTGAGAACAGCTACAAAGGTGTAAATGAGTAAATCTAAGATATTAGGAATGAGAATGGACTAAAATTGGAGAGTAGATTATTTCCTACAATCAAAAGAGAAAACTAAGCGGAAACAACAACAGCAGCAAAACTTTTCCTTATTTCTTTGTGATCTTCCATGTGTTATCCTGGCACAGAAATATATTTCATTACTTTGCAGTCACTTCGGTTTATACTATGAAATACTTACCCAAGCAATAGAAATGTTTAAGACAAAAGTAAATTATCTGCTTATTTGGCACCATAAAGAAAAAACTACAGAGATACTCACGATTCTGGCTAATTTTATGTGGTGTAAGTGTTGTCCTAGTATGACAAATTCCTCTGGCACCACTGGGACATTTTATCTGATGAATAAAGAAGCAGGCAATGATTGTGGTTCATTGGCTTGAACCTCTTCCTGGCACTTCCAAAGAATATACTTAACTACTGTTGCGGGAAATCCTTAGCAAATTCCTCAGATGGATTTGACACTTCTGGAACCACACTGTAGCAATTTTTTACTCTTATAGGAACCCAAGATTACAATAGATTTTAACCAGTTTTCTTAAGCAAAGTATGGCGAGATCAATGTGCCCTTTTCTAGTATAGAAAAATGCACACCTACATGGAAGGAGAAGGAGTAACATCTGCATATTCTTTACTCAAAGGCCTTCTGTTTAGAAATTCTACTTGCTTATTCTAATTAGTTTTGGGGAATCCAAAAACTAGTAGATTGATCAGAGGAGTGGAAAATGTCCCTTTGATTCTTAGACAAGTGAATCCTATAACTGGATTTTACTATGGGCCCCAAACTTTGACCCAGAGAAAATAATAAAAAAGATCAGAATACTCCCAGAACATTCACTTAGTGCTCCCTAAAGTTCTGAGCTGTGGGCTTGTGTGTAAGTATGTGTGGGAACACTCCTCTGTCATTCTCCTCCAAGGTATCAAGTGAACAGTTCTGGCTGTGGTTTGTACAATTAAAGATAACCATGTTCAAACAAATGCCTGGATATTGCTTAACATTTTATTTGGTAGGAGAAAAGGGACTGAGAAAACTTTTGATTATTTCTTCCTCTTATTGACCTGGACTTTTCATCTTATGGCTTTGAAAAAGAAATCAAAGTCAGGTCTTTGATAAAACTTGATAAATATGGTAACTTTGGGACAGAGGGGCAAAGTTTGATAGAATGGAAATAGGAGAAAATGCTGAATTGTGCTGTCATTTTCAAGAAGATACTAAAAATGTTGCACTGTGTTTTAAAAACTTTAGACTCAAACTATCAGACAAAAGAAACCCAAAGTCCCAGAGGAAGTAGTCATACAATTAAATAATCAAAAATTAAATCTAGTATAGATTTCACTTCTGAAATTTCATTAGGGCTTAATAAAATTTTAGTAATTTAAAAATACTGTAAAGCAGTAATTAAACATGAAATAGTATAGCTTGCAAGAAGGAAACTGAAGTCTGCCGAGAAATGATCAGGTCACAAAAACTATTAATTTTATATTACAGTTATGCAGAAAGTTTGAAGGAAAAGAATCCTTATGGATTTTTACTTATCTGTCAGGAAGAATAAACTGATGGATGGAACCATGCCATTTAAAGGTTCAGTGAGCTGTAGCAAGAATATTACCAGTTAATAATGGCTACCTGCTAGGTGGGAATGCCAGCTGCCTTCAAATTTCTTACAAGTAGCGCCAGGTCTTGCTGCAGTGTGGGGCCTGCTGCTTTTTTTCTTTTCTGCTCTAGTTCTTTATGGCCAAATAAGACATCGATTTTTCTGATGTTTGCTAAAGAAATTTTTACTGCTGCTACTGCCCTTTGGTGTAATTGCTGATGTCTCCATGGGTCAGTGTTGGTGGTGTGAGTTTATAGCAGGTACACAGAAGAGAAAAATCTCCAAATAAGAAAGCTGAAACAAGATACAGGTTTATTTCTCTCTCTCATAGAAGTATTCTAGGGCTGGTACAGTGACTTCATGGCCAATAGGGATCTAGCTTTCCTCTGGGGCTAAGCTCTGTCATTTTAGTCGGCCTCCATCTTCAAGGTCATGTTGTTGTGGGCCATGAGCAGGAGGAAATGCAGAAAGACCAAAATAGGCTTCTCCTATCCCATTGGCTTCCATTAAAGAGGTTTCCAAGAGGCTGCATACAGTGTTTCTACTCACATTTCATTGGCATAGACATAGCCACATGGCTCCGCCCAGCAACAAGGGGAGCTAGGAGATGCAGAACTTAATTCCAGGCAGCAGGCAGGACCCTCTACTACTCTGCTGCTAGCAAAGACAGAGAAAGGAGGTCAGAAGGCAAGTAGCTATCTTTATCATAACTACCAAAGCCACTGGCACAAGTCCTTCAAAGGATTTATGATTTCCATGTCCAATTGAGGGTTATTTCTTAAATGAAACAGTATTTTTGTATTAAAAATATGCAGATTCATTGTACAGCTCATGGAATGTACAGAGACATAAAAATAAGAACATTAAACATGTTCTCTAATTGCACTGTCCAGAAGTAACACTACCGACATTGGTATATACCCTTTTGGAATTTCACATGTATTTATGCCCTTATATATTTATATACATAAATGAATAAATATATATATTATGTACTGTAGACATGTACAAATACACATTTACATAAAATATATATTTAATTTGAACCATGCTATAATATTGTTTTATATATATATATATATATATATATATATATATTGTTATTAACATTTCCTTATAGCAATAATATTTTTTGGAAACAGTAAAAATTTTTATTGCTATATAATATTCCATCATATCAAAGGTTTACCTAGACTAATTTAAATGATATGCATAAGTAAATATACCTGAGTTTTCAATATTATATTTTATGTGATGATGAACATTGTGTTTTTATTTTTTATTTATTTATTTATTAACATCTTTATTGGAGTATAATTGCTTTACAATGGTGTGTTAGTTTCTGCTTTATAACAAAGTGAAGCAGTTATACATATACATATGTTCCTATATCTCTTCCCTCTTGCATCTCCCTCCCTCCCACCCTCCCTATCCCACCCCTCTAAGTGGACACAAAGCACTGAGCTGATCTCCCTGTGCTATGCGGCTGCTTCCCACTAGCTATCTAGTTTACGTTTGGTAGTGTATATATGTCCATGCCACTCTCTCACTTTGTCACAGGTTACCCTTCCCCCTCCCCATATCCTCAGGTCCATGCTCTAGTAGGTCTGTGTCTTTATTCCCGTCTTACCCCTAGGTTCTTCATGACCTTTTTTTTCTTTTTTCTCAGATTCCATATGTATGTGTTAGCGTATGCTATTTGTTTTTCTCTTTCTGACTTACTCTGTATGACAGGCTCTAGGTCCATCCACCTCACTACAAATAACTCAATTTCGTTGCTTTTTGTGGCTGAGTAATATTCCATTGTATGTATGTGCCACATCTTCTTTATCCATTCATCTGTTGATGGACACTTAGGTTGCTTCCATGTCCTGGCTATTGTAAATAGAGCTGCAATGAACATTTTGGTATATGACTCTTTTTGAATTATGGTTTTCTCAGGGTATATGCCCAGTAGTGGAATTGCTGGGTCGTATGGTAGTTCTATTTGTACTTTTTAAAGGAACCTCCATATTGTTCTGCATAGTGGCTGTATCAATTTACATTGTGTTTTTATTTGTTTGGGCTCAGTTTGGATTAATCCTTTAGTGTAATTGTTACAAAAAGAAATATTTGGTCAAAGGTTTTATATTTTGATGATTCAATATTATGTATCTCACATATATGTTTATATTTAATTTTACAATTGAGAGTATTTAGTAAAACTAAATCTAAAGCAAACTCTAAATTAGGCAATATGTTGTGAAACTAAAAGAGTTTATACAGGCAATTTTTAAAGGTTACTTTATTTTTTATTATTTTTTTATTGGAGTATAATTGCTTTACAATGTTGTGTTATTTTCTGCTGTACAATGAAGTGAATCAGCTGTATGTACACATATATAAAGGCTAGTTTAGAGTATTAGTGTTTATAAATTTGTCTTATAACAACACAATACCAACACTACCACCACACACACACACAGAAAAAAAGATGACATGCAACAGACACTTCTAGCATCACTACCTTTCATAACATGTGTATTGAGGCCTGAATGCTGTCTGCTAATATTCCTTTTTGATGTTAGTATTAAATCAGACATTTTATTTCTTTCATGCGAAAGAAATTATGGAATGTATTTATGTGTGTGCACAGGAGTAGGGAGGGTTCATTGGTAGGAAGACTTGAATACGTTGAATTCCTGTATTTGGTCCCATTGACCTAACTGAGAATGGTGGCTTACCAGTAATGCTGCAGAAAGCATGGGACACAAGTGTATGACTGTGCAAGGGAAAAAGACTCATTTGCTGGGCATTGTTTTTACCATATGAGAAGGCACCATTTTTCTGTCTTGAATTCAGACCTATAGGTGCCATTAGCTTCATGTTGATTGCGTGAAGAATCTCAAAGCCCAGAACACCTCATTTATAACAATTCAGACTCTCTCTCTTAAGATACTTGAAAGCAAGACCAAACTTAGAAAAATCAGATCTTTCACAATAGTATACTTAAATAGTTTTTGGTATATCTTTTTTTTTTTTTTTTGCGGTACGCAGGCCTCTCACTGTTGTGGTCTCTCCGGTTGCGGAGCACAGGTTCGGGACGCGCAGGCCCAGCGGCCATGGCTCACAGGCCCAGCCGCTCCGCGGCATGTGGGATCCTCCCGGACCGGGGCACGAACCTGCGTCCCCTGCATTGGCAGGCGGACTCTCAACCACTGCACCACCAGGGAAGCCCTAATTTTTGGTATATCTTATACATTTTCTTAATTAACAACTTGGAGAATGCTAATCACCCAGAGACCTTCAGAATAGTTTAACTGTTCATAGAAGGACTGAAGCCCTGAAGGTCTTTCTAAAAAGAGAATTCTGAACGTGTATAGTTGACTAGCAAGGGTTTGAGGGAATTTTCTAAGATGTGGTTGTTAGTATGGACAAGGGGAGAAAAGGACATGGTCAGTAATTATGATGAGAGATCTGCTTTTGGGAAGAAATCTTTAAAATTTGCTTAATATTTCACTTTGCTCGATTTTATCCCAAATGAGCAATTTAACAAGTCTCATTTTTGAAAAGTTAAACTCATTTTCATAGCTTGGAAAATACAACCATTACTCCAGGAATCATCTCTTAATTTTTTTCAAACTTTGGAAGAAGTACTTTATAGCAAAATTTCACTTAGGCCATTTGCATTTAAAGACACCTTACACTTTCTTTTTTTTAAGACACTACTGAGATAGAAGTTCTATTTATTGGATACATATCAAATTCTTCATGTGTGTTGCTTCTTATTTTCACAGCAAAATTGCAAGGGTGGAATTATTATTACTCCTTTATAAATGAGGAAACTGAGTTTCAGAGAGGGTGGACATCAGTGTCAGGTCTCCTGGCTACTAAGTGTCAGAAGTAGGATTGGAACTTAGGTCATATGGGCTAAAGTCACCACCACATAGGTCTAGGGTAGGCATTGGCTCTGGGATGGAGCAGACAAAAAATAAAAGGTGCAACTGCGGGGCTTCCCTGGTGGTACAGTGGTTAAGAATCTGCCTGCCAAGGCAGGGGACACAGGTTCAAGCCCTGGTCCGGGAAGATCCCACATGCCGCGGAGCACCTAAGCCCGTGCGCCACAACTACTGAGCCCACATGCTGAAACTGCTGGAGCCCGCACGCCTACAGCCCATGCTCCGCAACAAGAGAAGCCACCGCAATGAGAAGCCCGCACGCCACAATTAAGAGTAGCCCCAGCTCGATACAACTAGAGAAAGCCTGTGCACAGCAACGAAGACCCAACGCAGCTAAAAATAAATAAATGAATAAAATAAATTTGTAGTAATAATTTAATTTAAAAAAAAAGGTGCAACTGCGTTGAATGACAGTGAAAGTGGACATGAAGATTTAAAATGTGATACTTCAAAGTATTCCCTCGGTTGTTTGTTTTTCATTATTTAAAACGAAAATCCAGTAAAAAGGGGGAAGTTTCAGAATAAAATATTAGTCAATCCATACACTATTATGATTGAAAAGGACACCCAGCTTCTTGAAACTTTGGAAATTTTATAGTTTTGAGCATTTATACTTATTTGATCTATTTGTAAAACAGAGGGAGAGATGTTTTGAGTTAACTAATGAAATAAATGGTTCATTTTCTTCTGAGGGCCTCATTACTCTTCAAGGATTATAGCAGTGTCAGCAGCACAGCATCAACTTAACACTTATTGAAGGCTCCAAATGTACTGAATGGTAAGTAGGTAAGAGCTTAGACAATTTAGGAAGGAACAGTTTGAGCCAGGAGGGAGTATAAACTATCACATTTTCCTGTAGGGCTCTTTATTCGTCTGTAATGTTCAAATGCTAATTGTATATCCACGGTGCAAGGGAATGTTTAAGGAGTCTGACATGTTTGGTTCTTGAGAGGCAACATAGCTTAGTGCTCATGATCTCCCGAACAAGAGTTCCTGGGTGCAAATCCTGAAATCCTGAATCAACCACTTACCAGTGTGTGTTCTTCATGGATAGTTTAATGCCTCTATGTCTCAGTCTTCTCATCTTTACAGTGAAGATAATAATAATACCGTTCTCACAGGCTTCTTATGAGGATCTCATGTGTGAATATTTGTAAAGCCTTCAGAACACTTTTTAATATACAGTGAGTGTTATGTAAGTGTTTGATACTTGTTTTAGGAAACACCATATAAAGCCGGATACTTGGGTGAACAACACTTTTGCTCACAACACATTATTTTGAGAATGCAATTCAGCAATTTCTTGAATTTCTTTAGTGCCAAGGAGGTGCCATGATAAGTTTCTGTGATGGTATCATTGTGTAAATCAGAAGCTAACTCATTCTAATACAGTCTTGGAAAGGGGATTAGAAATTGTTAGGATTGTTTGAAGTTAGTTTTTCATCTCAGCTTGTGATTCTTATGCAAGGAGGAGGTAAGTAGAATTCTATGCCCAGTTAAATTTTAAATCAAGCTCTGTACAGGCAGACCTGTACCTTAGAGATACTGCAGGTTCCATTCCAGAGCACCACAATAAAGTGAATATTGCAATAACGTGAAGTCACACAAATTTTTTGGGTCCCAGGGCATATAAAGTTTATGTTTACACTATAGTAGTTTATGGAGTGTGCACTAGCATGGTGTCTTAAAAAACAATGTACCTACCTTAATTAAAAAATACTTTATTGGCAAAAGATGCTAACCATCATCTGAGCCTTTAGTGAGTCATAGTAGTAACATCAAAGATCCCCAACAAATATAATAATAATGAAAAAGTCTAAAATATTGTGAGAATTACCAAAATGTGGCACAGGGATATGAAGTGAGCAAATGCTGTTGAAAAAAATGGCGCCGACAGACTTGCTCAATGCAGGTTGCCACAAACCTTCAGTTTATTAAAAAAATTCAATATCTGCAAAGAACAATGAAGCAAAGCACAATAAAATGAGGAATGTCTGTAATAAGATAACAACATTTTCAGGTAGTTAAAGACTTAGAAAGTTTACCTTCTGTACATACTAGTTTGTACTTAAGAAGTTATTTAAAGATGGATAAGAGCAAAATAAGGAGCAAATCAAGAACAACTTATGGCAGCCCGTTGATCTTGCTCAGGAGGGTAATGAAGCACAGTCCCATGGTGACAATGGGGCTGTAGACCCCGAGAGCCATCAGTTCAGGCTGAGCAAGAGGACAGAGGACCAGAAGGGAAGAAACTAAGAAAAAGAGTTAAGAGAAGTTTGGTAATGCTCTTGAGAGACTGGATGTGTTAAGGCAGATGATTAAGGAACAAGGAAAGGCAATTAGGAAAAACTTGAAAAACATACTCAGTGCCCTGTTGGTCCAAGGCCAACACTGGGTCTTTTTCTTGTCTATCAGTCCTCTCTTGATTATGTTGTCAACTTCTCTCTGGCACATTCCCTGAAATAAAGCTCTCCAGCTCTTCACTTTTGTGCACTCTGGGAATGGGCTGGGGGTGCGTTGTTCATATCTACGTGCATTGCCCCGCACTCAAACTGAGATGGGCCAAGGTTACTGTGTAACAGCTGCAGCAGCCGACAGCCTGAGAGCTAAGACTAAACAAAACTGACGGGATGGTGAAGAGAAATGCCAGTTAACAGGCAGTTACCAGTGACAAACTGGTTAATGTTTGTTCAGGAAGGAGCAACTTTTCTAACCCACACCAGGCAACTGTTTGTATCGCAAAGGGCAGAATCTGTCATCATAACGAGATGAGTCTTTTTTTAGACGAGTGTTTTTGCATGTGCTGTGTCTAGACAGGATACCTTATCTCCTGCAACCAGCACACACTTCCACTATCACACTGTGATCTTGTTAGCCGCATGCATTATTTTAAACCTGTAGTTTGATTAAATTTTCATTAAGCTAAAAATTTTGGACTATGTGTGTGCCAGTGGATTTGAGCTCTAAATAATGATAAAGTATTTCTTCATAAATGGAAAGTGAATCATCATATCAAAGAACACATTCAGTGTGGGATGCCATAAGTGGAGCTCTCCACATGGGAACATCATAGGGTCTAATGATGACTCCTCCATTATCAGACAATCAATAATATATAACCTGTTTGAAGTCAGGAAGGTTCAGGAAAGATGGCTAGATATGCATAATCTGGGAACTTTCATTAGTATTTTCTTCATCATTGCCCCCTAAGTTATTTTGTCAGGTGATAACACCTTCTCTCAGATACTGGTTTCATTCTCTATATCTTAAACTTCCAAAGAAAAATGATATGAAGTATATCAACTCTGACTTTGAGAAGGCTACTTTAAATCTGAAAGAAAAGGTTCAGGTGACTAGTTCATGAAGTTATCAGTTAGTTTATCCATTTTTCTCCCTTTAAAGTATTTGCATTACTTCTACTTGGTGCAGGCTAATAATTAATTTGGAATTATCTTTAAAGAATTGAAGAAAGATTAATGTTTCAAATCTAAGTTAAAATGAGTGAGAAATATTTTGTATGAGAGAAAGAACTCTCCTGTATTACCTGATAGCCTCGTTACTAGAGAAACCTGATCGCTGGCATAAATAGTGATAATCTTATTTACTGAATGACTTTTCATTAACAGGAACAACACTAATAAAAAACAGAGAAATAAACACCATATAGAAATTGAAAGCACATAAGAACAAACACACTATTACCCTTGTACAAAAGAAAATTGATGGCAGTGATATATTTAGGCCGAATGTCTATCAGTTATAAAAGGATGAGGGATCATATTTAGTCATCATTTAGCCAGAGACAGAAAAAGTAAATTGTTCCATATATTTCTTTTTAGAAATACGATTTTTCTACGAGAAAAGAGTTTTTCTATTCGGATGACAATTCTGCACATGTATAATGTGGTGTTTTTTCACCTTCTTCAAATAACCTTCTTAAATGCAATTAATGTGACAGAGACCCAATTAGAAGCAAATGAAGTAAAGTGAAGGTCAGAATCTACAGGACCTAGGATACATGGTTGATGAGAAAATAGAAGAGGTTTTGAAGGATGAGTTATGGCTTTTATAAGCACCAATTTAGAGTTATCACCCTGAAAGAAAAATAGGCAAGATAAATCGCAAACTTTTGGGAATGACATCACCAACATTTATCTAATCTACTATTAATCTGGCTTTGTCTGTACTCTACTTCAACAGTAGCTTCATTAAATTGCATTTTAAGAGTCAGGTGGTCACTGTTTTCTGGTATAAATCTAAAATGTAATTTAGTAATAAAGTAATTTATGACCTGAAACCTATCAGATTGCTATCAGTTGAAACTTGATCTTACATTTACCTGGAATCAGTGGTGTAATGTTTAAAATAGTACTTCAGTCAGCTTATGTCCTAAAATTATTACCATTAAATACTAAGACTTCTCTAAAGTACAGCAGTTATATTTTATGGTGTTTTATAGTAATTCACAAGGATTTTTTTTTTCTTTTATCAAAATACTATTGAAGTGAAAACGTTAGTGCTAGAAGTGATTTTAAAAATCCGAATCAATCTTCCAGTCATTTCATATTTCATGAGGTTAGAACTTTTGGAATAAAATAGATGGCTGTTTAATATTTGCAATTATACTTTCTTCTTTATATAATTCATTAATCCTTTTTTTGGCTTTAAATAGGGCTTTTTAATCCTTATCATATCAGATACTGTTGACTGCCTACCTAGCATCCAATTCTCTCCCTCTTCCTGACAGCCAAATATTGATTTTCTCAAACATTAGCTCCTCAGAGAGGCTTCCTATCTCTAGATCATAAATAAACCTTATTAGTCTAGTGATGATTTTACTATCTGTTTGCCATTGGTTGGTTTTGGAGTGGGCATAGGATCTAGTTTTGGCCCATGAAATAAGAAGGGATGTCTTATTGGAGCTTTCTAGGAAAGATCTCCTTATGGGATCCGGAAAATATGCCCAGCGGAATAATAAAGTTCATTCCCATAATGGTAGCTCTGCAGTAGGCTCAGAAAATGATTGGTATAAATTTGAGCAAGCGATGGAAGTCCATAGGGAGGAAACTAAGAAAAAAGATTTGAAGGAATTTGGTAATGTCCTTGAAAGATTGGTTGTATTAAGGCAAACAGTAGAAGAAAAAAGAAGGCAATTAGGAAGTACTTGAAAATTTTTCTTTGTTTAAGAGCTCAAGGGCATCACTGGACATCTCTTCTGAATCACTTCCTTCTTGATTATGTTATCAATTTCTATGTCACCCATTCACTGAAATAAATCTCTCTGGCTCCTCGCTATTTTATATTCTGAGACACTAGAAGAGGTGATCTGTTTTTCTGTCCCTGGATATAATCTGGCTGTGAGGTCAGGAGAAGCTGCGACCATCTTGGTAGTTTCCCAAAGTCTAAATCAATGCTGGGGAGAGAGAGCAGAGGGAAGAGAACCATAGGGAGGCTGCGGTGAGCCCTGTTCCCTGCCCTGGGTCTGCTCTTCCTGTAGGTTTATTATCATATGAGATAGTCCTCTTACCATTTATTCCAATTTGAATCTAGGCTTTCTGATACTTGTGGCTAATGGATCCATCCACAAAAATCAAAATCTCATTGAATCTTCACCCTGTGTTAAGATGCTCTATGGGTGGGAGAATTAAAGTCATAAAGACAGTCATTTAAGGCATGCGTCCAATCTCCTTTATCCCTGTTTCCAAGTCTTTGGGCTGGTTGGAAATTGGGGTCCTTTCTCTGTTACAACAGCTTTATCTAAGCTCCTCTTTTCTAATATACTTGTCACATCTTCTCAGGGCTCAGTTCCTGGATCTTTTATTTTTACAATCTACTGCTACTCTCCAGATAATTTCATGACTTTAAATACTAACTATACACTGACAATTTCTAAATTTACATCTCCAGCCTGGAGATGAATTCGAGATCCTGTCTCCTAGAATCAGCTGATTTCCTGACGTCTCCACTTGGGCTTCTGATAGGCAGCTCACATTCAGTAAGTCCCAAACCAACTCTGACTCCCCCACCCCTCCAGAGAAATTTGTTCTGCCATAATCTTCATCTCAGTTAATGCCACCTCTGTCCTTCTAGCTGCTCAGGCCAAAGACCTGAGAGCCATCTTTGATTCCTACTCACATCCAATCCATCAACTATCTTGTTGGCTCTTCTAAATATACCTATAACCAGACTTCTCCTAACAACTTTCATATTACTGCTCTTGACCCTGGCTTAGACTCTTGCAAGTACAAGTGGCCTCACATTCCCTCTCTGATCTGCTTTCTCCCCTCCCCTCCTCACTGCAGCCTAGCCATGTTGCATTCCTTACTATTCCTGGAACACGGAAAGGCAGGAAGGTTTCCACCTCCAGGATTTTGTACACACTCTTTCCTTTGCTTGTAGCTGTCTCCCTCCTCACCTCCCCTGGCCACCCTATTGCTCCCTTACTTCGTTAGGTTTCTGTTCAAATGTTAATGAGAAGTGAGGCTTTC
>NW_006794774.1:525338-561467 GCF_000442215.2 Lipotes vexillifer | reverse complement strand
TGAGGATTTCCCTACTTTCTTTTCAAAATTATAACATCTTTTTCATCCTCAGACTCTATTTCTGTGCCTGTATGATTTTACTTCTTAACACTTATCACCATCTGGCATATTACATATTTTACAAATGTATTGCTTTATCATTTGTTTCCCCCTCCAGAATATAAGCTCCATGAGTGCAGAAATTTTTGTCTGTGTGGTTCACTACTGTATCTCTATTGCCTGGAGTAGTATTGGCACACTGTAGGCACTCAGTATATTTATGTTTAAGTAATGAAATTAGCCCTTCCTCTAGGCGATAACTAACTAATCTGATAAGTGAGTTCTTGCTAGTAGGTGCCAATGATAACATACTAAGATTTTAGTCTAAGAGATAGGTCTTAATATGCGTAAGTATTCAATTTAAGCATGGGCTCTTTGAAGTCAATATTTTAACAAAAAGCAATGATTTTAATAGTGCGTATTTCAGTAGTTGTGAGAAAACGTACCTTGCCTGAGACTTTCATATCTGATAGCATTCTTTCAGTTGTAACAGAAACCCAACTCAAATTAAGTAATACAAAAAGTATTAGCTCACTTAATGGGATGTCTGGGTATAGGGTATTGATCAGGCTTCCCATAATCTTGGCTTCATTTCTGTGTCCTGGAAATCTCTTTTCTCCTCCATGCGTTCCTCCTCAGGCTGGTAAAATGTCTGTAGACATCATGGCTTCCCATCTATGCATAGCAGTGGTCAGGAAGAGAGAGCAGAGGTTGTTTTAGAAAATGTCTTGAAGGGTCAGAATTTTCCTAGCAGATCCCTTTAAGCCGCTCCTCAGGTACCACTTGTTCATTGTAAGTCACATCCCCATTCCTGACTAGATTATTGGCAAGAGGTCTGGGATTACCTGTAGCTATTAAACCCACTCAAGAGCTGGGGGAGAGGAGGCTTCTCCAGGCATGTGGGGTTTCTGGGGAAAGGGGAAGGCTGAAGAGATACAGGTGACTGGGTCTATGAGGAAGTGGGAAGGCAACCAAGGTTGGCTGTTTCTTTATTTCCTATGGGCCAGTGATTTCTATTCAATCAGTTTTAGGAACAAGTTTATCATTGTTAAGTTAATAGCTATAAAGTGTTTTCTTCTTTAGATTCTAAATGCACCTAAATTGCTGCTGCTTATGTAGGCAACGAATTTAACTCTTTTTCTCCTAAATGAACTCAATGTCACTTAGAGGGGAAAAAAACCCTGTATTTTTATCTTCTCAGATGCTTTGAATTATGTAGCTAGTGCTATATGAAAGGTGAAATGAATTCATTAGTTCCTCAAATTATACTCGCATTGTCATATACACTGTTGATATATTTTAGTTTTATTATAATGATAAATATATTTATAAAGACTACAGGGACTTCCCTGGTGGCTCAGTAGTTAAGAATCCACTTGCAATGCAGGGGACATGGGTTCAGTCCCTGGTCTGGAAGATCTCACATGCCGTGAAGCAACTAAGCCCATGTGCCACAACTACTGAGCCTGCGCTCTAGAGCCTGGGAGCCACAACTACTGAAGCCCGCATGTCTAGAGCCCGTGCTCCGCAACAAGAGAAGCCACCGCAATGAGAAGCCTGCGCGCCGCAACTAGAGAAAGCCTGCACACAGCAACGAAGACCCAACGCAGCCATAAATAACTTTTAAAAAAAAAGCTATAAAATGAAAATGAGACAAATGTTGTATGTCTTCTCATCTTGAAAATTATGCTAGGTACTCTTTTTAAAGGAATATATTGAAAATATGTATCAGGATCAGTTGAAGGACAATTGAAATAAAATAACACAAATCTGTTTTGTTTGTTTTTTTTTGGCATCCTAAAATCTAGGACATAAAAAGAATTCCTAGAGAATTTGAAAGCATGTGATTTAGGTTTTCGTTATAGATCCAAAATAAGACCCAGGTTTCATGGAGATGCTCCAGGTATTTATAAATCAGTTACAACCCATGGGCATTCAGCATTACTCAATTATATATGCATATAAATTTGACAAAATGTTTTCTTCTTGGTTTCACACAGAAAGTCCTAGAAAACTGGTCTGTGGGGAAAGACTTCTTCCTGACCACATTGTCTGTAGCTAAATCTGTGACAAGACCATTACCACACCAGGCAGTTGGGTCATTAGGACTAATTGTGAGGCACCCAGACTGTAGGAGGGCAGAAGGCTCTCACAGTAGAGCAGAAGTGCATTCCCCAGGTTCTCCCTGGAAGAGGGATTTGCATAACGCATGAATCCTACCTTCAGTTTATTGGTGAGCTAGCCTCTTCTGTGCTATTTAGATTTCACTACAAAGACTCAAGCCTTTACAGAAGGGAAGCAGGGATTAGCTATCTTCAGTACAGTAGAAAATTCCTTTGCTGGATTTCTCTCTGTAAAATCCAAGAATGAGGCTTTTGCCTTTTTTCTTTCTTTCTTTTTTAAATTCAGCTCTGAAATATTAGATAGAGCAGAGCTGATGAATAAGGTTCTGCCATTCAACAAAAGAAGAGTAACTTCCAGTCTAAGACTCATTCTTGAGGTGAGCCCAGTCAACCTAAACTTGGGCTTATTATCTGAGAAAAGAGATAGAAAGACCTGCCCTCTAAACAGAGGGCTCCTAAAATCATGTCTTTACATTAAAAGGTTTTTTTTTTTTTTAGCAAATAGTCTGAGAAAATAGACTTCATTTGCCCAATTAAGGACCAGCCATTGTGTCTCCTAAGAATTCTCACTGAGGGCGTTTGGAAAATTCATGAGCAATTGTTAAATATTTGAAGGAGATCATCTTCTGTATCTTGTGGTGTAGGGGGCTGTTCACATAGCCTATGCAGTAGGCCTTCAGTAATGTTTTGTTGAAAGAAGTGACTGACTTGGATATGATAAATAGATATAATTCATGAGGGATGAGATGATAGCATCATTCCAATAATTCAAATCGACTGATGCAAAAAGTGAATTTACTGTTACTCTTCAGGAGAACTTTGGCCTTTGGTACCACTGGATTGTGTAAGTATCAGGAAATCATCTTCTGAGTAAATGGAGGATCTTTGTAGAACAAATGGAGGGAAAATCCTTGCCTGATTAGGCCATGGATTATCTTCCCAAGGGATGGCCAAACACTACATGTTCTGTTCTGCGAAGGCAAATTAAAAAGGATGTACATACTTCATAGATGGATAAATTGATGGCATAATAATATTTTACAGCTTGTCAATTCCTGAGTCTGCCAATCCTTTCAATCCCATGTTTTGGCTAGAACATATTTTGAATTTCTTAATTGCAAAGAGACTGACATTTTAGGATATTTAGAGACAGAAACAGTTAAAAGAGTTTTGCATGGTACTGATGAACCTAGTGGCAGGGCAGGAATAAAGACGCAGATGTAGAGAACAGACTTGAGGACACGGTGGGGATGGGGAAGCTGGGACGAAGTGAGAGAGTAGCATTGACATATATACACTACCAATAGCATGGGGAGATCAGCTCGATCCTTTGTGATGACCTAGAGGGGTGGGATAGGGAGGGTGGGAGGGAGACTCAAGAGGGAGGGGATATGGGGATATATGTATACATGTAGCTGATGTACTTTGTTGTACAGCAGAAACTAACACAACATTGTAAAGCAATTATACTCCAATAAAGATATAAATAATAATAATAATAATAATAAAAAGAGTTTTGCAAAACTTATATTTCCTGTTAAGTGTAATATCCTTTCCACTCCCATTGTAGTTATTATCTCTAAAGCTTCTAGCCTTCCTTATGCCTGATATGGGCCCCAGAGCTGGCATTGCTTTTTTCATGGATTAAAAGGCAAATAGTAGAAGGGTTTTGTTCATACCCTTGAGCCAAAGCTCTGTGAAGACTGTTGAGATACTTTTAAGACAAAGGATGGGGGGTATTCCCCAAGGGAAGGCTGTGTATCAATAAGGAAATCTACTTATATCTTTCATTTGCCTTATTTGGAACACAAAAAGAAGCCACTTCCAAATATATTTATATGGACTGTGTCTCAAAAGACCAAGCCAGTAAGATTCCTGAATAAAAGGTAATTAAGTAGGTGATATGTATGTGATTCTGAATTTTTCCCAATTTAAACATTGACCTTGGCCTACCTTTCTTAAGCATAGTGATAAAAATCTATGAGTTTCATTTGTTCCTGTGATAAGAAAAAAGACAAATAAAGTAACAAAAGGCAATAAAATTAGTAGGAAAAAGATAGGGGATAAGAAAAATTCTAATTAATGAAATTAAACATGACATGAAATTGCTAGAGGGAGAATCTAGTTAAATAAACCAAATATAGAAAAAAGTCAGACAGGTGAGTACTAGGATATAGTGCTGTGAGGCAGAGGTTATATTCCTTTAGGTCACTATTGTATCCTTGTAGTTCAATAGAGATTTATGAATGTAAACAATGACATTAGCAAATAAAATCCAAATGGGCTAAAAGGGAAATATTAAATGTAGTGTCTTTACGTAAATATAGCTCAGCCACTTTTTTATTATTACCCTCCAAACCCAACCAAGGAGCCTTTTTAGACATTTTTTTCTATTTGTCCCCACTCCCCTTGAAGTCGTAAAACCACAGATATACTATATTCTGTTCATGTACTGTGACCCTTTGCAGGGCCACGGACTACTGTAATAGCTAAGATATTTTTGCCTCCCAAACCAATTTTTGCCCCTTGGGGGAGATAATGATTCTGTTAAAAATGCATGCTTTATGGAAAGCAGCATTTTAGAGTGAATATGGCTTGAAAGCCACATAAGGCCTGAATCTGTTTCTGAGCATATGGGGAGGTTACTTGACCCCTCTGAATCCCAGGATAATAATATCTACCTTTTAAGTTTATTATCAATGTAAGTTTATTGTAAGTTTATTGTCACTGACTGGCATATGTATTGACATTTCATAAATCATAGTCTCTTACACACTGTGGTGTTTTCAAGGAAGTGGTGAAAATGTTTAGCAGATATGCCAACCAGTAGCCTTCTCTGAAGGATGGATGGTACTCCCCTGAGAAGACCCTTAAAGCGTACATTTTAATAACCATGAGCTGAAGAGCAAGACCAAAACCTTTGCCTTCCTGCCTTTTGCCTTAAGCTCTGACCAGTCTAAATTGATGCACGATGTAGGTCCAGAGTGAAATATCTGCAAAACACCTTTCTTTAATGAATGCACTGAAGCCTAATATGTAGCTCAGATTAGAGCTGAGAGACTGTGCCTGAATCTGGTTGAAATGTTTCACTTACCACTGCACACAGCAAAGGCAATCCTCAAGACACTTCTTTAGAATCCCTACCGCTCCTTGGACCAAACTGGTAAACCATTGCCTTATACAGTCCTTTCTAGTCTTCAGAGTTAAGCATCGATTCATGGACAGTTCATGAGTTGGGTTGAATTTCTATTTGCTTTGATGTTCCTATACTTTAACGTGGTTGATACTTTTGAAAACAAATTAGAAATCAACATAGTTGACTTGCTTTATGAACACAGAAATTAACCTTGCCTTTACCCAGTTGCTTGGTAAGTAGGAGCTTCAGTTGATAAACTTCACAACCTAGCAGCCAGTTTAAATATTGAATCCAATAGTATAGGAGAGCTTGGGCTCTAAGTCAGGAAATATTGATTTCAATGATATTTTCTCTTTCTAATAAAAAATTAGAAATGTTCATGATTAATTTTTCTATTCTCACATAACTACAACAAATCATATGATGTGAAAAAGAGTGAAAATTGCAGGACAATGGAGTGGAATAGTTACTGAAGTTGCAGCTGTTGGCAGGTGGGATAGACATGTACCACTCTGATGCTATCTTACCACTTATTATTTTCCATTTCTCACTCTGCATTTTGTATAGATTTGTGTGTGAAAATACTATACAGTGAGTACTATATAGGAAAGTACTTTTGTCATGATATATGGTAGAAAACAGTCTTGATCACTAGTGATAAATTATGCCATGGTCTTCATTAAGGATCATGTAATAAGTTAGAGGTCGCACAAATGAGTTTTTCTTTCTTATTTCAAAGTATACTATTCACTCCAAGGCTTCCATGGATCTTTTAGGAAATGAATTCTAATACTAGTTGACTGAGTTTCACAGGAGTGCCAAGTGGCAGTAAAAAATTTTATGTAGGTATACAATTCCTTGAATGATTTGAAAAAACAAAAACATATCATAGGTAATAGATACATGGCTAAATTCAGAGCATTCTGAATAATTAGTAATTCTGAATAATTAGTGGTGCATGAGGAATGACCTCGGATGCATAGATGTTACAGAGGTGAAGGGAGCTTGTTGTTGAAACATTTTTATTGGTATAAATAACAAATTGTCTCTTTCTTGTCCAAGGATGTACTAAGTATAAGCATGAACCAATGTATTACTTACTGTCTTTCTTGAAGCAAAACTTGTTTTTGGCAATTGACAATTTCTATCCAGTTTCCAATTTGTGAAACATAATTTCTTGAATTCTATAGAGTTTTTACCTTTCATGTTCAGAGTCTACGTGAATGCTTTAAGTTTGCTGAGGTCTTTATAATCTGAAAAGCACAAAAAAAGGTTTATTTATTTTAACATCATCAGGATGAAGAATTAGCTCCATTGTTCCAAAGTGGCCTGCTTCTGTTCACAAGAATCATGATAAGAAGACATACCCCATGACCTCTAGGGAAAATGGACATTCCTCCTTTGACATCAAAGGTAGATAAACTGGCAAAAATAACCCCAATTCTGCTTTCTTTTTACTCATTCTCTCTTGAATAGAAAGTGTGGTTTTTTTAAGATGCTGATGCTCCTAGCTTCTTGCAAGCTAGGAGCTTTCTGTAAATCAAGTTGCCATGGGAGGGACAGTGTGAAAATTTAGCAGTTTGATATTTGGGTAGACTGACCAGTAAAATAATCTAGAATCAGCATGGGCATCTAGACTTTTCTTCTGAGCTGTTTCTGCAGAAATGTTCAGAGCTTTATCTATACATTTTAAATTGTAGATTTTAAATAAATGTTAATGGTGAAAGAGAGGATCAAGATCTAGGTGATAATGATGCTATGGCTCTAAATAGACTGGCAGTAAACTGAGACAGATGTTCTTGGGGTGGAAAAGGGAGCTGCTAATTACTGTTCATAAGCATATGGCATATGATCAGTTAGTAGAATACTTTTCTAATATTGCATGTGACATTGTAAATCCAGATTCCTGAACAAGAATGGGGAATAGATAAATGGATAGATTTTTTTGTTTGTTTTGTTTTGTTTAAAAGAGGAAGCTTTCCAAGAGAATATCTCGAAATTCAAGAAAAGTGTAAATTTCCACATAAGTGTGAACGGAGGCATAAGTTCCATTTAGTGGATACATTAGGTTGATGACCTTATATGTGGAATGACTATAAAAGTGGGAAAAGAGATAACTCACCCCAGGTGTCCTTGCTTTTTTCACATTGGCACTTCAGGATATTCACTGCAAATTCTCCAGGCTAGAAACTGGGATCTATTGAGGTAGAAAGTCCAGACATTGAAGGACACTTAAAACAATGAAGCCCTGGGAAATAGCCAGTATCCTACATGGAAATGAGTTGCTGTGACACTAGTTTGAGCACATGCCAAAATGAATACCTGCAGGAGACAAGCAGCTGCTATCTGGTGAGCTGGGATGGCAGGACTCTGAGAGGGCAGAGGAAGCAACATATGGACATAGTATAGCAGAACTCAAAACCAAATAAAACAAGGAAATAATAGCTTCGAACAGAAAAACAGTGTGTGCCCCTGGCACAAGCCAAGTAGCCTTTGGGGACTTCGGCTTCATCCAGAATAAAGAACCATGTTCTTTATAACCTCATCTTGAAAACAAGCTGTTGATAAATTAGTACATAATAATAGATCCATAGCAAGGTGAAATTATGAAGTTTGGTGACTTCATCCTGTGTACCTTCTGACAGTCTTAGAGAAGTTCATTTCTGGAGTCTTTGATGAGACTCATGTCTACTGATCTAAAAAGTAAACTGTTAGCAAGTTGTATTTATTGTTAAACTAGTGCAGGAAACATGGATTACAGCATCAGACTAGAAGTCACAAACTTGCATTCATTTTCTTGTTTCTATTACCTTGCAGGTAGGCTTTGGGCAACCACATTGTCATGATCATCATCATCACCATCGTCATCGTTGCCCCATGAATCGAGAAGGTAGGTTTATCAGTCTCTGCTCTAACACTTGAAACATATTATTTCATTTAATTTTTGCAAATGACTATGTGGTAGTCATCGGTATTATAATCTCTGTTTTATAAATGAGGAAATTGAGACTCAGATTGAATAACTGGTTCAACTTCACTTAACCACTAAGTAGCAGAGCCAGCATTTGATCATCTGACTTCAAAAGTCCATGGTCTTAATCACTATCCTGCACTGTCACATGCCCTCTCTGAGCTTCATTTTATTCATCTGTTAAATGGAAAGCTGATCTAGACAATCTCTAAACAGCTTCTTTCAAGTCCAAATTCTAATTCTTAAATTTCTTCCAACTTCCCCACCACTACCTCACAATACCCCTTAGGATATCTCAAACCCTGAAAATGACCACCATCCTTCCTCCCCATCCCCGTTCTTTTTAACAGGAGACATTTTAATTTTCTTGATATTCTTTTTCATGCCAAATTACATAGGGCTCATTATAACTCATGTGACCACCTCCGCATCTCCAAGGAATTCACAATGAAATTAGGAGATATAAATAGTGTTAGGGCAGATCCTGGGAGCAAGTTGGGTTCCTTAGAGGCTGTGTAAGCTGATGTGCTAATCCAGCAAGTCCTCCAGGGGACCAGACCTGGGAGATGTGTGTCACCTACAGCTGCCTGATTTGCAGCCAGGATATTTGTAATGAAACTAAAATATTGAAAGAGCAGGTAACTCAGGTACAATGAGCTGAAGTCAAGGAAAGAATTATATGTTAAAGTAATACATTTAGACATCAGGAAAATATATTAAAAATCTAGAATAAGGTATTGGTTTTACAGTTTTACCAGTTTAGATTAGCTGCGTTCACAGCAGAAATCTCCTGAACAACAGTTTGACTTAATGCCATTTTTGCTGTGTAGACTTTACTTGGGGAGTCTGGACAGTGTCATTTGCACAGTTAATAAATGATTATGCTAAGAAATGATGGCTTGGGAAATCTCCTCTGTGCATTTCAAATTACCAACTGTCCTTAAAACATACGGTACTGGGCTTCCCTGGTGGCGCAGTGGTTGAGAGTCCTCCTGCCGATGCAGGGGACACGGGTTCGTGCCCTGGTCCGGGAAGATCCCACATGCCGCGGAGTGGCTGGGCCTGTGAGCCATGGCCGCTGAGCCTGCGCGTCCAGAGCCTGTGCTCCACAACGGGAGAGGCCACAACGGTGAGAGGCCCGCATACCGCAAAAAAAAAATAACAAAAAAAACACATACAGTACTATGTAATTTCCTGATATTAGAATTGAAAAATACAGATGTGCTAGCCTATAAAATTTGCCTGGGAAAAATGAACATAAATAATTGTAAAATAAGGTTTCTTAATTATTACACTAGACTCTAAATTGAAGATTGATTTCACCAGTGACTTTATAATGGTCTATACTAATCAGATAATATTAGCTGGGAAGTGGTACCAGATACTCCAGTTTATAATATGCAGTACTATCCAATAGAAACTTTTGTGGTGAAATAAATGTTCTATATCCATTAGTCACATATGGCTATTGAGCACTTGATATGTGATCAGTGTGACTAGGAACAGAATTTTAAATTTATTTAATTTTAATTAATTTAAATTTAATTATAATTATCTAGCAGAGTGCTTTCTTTATTAGAGTTAGATTTTTCTGGAATTTAATGAGAATTAGAATTTGTGATGCTATCTAAAACCTTTTTCACTTTAGTAATATTATTCCAAAATTCAAAGTCATGATTTTTTGCTCAACTAAGTAAATAGGGAAATATATAATAGATTACTGAGTATATCAGGTAGATTTCATATTAAGTGATCCCTAATTTGAACATTTTATAATAAAAGTTGAAAATTCAGTTAACCATCATATACCCATATTAGAAGAGCTTTGCAAATTCAGGCTCTCACATTTTATTAATTTCTAAAATTTAAAATATTAAAATTTATCCAGCTATATTTTAGAAACAAACAGGTTAATATTGACACTAATTCTGTTGAGTTACTAGACTTAAAATTTTATAAGTATTAAAAGCTACTTAGGTTCTCAAAATTCAGACATTGAATTTTGGATAATTGTTAATGTTATAGTTAAAAACTAAACTATTCTTGGGCTGATATTTTAAGAGTAATTTCTAGCTTTTTGTTAAATCAGGTACAAAATTTCTCCTTTTATCTTCTGGAGGAAGGAGAAGTGTTTGATTTTTCTGAAGAATTTTCATTAACTAAATGGAGATACAGGAAGTATAAGCTGAATTAACATAGTTCCAGAGCCTGTGCTCCACAACGGGAGAGGCCACAACGGTGAGAGGCCCGCATACCGCAAAAAAAAAATAACAAAAAAAACACATACAGTACTATGTAATTTCCTGATATTAGAATTGAAAAATACAGATGTGCTAGCCTATAAAATTTGCCTGGGAAAAATGAACATAAATAATTGTAAAATAAGGTTTCTTAATTATTACACTAGACTCTAAATTGAAGATTGATTTCACCAGTGACTTTATAATGGTCTATACTAATCAGATAATATTAGCTGGGAAGTGGTACCAGATACTCCAGTTTATAATATGCAGTACTATCCAATAGAAACTTTTGTGGTGAAATAAATGTTCTATATCCATTAGTCACATATGGCTATTGAGCACTTGATATGTGATCAGTGTGACTAGGAACAGAATTTTAAATTTATTTAATTTTAATTAATTTAAATTTAAGTAGCCACATTTAAATAGCTTACTGGCTACTGTATTGTACGGTGCAGAGCTAGAAAGATGCTCATCATGAATATATTTCTGAACCATGTATTGTCTTCAAGTTGAGACAGCAGTTCGTTTTCTTATTGCAGAGATTACTCCATGGATAATATAAATAACAATCCTTAAAACAAACGAAAAAGGAGCATAAGACCCTTTTGTGTCCAAGACTTAATTGCCTCTTGCCAAAACAGTGAGTCTATTTATTCACCTTCAAGTTGGTCTTAGAGAAGTCCATCTGTTCTCTGGAAAAAGCATGTGGTTAAAATAGTTGGTTGACAGAACTTTTCATGTTTCCACTTCTTTTGTTATGGAGAACTTAGAACGTTTTTTGGGGGGGATTGTATTTATTTCAGACAGAGGTATAATAGTACTCTTGAAAATATTAGATACAGTCATCTCTTGGTACCTGAGGGAGATTTGTTCCAGGACCCCTGTGATACTAAAATGGGTGCTCAAGTCCTTTATATAAAATGGTATAGTATTTGCATATAAGCTACACACATCCTCCTGTATAATTTAAATCATCTCTAGATTACTTATAATACCTAATACAATGTAAGTGCTATGTAAAGGGTTGTAAACATAAATGATATGTAGATAGCTGCGTGTGCATGGCAAATTCAAGTTTTGCTTTTGGAAACTTTCTGGAATTTTTTTCCCAAATGTTTTCCATCTGAGGTTGGTCAAATCTGTGGATGCAGAACCCACAGATATGGAGGGCTGACTGTATTTAGGAAATCTAGCAAATGGCTAATATTTATTAAAGTTCTACCATTGTCTCAAGAACTGCAGTTTTCACAACCCTATGAGGTAAGGTTCTCCCCATTTGACAGATGAGGATGCCAAGGCCCAGAAAGAATAAATAACTTGTCAAAGGTCACAGGGCTATTAGTGGCAAAAACCAGGATTCTGAACTCAGGCAGTCTGGCTTCTGTGGCCAAGGTCTCAAGCACTAGCCTGTGATGCTTTTCATTTCCTGTGGCTGACTGCCCTCTTCCACCTCTGTTCTTATACCTCACCCATCCCTGAGCTCTTCGGGTAGAGAATGGTGGAAATATGGCTGAATATTCTAGTTCTTACACTGACCATTCACAAGGTAGCTGACCTTGAAGAAGCCTATTTCTACCTTCTCTTATTTTTGTATATGGCAATTACGATGTACTTGGGCCTATCCTGGATACCAAGAAGCCACTTAGGATGTGCTCAGGGCTGTTCTGTCTACAATGCTGTGAGACAGGGGTATCACGTCTCCTTGAGGTGGATCTAGCTGAGCTTCTGTTAAGAGACACTGGGAGCAAAAGCTGCAGGGACCACAGGACTGATGACCGGGCTGAGACAACCTTGGCTATGTTGAGCGTCCAGGTTTCAGAAGCCAGGAAAAGCACAGAACTATGGTTCTGCATAATGGCAACCTGCCCTTAGTGTCCGGGGAAGCTTCTGGAAAATCCCCACAAGAATTTATGAGCACCAGCATCCTGAGACTGAAGATTATTCAATCAGTCATTTCACACACCATGTTCTGGTGAGTTATCATCCACCTTTTCTCATTCTAAACAAAGGAGAGTCATGTTCATAGAGGTCTGAGCCCACAGGCAGTATTAGTTGAATGGTAAGCTAGAAGATGTGTACTCCCCCTGTTATTTCTTAAAAATACTTGTATTTTTCAAAATAATATATTAAAGCAAGTCTAGTAAAAAATTAAAATTCCACATTTATTAGAATGCACAAATTACAATAAGGGAAGTAAGGCAACATTTTAAAGAACATTTTAGTGTTATTAAATGGCTGGGATTCTGGAGGCATTGGGGGTTTGTTTCTTTACACATGTATTCGTAGCGTTTGTGATAGGTCTCTTATCATTTCACATCACTAATACATCTAGACCAATAACCTTGGGATATTCAGGAACATTTTTATCATCTCATTGCTTTATTTATGTTACTGACTGTCCCATTAGACTGTGAATCTTGTGAAGGCAAGGGCTTCATCTTATTCATCGATGCTTTCCATGTTGTCTGTCACAGGGTTTGAATGAATGACTGAAAGGATAAAGGACTGAGCAGAATAACACCAATATTTCTGATGTTTATAGGGATTTTAGGAGGGGAGATCTGAGGACTATGATAGAAAGGTGATGTTCCAGGGAAATTATTTGGAACATTTGTAGAAGAGTATATATACATGGGGACCATTACACTATTTAAAGAGATGAAACTAATATCCCCCAGTGCCTCCTCTGCTTTCATTGATTTGATTAAACGACCAGGTTTTTGCATCCTGCAGCACTCTTTATAATGCCAAATGTGTCATAAATATAAAAATTTGTGCATAACTGTTGTAATGATAATCTGTAGAACCTATTGGATAGTCTTTTGGATAGTAGACACTCTTGTTTCCTGCTAAAATCACAGCCTGATTTCTTCCTTTTAAATCCTTACACCTCATTTCTTTTCTTGTTCTACTGAAGTGTAGAAATGTCAGTATGCTATTGAAAACAAATGGTGATGGTATGCATTCTTCGTGGGTTCTGCATTATAATGGAAATGCTTCCAGTGTCTCCGTTCAAGATAATGTTTGCTGAGGGTTTGTTATGCTAAGGAAGTTTCCTTCTATTCTTAATTCATTAGATTTGTTTAGTATCATGAGTTGCTATTGAATTTTATAGGGTGCACTTCTTGTATCTGTTGAGATTATAATTGACTTTCTAATCTGAAATTGACTATTGTGGTGATATTCATTAGTTGATTTTTTCATGTTAAACCAACTTTGCATTTCTAGACAAACTTAAGTTATTCATGCTTTATTGGATATTTTTTATACATTGTTTGTTTCAGTTTGCTAATAGTTATGGTATGTTTTGGCACATTAATTTATAAAAGTAAGCTTTGAAAATTCATATGTAAGAAAATTTTCTAGTTTTTTTTCTTTTTTATTGATTTCTAATTTAATTGTATTGTGATGGTGCCTATCACTAATTTGTTGAGGCTTGTTTTCTGGCCTGGCATTTGGTAAATTTTAATAAATAATTGATGTGTGCTTAGAAAAGAATTGTAGTCTCAGGGACTTCCCTGGTGGTCCAGTGGGTAAGACACTGAGCTCCCAATGCAGGGGGCCTGGGTTCGATTCCTGGTCAGGGAAGTAGATCCGCATGCATGCTGCAACTAAGAAGTCCGCATGCTGCAACTGAAGATCCCACATGCCACAAATAAGACCCGGCACAGCCAAAATAACTTAAAAAGAAAAGAACTGTACTCTCTATTTGTTGGATGTAATGTACTATATGTTTCTTAGAGTAATGTTAGAGTAACACTGTCCCTTGCTTGTAACTGTCAGTTATAGTGTTCAGCTGTTACAGATTTTACTGCTATTTTTTTGTCAGCCTAATCTAGCAATTCCTGAGACGTTTGTAACTATTTTCCATTATGACATTGGAATTTGTCTCTCTCTTGCAGAGCTTTCAATTTGGAATGATATAATTTGAGGTTTTGTTATTAAATGCATAAAGATTTAGAGTCGTTTTAAAATTTTTCCTAATAAATTGAACTTTAAGCAGTTATTTTTCTTAGATCTAGTAATACTTTATATCAAAATCTATTTTATACAATATTTATAATGTGACACCAGGTTCTTTTGGTTTGAACCTGGTACATATATTTTCCATCCTTTTTTATATAAACTTTCTGTGTCTATATATATGTGTTTAACAGGGTCCTTTGTAAATGACCGATAGCTAGATTTTTAAAAAACGTGGTGAAACATCTTTGTTTTTTAACAGAAAAGTTTATCTCTTTTATAATAACTATTGATATATTTGGATCTTAAAGTACATCTTAATTTTTACTTTCCGTTTTTTGACTTTTTTGGTTTCATGTTTTGCTTCCTTTCTTGTCTTCATTTGGTTTGTTTTATTTGCTTTTTAAAAAAATTGTTACATTTTTGTTGATTTATTTTTCTCATAGGCTCTTCATTATTATACCCTACTGTTGTGGAAATTACACTCTCTATTTTTTTTTTTTAATGACTATCCTGGATAGTTTCAAAGGCATATTTAAACAATGTCTGAAGTTGGTTAATATCTTTATCCACTACTTGAAATATATTGGACCTTAAAATGCTTTAACTCTAATTACAACTCCTCCAATAAATTAAAATCTATTTTTGGCTATTGTTTTTACCTACTCTAGGTTTTAATGCCGTATATTAGACATTATCATTATTACTATTTTAAAAACAATGTTTTATAGATTTACCAAGACCACTGCCCACCGTTTCTTATTTGCATCTCAAGCTCTATGATAGTTTTCTTTTTGAGAGAAGCAGAACTTTTAGAATTTTCTTTAGTGAAAATCTGTAGTAGACTTTCAGTTCTTGTTTAGCTGAAAACAAAATTTGATTATTATACTTGAAATATAGCTTTGCTTGTTTAAAATTCTAGAGTATACTTTTTTTTCTAATACTTATTACTACTTATTGAACAGAAGACATTCAATAATCTTCCATTGCTTCTGTTTTCTATTATAGCTTTCAGTTTAATTCAGGCTTCTTTATATATCACACTTGCATTTAGTGTATTACTGTTTCATCAAAAATACTGATGACTAATGATATAAATATAGATTATATATGTATTTGTTGTTTAAGATAACTAGTAGGTTTTGAGGATCTGAAGTTTTATGTCTTTTATAATTCAGTAAAATTATTTGTTTTTATTCCTTTAATTATTGCCTTATTCTGATTTTTGTATCAGTATCTTTTTGGTTCTCTGATTAGACACATGTTAGACCTTCTTACTCCTTCCGAACCTCTTTTCTATTTTCTGTATTTTGTATCTTTAGGCTGCTTTCAGGATAACATCTTTGTATCTGTCTTCTAGTTTACTAAATTTTTCTTCAGCTGCATCTAATTTTCCCTTCAGTCTATCAACCAATTTTTAAATTTTATTTTATTTTTCATTTGAAAATATATTTCATTTATTTCAATTCTTGCTGTTTAATTTATACACTCTCTTGTCCTTTGCTTATAACTTTAAAAAATGCTTTATTTATTCAAACATATGAAAAGTGCTCATTTCATATTCTCTTTCTGATAAATTCCAATGTCTGAAATATTTGCTAGTATCTTGTTTTTGCTGGCTGTCACTAATTTCACCTTATTTGTTCACATAGTTCATGGCTGTTCATGATGAGTTCATAGTCCTTAGAACTTCAGCTGTGGGAATTCTTTGAAGCCTGGATGTGATTGCATTCTTCTGGAGAGCATTTTTGTTGGCTTCTACTAGTTACCTGATATCATTGCCAATTTGGGACTACTTGAAAATCTTTGTTGACCATATATATAGCATGAATCCAGGCTGAAAAATGTAGAATTTTAGAGCAAAATTGTGCTTACAGGTTATCAGGGAGACTTAGAGAAGCAGGCTTCCTTGCTGACCCTTCAGTTTGGTAGATTTATTTCCGGTTACCCTCCAAAACTCAATTTTATGTGGGGATCTTTTATTAGACCATTCACTTTGGATAGTCCTTGATTTTGTTACCTACTTCCCATGGTCTCTGCTGCTGTCAAAACAGAAACTGAAATTATCATGGTTAAGCAGATGCTTTCTGGAAAAAGCTGGCTTCAGGCCTTTATAAATTTCCCAAGTGTCTTCTTTCTCTGTTTTCAGCTTCTGAATATTCTTTACTTTCTTGTTCTCCCAGGAAGTCACTTAAAAATATGTTTTCAATATATTATTAAGCATGTTAAGTTATTTTTATATTTTGGGCATATGGGCTCTTTGTCACTGGAATTGAAATTTCTTTTCTGAAATCTCTGAGAGAAGTATTCTTTGACTAAGTGCCTTAGATACCACTCTGATATCCCATAAGAGGGTGAAGACAAAACATTAACTTATTGGCTGATATTCTTGAAAATCAATTCAGTAGTGTTATAGATTTTTATTTAATTGGAGCAAAAATACCCTCAAGGAGCACATTATAAGACTGCAAGGGTGAAATGCTGACATTGACAGGAAGATCAGAGCCTCAATACAAATTGCTCAATCTGGTTTGTGGAACTGCACCCTTTGCTGCTTTTAGTTTTTTTTTTTTTTTTAATATGAGAAATTATTTGAGTTAAAATATTATTTGTATACACATTTATTTATGGGTCATCAAAAAAAGATTTAACATGTAGTTTTCAGCTATGACTAGGCTTATATAATATTGCCCACACCGTATTTTCACATGAAACTAAAGCCCAAGAGAACTGGAGAGCTCACCCTACAAATTCCCAACCTCAAAGCTATAACGTTGTTTTGATACTATGGTTGTTGCTGTGGAGATTTGTTTTTTGTTTTTTTTGTTTTTTCAAAACTAAACGGTGAATTTTGAATGGGGTTGGGAAATAAGCAGCAGGTGTGTATGAGCTGCAAATATAAAAGATTTGCTTTCAATAGAGTTAGACTATTGCTACTACCTTACCATGAGTCAAATGTGAATGTTTGTGTCTGCCAAGGGAAATCTCCCTTTTCCTTGTTTACCCTCCTTAGGTTAATTATTTTCATACAGAAAATCCACAAGAGATTTTCTCTGGCAGCTCCAGGGGCCAGACCCAGCTACAGAGAGAAATATTCCCAGAAAACTGGTAAGCACTTTGGGAGGTTTGCTAGCTCTTTCATAATATCAGTGTTAGGACATTTTCTATGTTGACACATTGTTTTTCTATTGTGATAGCCATAGAAATATTCATTAACCTTCAAATTTACATGTAGCATTGTTTGAGGTTACGTTATATAATCACTATTGTTATTGTATTATTAATGCCTAGCCCTTAAATCTGTTTTGAAACTGGTAGGATAAAATTGTAACTGAATATGTGTGATTTCTGTGGAAATACAATTACTGTTTCATGGCAATGTCAAATAATGAAAGTTTTCTCTAACTGGAAATAGTAACTCCATTGATTCCATGACTCAGTTCCAAGACTGCCATTTTCTTTAGGTGAATGGGAAATCTAAGGTGTGAAAAAATGGGTAGGCAGTGTGGAAATACCAGTGAGTATAAAATACACTGTAGTGTAGAAAATCTGGGTTGTAATCCTGGTTCTGCAGTATGTTAATGGTATGATTTTGAATAAATCAGTTTCTCTCTCTAAGCTAAGGTTTCTTATCCCTAAAAATGGGGATAAATGTGGTAATTAAGAGCAAGAATTTGGGGAAGGTAAACATAGATTTGAGTACTGAATCTACTCTTAATGAACTGTGTAAATATGAACAAGTTGCTTAGCCTCAGTAGGACTCAATGTTCTCATCTATGAAATAGAAATAGTACAGTGTCTGGATTAGCACTTGAAGTAATAAGGGATTTGTTTTTTATTCCTGTGCAAATACAAATTCATTTTTTAAATCACATCATTCTTCCTCATAGATATTAGGCTTCCAGTGCCTCAGAGTAGAGTTGTTACAGCAAAAATGCAAAGAAAGAGAGAAAAGAGTCCATTCAGGCAGTGGTCCCTGAATTGACAATAGCTTTGAAAGAAATTTTCTGAGCCGATATTCTCTACTCTTGTTCAGAATAGTTACCCATTTCCTGGCTTAGAAAAAAACAGAGGAAAGTCAGAGAGGTAGACTTTTAAGTGGACACTGGTCAGTGTCCCAGAGAAGGGGATCTGCTCTCACCCCACCTTGGGTGGAGTTGGAGAGAATGAGAGAACTCAAACATAGGTTATTGATCTAAGATCACACAGGAGTCTTGTGTCACCTTCTAAGTGACAACTTGGAAATCAGGCTCCTTCACATATTAAAAACTCAGTAAGTGGTAACTTTCCTATCAGGTCATAAATTTGCTGAAGTCAGAGATGACGTCTTGCTTATTCACTCAATAAATAATTGTGGAATGACTACTTTTCTATCACTGGCATAGAGCAGTGAAGAGAGCAGCCAAGGTCATTGCTCAAATGGAATCTATACTGTAGGTTCTTTACTTTCATGTTCTTTATATTTTTTATAGTCTTTCTAGCAATGCTGGCTCATAAAACATACAAGATAAATATTTGTTGACCGAATTGAATGACTTTTTCTTGTACCCAGATAGAGTTAGTAAGTCTGGAGACTTCTTCTTCTAGGCTAATAGAAAGAATGACTCTATTTACATGAAGGTTAATCTAGGACATAGCATGAAAAGCTTGAGAAGGAATTAACAAATTCTGTTTCCTATTTCACTTCTACCTTCTAAATTGACTGTTTACTCCTCATTGGCACAGTCTATGAATAGATATTCTACATGACTTTTTATGAATGACCAATCCTTACACCATGGAATACTTATGGCTATAAATAAAGATTGACTTCAAAATTACATCAGCAATTCAAGCATCTTATGTTGTGCTAAAAAATAGATTAAGGTAATTATCATCGATGTGCCATTTTAAACAGTAAGAAAAATGGCCACACTGTCATTTTGATAAATAATGCTGGTGCAAGAGAATGTGCATGTTTTAATTTTATCCATTGGAGTTGCAAACCCACATCCATTTAAAAGTAGTCCAGGATGATACAGCAGGCTTTTTTGTTAGGGGGAAAACCATTATCATCTCTTTTAATAAAAATGCTGATGGCCATTTCTAAGTAACTCTTCTTCTTAAGTAACAGATATGTAGCTTCAACACAGGGTTATAATTGATTATTGCACTACACAGTCTAATTAGACAGAAAACAGTATTAAAAATAGTGCCAAGATGTAGGTTTAAGATATATGGGAGATGACACCTGCCCACAATAAATAGTCCTCATACTGAGAAATACCCCAAGCAAATTTTTAGGACCTTAATGCATTCTTGATCAAGACTGAAGTGGTGTCTATTTCAAACTGTGCATCAATTTTAATACTGACATTAATTTTTGCCTGGAAAGAACTTTCAGACTTCATCTAGTCTGTGCTTTTACTTCTATAAAGGATCACAGTCACCACTTTGGTACCAGGAAATTGATTCTGTTTTTAAAGCATCAGAGAAAAAGAGATTTTACAATCTTCTGAATCTATAAATTACTGGGCTGGGTAAAACAAGATCATCCATCTTAAATCCTGGGGACAGTGGTTCAGCAGAATGGAGACCCAGCAGACCTTCTCCTTGGCAGGCTCTCCTCCCTCCAGAACTGGGAGGATGAGCTGCCCTTACCCAGGTTATGTCCTGTTTGTTGCAACATCTCCAGACATGATACTGCTCTTGACATATTGGATGTGCCTAGTAGATCTTAATAATAAATACAATTTCTTCAGAGCTCTCCTTCCGGAATGATGGTTGACATTGAATAATGTTGTTGGTTGGATTCTCTGTGAAATAGCCTCTGAGATTCAGAGATTTGCATTCAGGAAGTTTATTTGGGGGTTTGTTTGGGCAGGAGGAGGTGAACTGAGATGCAGTCGTAAACTGCATCTTAACTGATTCTCCAGGCTGTTCTGGAGCTGGCATGGGTCTTCAGCCTTGTCCTGAGTGCAGACAAGCAGTGATGCCAGCTGCTCCTGGAAAGGAAGCAAATGTTGGGAAAGGCAGCTTCCTTCTGCAGAATTAGATTTCTGGTAATAGTTGTGAGTCCTCAGCTGCCAGCATTTCTGGAAGCTAAGGGAATGGGTGCCTAGGTGGCACACTACACTATCTACCGCAACTGAACATTTGTACCACAGCACCCACTACAAATAAACATTTGTTGAATGTATTAACTGTTACAATTTTTTTAATTAATTAATTAATTAATGGCTGCAGTGGGTCTTCATTGCTGTGCGTGGGCTTTCTCTAGTTGCGGCGATCAGAGGCTAGTCACTGTTCCGGCGTGCAGGCTTCTTATTGCGGTGGCTTCTCTTGTTGCGGAGCACGGGCTCCAGGCGCACGGGCTTCAGTAGTTATGGCCCGTGGGCTCAGTAGTTGTGGCTCACGGGCTCTAAAGTGCAGGCTCAGTAGTTGTGGCGCACGGGCTTAGTTGCTCTGCGGCATGTGGGATCTTCCCGGACCAGGGCTTAAACCCTTATCCCCTGAATTGGCAGGCAGATTTTTAACCACTGTGCCACCAGGGAAGCCCTTAACTGTTACAATTTTTAAAGAGAGTTGCTTCCAACAAAACAGGGACAAGACATAATGAAATGCTAAAAAATGTGGTTGGAAAATAGGGATAAGGATGAGGAAGCAGCTTGACGATAATATGGAAGAGTTTGAATTTTCTGATATCCACATAATTGACATCAGAGGAAGAAGCAAGAATTGTAGCAACAAGGAGGCAGGTAGGAGGGACTTAGGCAACCCTTCCAGTGCTCCAGACTCATTTTCTATTTATAAGACAAAATGACATGATTTTTGTCCTTCCATCTCCATGTTGCACTGTGACTTCCTTTCTGACATTTGCTTTTCTGTATTCACACAACATTCTTCTTAATATCTACACTTTTGCTCCTGTAGCTTCTTTTGCCTACAATGTCTTCTCCATCCCTATGAATTTTCAAAGGTTTATTTATCATTAAATAAACATTTAGATGAAGTGTTTGCCCTTAAAGATATTCCTGCTTGCTTTCGTCCTGATGCTGGGTAGACCTTTTGGTGGTCTCCCTATTGTATATGCTCCAGTCATTTCTCTGCTTCATGTTTGACCCTCCCGCTCAGACTCTAAACTCCTTAAGAGCAAGCAGTTATGTATCTCTTTGAATAACTATCAACTGATACTGTGTCTAGCAAGTGGTGGTCACTCAAAACTGTCTTTTGGTTGCATTAATGAATTACATGATACTTAGGTAGGATTCCAATTGTTAGAAAGGATTCAGGGGATAATGTAATTTAGCAGAATGTAATACTCAAGGGCAAAGCAAAAGGAATATCTAAAGCAATTTTAGAAAGTGGTTAGCAAGACTCCTAGCTGGGCCAGAGGGTTCACATAGGCTGAGGGGGAGTTAGATGATTGCCAGATTGGAAAGGATCTTGAACACCTGGAAAAGAAATCCACACTTAGTATTTTAGTTAGTGATTTTATTATATGGGTAAATCCCCAAAGTTTCATTTAAAGACTAAAAAGGTGATTTATAGGGTGTACTGAAGGGATGAGTGATCCGGGATATCAGACCAGTTAAGCAGTTATTACAGTTACTTGGCATAAGGTGGAAGAGAACTCACCTCGAATAAGCAGTGTAACAGACAGTATCACAGACAGACAGTGTAGGGTTACGCTGATTATCTAGGTAGGTCAAACCCAGGGTGGGTCAGAAATGGAAGATGGCAGGGTGCAGCAGGCAATGTGGGAAGGTAACGAATAGGTGACATGTGATAGATGCATCATCTTGTGGTGATCCACCTACAGGCTATCCTACACGTCACCATCTGGGAGGTCTGCTTTCAAGTGGATGGAACAAGAATTCAGAGAACTTGGAAGCAGATAATAGGTAGAGTCCAGCAAGCCACTGGCAGTAGAAAAATCTGGCAAAAGTAGTGAGAAGCCAGCCATAATATCAGGATTTAGGAGATAGAATTCTGTCCTTGGGATAGTGGAGAAAACAAAATAGGGGTGTAGTACTCTAAGACTCTAATACTGTGTAAAGCACCAAGACAGGGGGTCAGTTACCGAAATCAGTTTACAAGGTGTGAGTGTGATCATAGTAATAGGCGACATTAGATTGGAAAGTTTGTTTTTATCCAGTGCAAGGAAGGAGACACATTCGGTAACCTCTGGCAATGGGAGCCTTCTTTTAAGGATAGATGGAGAGGAAAACAGGAATACAGCCATACCTTTACTAGGCTGACAGCAATACTAGGCACTCAATAAGAACTGTAATAGTTGTTGCCTCAGGAAGGGTTACTTCTTAGCTCTTCTGAATGCCTATGAAAGACTCCAGTTCACACAGTCAATATTATAGAAAGTTGGCAGGACTGTCTGGTAAATACACTCAATGGGTCGATAGCCTAGCTGTTCTTAGGTCAGATGCCATCACTGGTCAAGCCAGTGGTGGTCTTGGTGATTGGATTGGATTACTTGGTGATTGGTGATTCCCCTTACTAAGGACAGTGAAGGTAGCAGACATTAAGAGTCATACTGGATTCCTCTAATACATTAAAAGAGGAGCAGAAGACAAGACAGTAGCAGCTGGAAGGCTGACGGGATGTTGACCAAAGGTTCCAAAAATCCATACACGAGATGGCAGTGGCAGCCCACCAGGCAAGTGGTTTCAAAGTGATATGTATGAGAAACATAAAGAAGACTTGATAGGGTTTGGTAGCTAAGTAATTTGCTTGAGTTTTTGCACATCTTTCTTTCTTCCAGAAAAGTCTCTGAACAGAGCCTTTTAAAAAATTTTATGCATTATAGAAATAAGAACTAAAAGAAAACTCTGAGAATTGAAGTTTACATACTCTTCTATTCTGTACTATGTGAAAGCCGTGATAAACAAAAGTTTATGACAAAATAAATGTTCCTGGATAGACTGAGATGATGCTAAATTTGGGGAAAAAAGGACAACATCCATGATGAATTTATAAGATTCTAAACAGTATTTAGTACAAAGCCAAAAGTAAATATAAGTTTCAGCTACATAAAATAAACCAAGAAGATTCTGAAATGTAAATGTTCTATTTCAGAGTGAGCCAAGACAGGCAGATCTAAATCTACTTAATAGCACCTCATAAATCCTATATATGGAGAAAGAATAGATATAATACTGAAGCAAATAGAATTTGTTAAATCTAAAAGGGCCAAACAAATGAACATTTTTGACAAGACCTTTAATAAAAGTGGCAAAGGTTTTTTCCATTGTCCCCAAAGAACAAAACACCTTATTTCTCTAAGTCACTGTGTAATTTACAAAACTCTTTCCATTCTTTATCTTATATGATCTTTACCAAAACGTTTTGTGTGTAAGGAAACTGTGGGTCCAGAAAAGTTCATGTGGATACTAAGTGGCTAAGGCAGAATTTGAACTCAGAACATTTTAAGTTTGATTCACTGCCCCCCCTGCCCCCCCCATAGATCCTTTTTTTGTTCTCAGGAAGTGCTAGATAAAAGGAGAAATAAATGATAAATATCAATATTAGCAGTACATGAAACTGTTTCTACTTCATTAGTATATATATCCCATTTAATAGGATTCAGGGATTTACTGTAAGTGAAATTGCATTTCCGTGTGCTCCCTGTACTGCACAGCAATTACGTGGCTTCTTTGGATTCTTTCTCAAGAGGACCAGGAATTCCAGCAATATCACCTAGATGCCAGCCTTGGATTACACTCATAGCAGTAATGATATTTCCTTAAAATATGTTTTGTAATTTACACAGACTTTCATACACACACCATTAAAACACAAACAAGCCCCTTCTTTATCTATACTCGCCTCCTACATGGTAGGTCTATTCATGCCAGTTTGAACAAATATAAGACTATACTGTGTACACATTGTCATTTAATACACTTTAAACCTTTTCACGATTACATAAATATATTCCTTTCAGATTCAACCTCAGTACTTTCTGTCTTTGAAATTTTCATATAAAATACACACACTCAGACTATATTGAACTTTCAAAATGAATTAGAATCACTGTGAATGTTAGAATGACCCAAGATTCAGTACATAGTTACTGAGTGACTCCTATGCGCCAGGCTCTGTGCTGGGCAATGCGGATAGAAAATAATGAACAAGACAGAAGTGCCGCTGTCCTCGAGCTTATGTTCTACTGGAGAAGTCAGACACTAAATGAGCAAATAATTTAAAAAATAGATTTAGAGTTATGAATGAAATAAACTGGTTTCTGTAATAGAAAATAAGGAGTTTGATATTGGGTGTTCAGGGAACTTCCCCTTAAGTGGGTGGCAGTTAAGTTGGGGCCTGAAAGAAGGAATGTCAAAAGTTCTAGGAAAGAGATTCCAGGTGGAGAGAACAACAGTGTGAGACGCTGAGTCAGGCAAGGGCTGGCATCCAGAGAACAAAAAAAAGCCAGCAGGTCAGATACTTACTGGGAGTGGCAGGGAGGGGGCTTGAGAGGCAGGCAGAGCCCTCTGAGCTGGGGTAAGACATTGGGTTTCAAGTGTGGTTGAATCTGTGGAAGCACTTGTAAGATATTTAGAATCGTGGTGTGGATTATAGCCTGAGGTGAGCTCCCAGAAGCCCAGCAAGTTCCAGGAACTGACACTGGGCTGGCCCAGGCTCTTCTCAAGTGCCTGGGGCTTTCTGAGTTTGCAGAATCCTTAGCAGGGTTGCCTGGCCGAGTGAGGTCTCCAGTCCTTTGCCTCCACAGAATTCTGTGAGCTTGAGTCCAGTGCCCTCTGCTACTCCCTGCTGGGCATGGAGATCAAAGAAGGAACTTCATTCATTTGGTTCCAGCAAAGAATATATAAAAACTTTAACAATTAGCTGGCTTTTGGAATTTCTCCTTCAGAATCTGTAGTGTCACTATAAGCAAAGCAGCATTGATAAGAACTGGGTGCTGAGTCAAATGGTATTAAAAATTATTCTGGTGTTTGTGAAAAGTATTTCTTCTGTGTTAACATCTGATTTGCTACACATTTCTGTTGAGATTTTTAATTAAAAATTACTCAGATATTAAAGCTGGTTTGGGAACAATGGCAGCAGCCACGACCTGCTAACCCTGAAGAAAGGCATTTCTTTTTCAGGTTGCCCATAATCATCCAGATTCCAGAATTGCTCACAATGTATACACCAGTGCAAAAACTCCCTTATGCATCAGTTTATTATGAACAGCTCAAGTAAAGATTTGTAACTGTGGAAACCAAAATACAAAAATAATTAGTGGGTGTTTTAAAAAAGTAACTCAGGTATTATTCATACTGGCTTCAGGTGATTTACACACACAGTCTAACTGGCTAGGACACTGTATGGCTTTTTATAGTCTCTGATGAAAGGTCAATCGAACAGAATGCCACGAGTTTCTGTTAATGACCAGGTATATTCAGATTTATTTAGTACATATCCAACTCTTAATAAGCTCTGTCAATAGACAAATGGAATGGCATGGATAAATGAATTAAAACCACATCTTCACTCATCATTCAAATTCCCTTCCCTCCTGTTATTTCTTCCCGTCCTCAAAACAAAGAACATAAGCAAAACCTCCAAACCTTTTGCCTTCTGCACAAACCAATCCTAGACTGGCTGAATCAAGTTTTCTTTTTCTTTTTTAAAAATTAATTTTAGTTGCTTTACAATGTTGTATTAGTTTCTACTGTACAGCAAAGTGAATCAGCTATACGTATACATATATCCCCTCTTTTTTTGGATTTCCTTCCCATTTAGGTCACCACAGAGCATTGAGTAGAGTTCCCTGAGCTATAAAGTAGGTTCTCATTAGTTATCTATTTCACACATAGTATCAATAGTGTATATATGTCAATTCAGTCTCCCAATTCATATCCTGTCCCCCTTTCCCGCCTTGGTGTCCATACATTTGTTATTTACGTCTGTGTCTCTGTTTCTGCTTTGCAAGTAAGATCATCTATACCATTTTTCTAGATTCTACATGTATGCTTTAATATACGATATTTGTTTTTTCCTTCTGACTTACTTTACTCTGTATGACAGTCTCATCCACGTCTCTGCAAATGACCTAATTTCGTCCCTTTTCATGGCTGAGTAATATTCCATTGTATATATGTAGCAAATCTTCTTTATCCATTCATCTGTCGATGGACATTTAAGTTGCTTCCATGTCCTGGCTATTGTAAATAGTGCTGTGAGGAACACTGGGGTGTATGTGTCTTTTTGAATTATGGTTTTCTCAGGGTATATGCCCAGTAGTGGGATTGCTGGTTCATATGGTAGTTCTATTTTTAGTTTTTTAAGGAACCTCCATACCATTCTCCATGGTGGCTGTGTCAATTTACATTCCCACCAACAGTGCAAGAGGGTTCCCTTTTCTCCACACCCTCTCCAGCATTTATTGTTTGTAGATTTTTTAATGATAGCCATTCTGATCCATGTGAGGTGATACCTCATTGTAGTTTTTATTTGCATTTGTCTAATAATTAGTGATGCTGAGCATCTTTTGATGTGTTTGTTGGCCATCTGTATGTCTTCTTTGGAGAAATGTTTATTTAGGTCTTCTGCCCATTTTTGGATTGTGTTGTTTGTTTTTTTGGTATTGAGCTGCATGAGCTGTTTGTATATTTTTGTGATTAATCCTTTGTAAGTTGCTTCATTTGCAAATATTTTCTCCCATTCTGAGGGTTGTCTTTTCGTCATGTCTATGGTTTCCTTTGCTGTGCAAAAGCTTTTAACTTTCATTAGGTCCCATTTGTTTCCTTTTGATTTTATTTCCATTTCACTAGGAGGTGGGTCAAAAAGGATCTTGCTGTGATTTATGTCATAGAATGTTCTGCCTATGTTTTCCTCTAGAGTTTTATATTGTCTGGTCTTACATTTAGGTCTTTAATCCATTTATAGTTTATTTTTGTGTATGTTGTTAGGGAGTGTTCTAATTTCATTCTTTTACATGTGGCTGTCCAGTTTTTCCAGCACCAGTTATTGAAGAAGCTGTCTTTTCTCCATTGTATATTCTTGCCTCCTTTGTCATAGGTTAGGTGACCATAGGTGCATGGATTTATCTCTGGGTTTTCTATCCTGTTCCATTGGTCTATATTTCTGTTTTTGTGCCAGTCCATACTGTTTTGATTACTGAAGCTTTGTAGTATAGTCTGAAGTCAGGGAAACTGATTCCTCCAGCTCCATTTTTCTTTCTCAAGATTGCTTTGGCTATTTGAGGTCTTCTGTGTTTCCATACAAATTGTAAAATTTTCTGTTCTAGTTCTCTGAAAAATGCCACTGGTAATTTGATAGGGACTGCATTGAATCTGTAGATTGCTTTGGGTAGTATAGTCATTTTCACAATATTGGTTCTTCCAATCCAAGAACATGGTATATCTCTCCATCTGTTTGTGTCTTCTTTGATTTCTTTCATCAGTGTCTTATAGTTTTCTGCATACAGGTATTCCCAAGGAGTTTCAGTCAAGTTTTAAGCAGGCAATGAACCAGCCTGTCATTTAGACAGAAGAGAAACCAAAGATAAGGAAGGGGACCAGAAAGAGGGTCCTTGGGGGATGTGATAGGCAGCTTCTGGTATGGCTCACAGTGATTCCCACCTCCTGGTACCCGCATCTCTGTGAACCCCTCTGCTTGGATGTGATCTGGACCAGCCCTGGCTGGCACCTTAATCACAACCCTGAGAGAAACCCTGAAGCAGAGAACTCAGGTAAGCTGTGCCCCAATACATAACCTGCATAAATTATAGGATAATAAATGCATGTTTTTTTAAGTGAGTTATATAGCAATATGTAATGAATACAGGATCTCTTAAAATTACTCTCATAAACATACTCCCTGCCCACTGTGCCCACCCAGTAACTTGGTACTGCACCTTGGATTTTCAAACCTTTGACCATATTCCTTAGGAGATCTTTATGTAATTACCTCTCTTGTTCCTATCCTCTGTCCAGTTGAAAGCCAGTGGCTCATCTTTACACTCCTAAATAAGAACTTAAATAATTGAGAATTTATGTAGAAGAAGACCTCCACATTTGTGAACTGTGTTTCGTGGTTTTAAAGTTTCTAGGTATCGGACATTCCTGTTTACCCTCTGTGAATTGTTCTAGGTACATGGCATGCCTACGTGCTAACAAATACTAGGAGAGGTAGTGAAAGGGAACAGTAAGAAGTAGGGGAGTGGGAAAAAAAGATTGGTAAAATGATGAAAAATGGAAGTTTTGGAGTTTGGAAAATCAGAGTTTCAGCACACAATGTGCTATGTGTAAGGTCTGTAATTTAGGAGGAAATTATTTAGCCTTTGAAGCCCTCTATTTTCCTCATTTAAATGAACAGGGAATCAATCAATTAATGTTGATTGCCCAGCACTTCGGGGACACACAGTTTGTAGTGTCTATGTTTTTCTTTCTTGTAGTGATGCAGGGCAAACACGAAAGTAGGAGAAACTGTCTCTTCATCTACTGACATTCTTTCCTTTAGCAATCTTGTACTGTGTTCTATTTCATGTGGATTCTGAAGCTCGCTTCTAGTTTCTCACATCTCAGGTCAGCCTGATCTAGTAGTTAATGGATTTTACGTACACTGGAATCTCCAATGGATAGAAATTATAAACCATATTTGATTTTAGGAAGACAACTGTGTTCATCCCCTTAGCATATAAAATGTATATAATCTCCATCAGGTTTTTTTTTTTTTGGCTATATTTGGCACCTCCCTCACCTGCTGTATCCTTGTATCTCGGAGGAAAGGTAGACATATAGAAAAGCTAATGTAGCTTTGTCTGTTTCAGCTATGCTGAACACTAACGCTATCTATCTGGAATAGAGCTACGATTAAGGGCAAGCAAGCTTTAATGTATTCAGGTGGGAACAGTGTTTAGCTTGGATAAAGGAGCTTTCTCCTGGTTATGTCTTGCTAATATCATGCCAGCCCTAGTATTTATGAGTAGATTTGAAAATTGGGCTCTTCTGAGTAAAACTTTGCCCAACCCCGTCCTCCAGTGACATCAGCGTGTAAGTTGGTGGGGATGTATTTTAGAGCTTTTGTCAGACCTCTCTTTTCTATCAGTGAGTAAATCCTCTCACAAAATGGAACAAGCTGAACATCAGTAACACATCAGGGTTCTCAGAGTCAATCACTTCTAGTTAATTTGGGGAATTGCTTTGCTGCAACTCATGAATGAATTCATCCAAAGATCCTTGCACCTTTAAGGGCAACTACTCCTGAACCATGGGCTCATTAGTCTTCCTTGAGGGACTCCTTTGTCCTTGAATTTGTTCCAGGATCCCCTCAGAGCTAGTTCCTTGGGGCTAGCTTTCTGGTACCAATCCTTCCTTTTAATTTCTGGTTTTGTATACATTTGTTCGCAGAGACTTGATGTTCAGCTTCCCTCACCTCCTTCACCTAGGTGATCCCACCAGGTCCCTTTTGCCTTTCACTCCCATCCCTGCCCCCTGCCGGGCCCAGTCCTGGCCTGCCTTCCACCTACAGGGCAGAGCTGTTGTAAAGTGGAAAGTAAGACCTTTCCATTAACTAGCTGGCCAACTTGACCAATTCAGCAGGGAACAAGCATTTATTGCATGTCTTTAAACCAAATGGTTTATTTGTCTTTTAAAAAGATGGTGTATATTTTTAACTTCCTCATTTGATCTGTAAACTTCTTTCAATTACATCTTATTCACATTTGTATCTCTCAGGGTACCAACCATGGTGTTTTAATTGTGTAGTGCTTAATATATGTATTTCTTGAATGTGAGTAAGAGAAGGAAGAGAAATTGGCATTAATAGGATATTGTGTATTAGTATTTTTACACATATTATTTAATCAGTGCTAACAGATATCCTTTTCTCTCATTTTATAGAGGAAGGAAATTTATCCAAGGCTATATAGCTGGTATGGAACATAGCAGAGATCAGACCCAAGGCTGTCTAACATAAAGCCTTTATACTTTTTTTTTTATAATACTTTTTGTTTATAACATGCTGTCTGGTCATTGTGGCTTCACTGCTGTGATCATGCAAGCTGCTTCTTTCTGCAATTTTTTAAAATCATTAAACCCTGTATGGACATTGCTGATTATGGGACAATGGCAGTCTGAAGAAAATTGCTGAAAGGTTAAAAAGTAGATTTGTAAAAATTCAATTGATAAAAGAACACATGGGTAGTATTTTAAGTCACTCATTTTGCATCCTGTCAGTCTGTGATCCCTTGTTCACTTCATAAAGTATTCCCTGTCAAATTTTGGAAATAACAGTGACAACATGTTAGTGTAAATAAGATGCAAAATATAATGATGCATCTGAGGAGAAGAATTTTGAGGATCTGGACAGATTCTCATCATTTTATTTAACATTCTCATGTAAAATAGTAGCATTTAAAATCGTATTACCTTTTTAGGAAAATCCAGTAAAAATAACCATTTTCCTTACTGCAAGTGTTAGCTTTTTTATGAGGAATGCTGTTTAGATACAAATGAAACATACTAAAAAATGGCAAAAACATTGCTAAATAGTTAAATTTGGTATTACTGGATGAAAATGAATTTCAAATGAAAAATAGAAAGTAAACTACATTCTAAAAATGTTTTATAAATTATAAAAGCAATCCAAAGTCCAGAGAGTTACCAATACATTAACATTGACTAAAATGTGAAGAAAAAAATTAAAATTCATGAAGTCATTGCCAAATGAGTGGAGTGTGCATAACTTTGAAGAACAAGTTATAAATTTTAAAAAACTGTCTGAAAAGTGAAAAAAAAGAGTGCACAAATATTCAAATAAAGTAATAGAGTTTTTGAAAAAAAACCCCTGAAGTTTCTTAAAACTGTAAACAAAGTTCAGAGACCATTTTATGGCACATGAAATATACCAAACATAAAAAATCACTGAGTGAAAAATATCCATTTTAAATCTATCAATTGTTTGGAATAGCTGGGGTGCATGGCTTTGTTCTTCTGTGGGATCTTCGAGTTTATAGAAGCGTCCTCTTCAAGGTGGGCTCATCTAAATGCCCAGGATCTGGTATTGCAAGTCAGGTAGGAATTATCCCTCCCTGGTTTTGTTCCCAATAGTTTACTATTTATTCCTTTTATATGCCTAAACTCCATTTCACGGTAATTATGATGGCATTAATTGTTCCATCTAATCTTCTTATTAGGTACTTCTGTCTTCCCTGACTGTTTTGTGCATTTGGTTGGAATAGATAGGCCTGGTCTTAGAACCTTGTCTCTACTCTCAGATATAATTCCATGTGACCAGTTCGTTTCAATCCTAGAAGGTTTCTTTCTGGTTGAGTAACTCCTTGCTTTTTGCACCAATCCATTTTCTTTTTAAGGAGTCTTTCAAAATTCCTCACATCTTCTTCAGTAACACCTTACTTACAGACCAGGAAGCACAGAGAGGGGAAGAAATCATGGTGACTTTTATCAGATAACTGAATAAATTCCATTTGCAAACCATGATTTTCCTTCGTAACTCCCTAACAGCATGTGACTTCCATTGATAAAACTATTTTTGAAAAATTATGATTATTTTTACTGATGAATATTATAAAATGAATATTTTAGAATGAAAGCTTTTGTTCAACCTGATTTAAGCTGTATGGATTAAAATAAAGGTTACTGAGAGATGCGACGATGATACATACTTCTGGCGTAAACAACTTAAAGATGTAAAGTGTAGTGAGTAATGTCCCAAACAGCTCTATTTTCCTACCTATTCATGATAATAATGGAATGAGGAATTTTTAAAAGAACTCTTATAAGACTTCCCATTATTCATATCCCCATGTAAATCTTATTGGAATAAGTATTGGAAACATTAGTAGAGGATGTGGAGGGTGGAGAAAGAATAATTTGTCTTCCCTGCTTAAGAGGGAGAATTCATAAATAAAGCCTAATCTGCCTGAGAGGGAAAATAGAACTTACTGATGGTGCATGACAATTACATTATACTCTTTTGGTTTAAGTAATTCATGAGTCAACTTCATTCTATCAAGTTATTAAAATAAATAACAAAGGGATGAATAATCGGGCCACTAATTTTAAAACATAACTCTAACCTGGTTATCATGTGACTTAAAATAGACATTGCATTGACATGCTTGAAAGCAGTCATTCCAGACATTACGTAAGCTGGGTTGTAGCAACTCTTGGCCATTGAATTTTCAGAATTTTTAGAAACAGTATTTAAGTAAATAAGTGGACATGGATAATTAGGTTAAATATCATACCCAAGTCTTTTTAAAACTCAATTAAAGCTTTGGGTAAAGCAAGTAAGATTATGCTTTGAGTTTATTATATAAGTACAATGTAAGTTCAGTTAGGTTAAAACTCCGCTTTGTTTTATAGAGTACATGTTTCTAGAACCTGGAAAACAGTATGCAAAAATATTTTATCTGCTGTTTTTCATGTAGTCTACCTTGTTACTGCTTTCTTGCTGTGATAACCACACTTTAAGTTAATTTTTTGGGTGAATGTCTAACGGGAAGGATTCATTAATGGCTTTAAAATATAATATATTTCTCAGGTGTATAAAAACAAAAAGTGCAATTTTACCTGGCAAGGAGAGAATGCATTACATTAAACTGTAGTTAACTGAATTTATTTTAAATGTAAAATATTACATAATTTTTTTTTTACGGATTCTTTACCAAGGTTCAAAATAATCTTGGTTGGCACACCATTATAATTACTAAAGCTGGAAATTCAGACAACTCTTGGTTTGCTTTCACTGTAGACACCACCAAAGGAAAAAGTTATCTACTTAAATAAGAGATCTAGAAGCAGTATGTATTGGAGGTATCTCTTAAGGAGAGGCTTGATCAGCAATTAGATGATTATCTTGGAAGAGTTATGGAATTTATCTGAAGATTTAACAAGGAGTAAATCTTGGTCCCAATTTTCCACTTTCAGGGTACAAACACATAAAGCATATTATTATGTCATAAACTTCAGAATACTTAGCTGTGCCAGCTAAGATAGGTTAGGTTATGCTGATCTGGCTCCTGCTGGTCCCCTTACTGGTCACTGCCACCGCTGCAGGGGGATTGCCTGTTTGGTGGTGGGGAGAGGGTTGGACTGTGAAAGAATGGAAAAAGGGAGAGAGGAGTAAAAGGGGGCTTTCTTTGTTGTCTCTGAGTTTTAGGAGTTCCCCCTTTTTGTTCTTCGAGCCAGAACTAGAGGGTTTCTCCTGGAGCTCCTTTTGTGCCACAGTGCTTACTTCTGTCTTATCTAGGCTGGCTGGTATTGGAGGAAAAAAATGGTAGGTTCATTGCTAGTTTGATGGTACTTCAGGTTCTTGTGTTTTACCCCAATGTGCCTGGTGCAGTTAACTTTGCTGAGACCTCAAATAGCTGCTTCATGATTTCTGTCTGGTTTTATAATTGTATCAGGTATAAGAGCTGGGTGCAGCATGCATACTCCATCTTACCTGCTACTGGATCTGATACTGGCTCTTAAAGCTTTTACCCAGAAAAATTCACCTTACTTCTATTCATATTTTATTGGACAGAGGAAGTCAAATGGCCACACCTGTCTTCAAAGAGGAACACTACTATCTGCCTTGAAGGTGAATCAGAAGTATTTGGTAAATAGCACTCATGACTACCACAATGCAGTAGTTAATGGAAGTCTAGGATGAGCTTCGTCTTGAACCAAACCCAGGCACCAGTCTAAACTAGAGGAATTATGATACTCTTGAGGGCATAAGTTTGGGTTCCTATGTCATCAAAATGTATGGCTAGCTTGGTGGGACCATCTATATTTTAATCTACTTAAGGGAAGAATCAGTGATGATGTGTTCCACCCATATAATCTTGAAATCATGCATGTTAAAAAAAGATACAAGAATGTGTTTTAAAAAATCCAAAGATGGTACCAACAGGAAAAATATCTATATGACTGAATGTTAACTAGAAAGAAGTATAACTGACATGAGAAAGCAGGGTTTAGTACAAAAAACATTGAATTTGGAGCTATATAGATCTGTTGGTACTTTGTTAAATTGGTCACTATTACAGTCTCATTAAAATTGATTCCAGAAACCTCCACATAAGTCTCTGAGACAGCTTACCCGTATTTCATATCAATCTTTACCTATCTCACTAAGATTCATTAACTTTCTCTTTTTTTCCCTAAAATAAGTTATTTGCTCCCACAAAAGCAGAACTTTTATTGTATTTGACTTGAGGCACAGAGATGAGTTCCAGAGTTCCGCACTACAGGAAAACAACTTAGAAAGTTGTTGTAAAATCTCTCAACAGCCTGGGGAAGGTGCAGGACAATGACTCAGATGTAATTGCCAAGTAATGCAAAGGAAATATGTAATTCAGCAAGTAATTCTCAGTGAACTTATAGTAACATGACTCACAACAAGAAAATCATTTGATAAAATATGCTGAATGGGAAATGATTCAGTGAAAATATTATTTAGAACAAGCAATTACTGAGTGAAGGTATTACCCACAGCAGACAATTACTCAGTGAAAATATTACAGGGAGCAGGCAAATATTCAATCAAACATTTGACAAGGAAAGCAATTATTCAATAAACAATCATATAATTGTACCCAATGGAGCATGCTTGCCATACGGCATACAAATCACTTGCAGACACTCAGGATGATGTTCTGACTGTTGGAAATGTTGATAATTTATGGTTCTCATTTGTCATTTTTGAGATAATTTCATTTCAGTTTTTCTTTCAAGTAAACAGCATTAAAAATGTGTACAACCATTCTAAAAATCAGTTTTTCAAATAATCCTATCAGATTTTTTTGTCTCCTCTCATATCATTTCTTTTTTCATCCTTTCTCCCCCTTTCCCTTATTTCCTCTGTCTCTGGTTGCATCGTCCTCTATCTCACTGTTTTCCTCTTTCTCTTAATATATTTTAAAGATAAGACTGAATATTAAAAAGCCTATGTTTATTATTAAATCTTCTCTCTGTAAATCACTCACGAATGTGTTTTCCAAGAAGAAAACATCACCAGCAGTTATTTACTATACATTGATAGGTTATAGGTATAGTCTGCAATGCTAGACTCAGGGAGAATGTAACTGTACCTTCACGAAGTTTATAGGCTAAAATGGCAACAGCAAATTAATGAATAAATACATATTTCAACCAGTGACACTAATGACTGCTTACTCCCTGTCAGTCATTGTGCTAAGAGATACATATGACAGTTCCTGTTCTCAAGGATTGTGTGGACCAGTAGTAGAGACTGACCTACGAACCAAAAATGTCTAGAGAATAGGTAATTGCTGAGAGAGATTTGCATACGGGGACAGGGAAGCAAAGAGATGAGTTCAAGATAAGCTACCTTGAGGTACTGGAACCTGAGTCAAGTGGAAGAAACAAGAATATTTAGCCAGGTAAAGAAAGGTGGTAGAGGAGTCCTTGGCCTCACCCCACACTTGGTGAGCATGGGGACTCCAGGCAGTTCGGTGTTGCCATGTGTGACACGGCGTGGGGTCAATGGCAGGAAAGGAGGCTGGAAAAATGGGCACATAGGAAGATCGATGTACCACAGATTAATACTCCTCCTGTACTTGTATTTAAAGGGCTCTTGGTATATATCGTTTTCCTTTTCCTTGTTTTCTAGTCTAAAGGAGGATTTCATATAGAGGATGCTGCTCATCAACATTTAGTTACAGCGGGCACTGAA
>NW_006794774.1:511243-525296 GCF_000442215.2 Lipotes vexillifer | reverse complement strand
AGAGCGGTGAATATTCAGGAAGGAAAGTGCTTGCTTCAGCAAATAAAGAAAAGCAGTTTAAGAATGCAAATAACATTGAACATGTATAGAAGAGGATTGAAACATAAGATTGTAGGAGCTTAGAGAACTGAGGACAAAGGAAGGTGAGATAAAAACCAGATACAAGATACCCTTCAGGGGAAATATGGTCGGCAGGTACTATAGGAATCCTGAGACATACTAGGCACTGCCATATTTTCTTAGGGTCCAACAAGGATGCCTATCATTAAACTTGCTTGATGAAACAAAAAGTTTGAAGAGGGCTCTGTTAGTGGTCACTGTTTTGGGCATCTAGTATTCATTTACTCTTCTCTTAGTAACTGCATCCTCAGCTCCCCGCTGGGGTATCAACTCTCCCGCAGGTTTATCCATGTGATTTGGGTGGCACTGACTCCCATCTCCAGCTCTGGGATCTTATGACAGTCAGCGTTTCTACTCTTCTGTCGTCTCAGTGACTTCTTTTCCCTGTGGGAAACACACAACCCCATTAACTACCACAGGAAGCTTTCACTTCTTCTGTATTGAGCGTGGAGTGAGGCTGGATGTGCTGAGCTGTCTTTCTACAATAGGGTGGCTAGACTGAGAGTAAAACCTACATGGGGCTTCCATGCACAGTCGGAGCACGTGGGTGCGAGGTATATTTTAATATCTTGATTAAGCCATCAGAAAGCATCCCTCTGTCCCTTGAACTTTTCAGACTATGCCAGCCGTTATGTTTTCTTTTTTCTGCTTAAGTTTGAATTGGATTTTGTGTCTTTGAAAACAAGAACAGTCTTAACATATGACCGAAGATTTGAAATAGTTTGTTAGATGGCTGCTACTTATTTATTTAGTTATGTAATAAACTAACTAACTAAATAAATGAATAAGGTAAGCTATCAATAATGGCAGCTCCTTATCTGTGAATGGCTGTTTATAGTTGCAAAACCTATTTGCATATACGATCTTGCTTAATCTCTATAATAAATATTGAAGTAGCTACTATTTAAACCCTTTATTTTTAAGGAATTAAGTGTTTTCAGAAAGCATGAGTGTTTTGGACACAAACTCAAGCTTTCTGACTCCAACTTCAAGGTTTTTGCCAAGATACTTTTACATTTTTAACTACTACAAGTACACTTCAAAGACTCACAGTGTATTTTACATTTTTGTAGTTTTTAAGAGATGAGCAATAAGCAGTGTGTTCTTTCAAGTTTCTTACATATAAATGTGAAATTTAGAAATTAATGGAGTAGAATGATAGGAAAGAGAGGATTGCTTTAAAATGCTCCATGTTTTCTTTAAAGTAAAATTCTCAAATATCGTCTTTTTTAAAGTGACTCTAGTCAATCTTAGATAAAAGATAATTTATTAGAAATAGGAAATTCCTTTAGTAAATTTCAAATTTACTTTTTGGTCTCACATCAAGTGTATCATAAGCCTTGGTGCTATTATGGCCTTGAATAAAGGCCTTGTTTTCTAGGTCACTGATGTCATGACTTTCGGATAGTGCAATTTATTTTTATTTTCTTTAATTTGAATCTCTTTGTCTTTTTTTTTTTTTTTTAGAGAAAACATCAGAAATAAATTAAAAAAACAAAGCAAAGCAAAACAAATACATCCTTTTAGTGGAATTGCCAAAGAAGTATTTGGAATTGTTGCTTTTATTGTTGCTGATTTTTTAAAATTGAGATATAATTGACATATAACATTGTATTAGTTTCAGGTCTACAGCATAATGATTTGATATTTGTGTACCTTGCAAAATGATCACCACAATAAATCTAATTACCATCCATCTCCTATACACAGTTACAAAAAATTTTTTTTCTTGTGATGAGAACATTTAAGGTCTACAATTTTAGGTGATTTCAAATATGCAATACAGTATCACTAATTATAGTCACCATTCTGTACATTACATCCCCAGGACATATTTATTTTATACCTGGAAGTTTATATATTTAAGATCATTTTTTTCTATTGCAGTGTTTGATTTTTCAATTCCAAATGTTTTTGATACAGTTCAGCTCGTCAGGGAATTGTCACCCTAATGACCTCTATTTGCTGTTTATAGGCCCTATTTTCTCCCAGGAATACCTGGCTGGAGTCTTGACAAAGCTAGACAAGTCTGATTGGGATCTTCCCATGCTCAGTTCAAACTCTGGGTCTGTTTTTATTGAATTTGAAATCTTGGAGAAATAGTGCATGAGCCTTTGCAGTTAAAAAATAAATATTTCTCTTTTGAATAAAAGTGCAGTTGCTACACATTACTCTGTTATTTAATTATACCCTTAGGGACTGGAGAGAGGTTCCTTGAAGCACCACTTCTGTCTTATGTCAGGAAATTAGTAGCAGAATAAAATGCCCCTGTAGAAACAATAAGAAGAAGGACGTCTTTCCTCAGTTGAGCTTTATCTAAGTGCATCAAATTACAACAGACAATAATTCAACTTGAACTTTAGTAGTACCCGCTGTGAAATTTTTGATAATGTTTATTCACCCTTTGCCATGCCAGTTTGTTACTCATTTATGTGTCCCCTCTCTTCTGGATTAATTGTGACCTTGTTGAAGACAGAGATGATGCTTTTAAAAATATTATTATCCTATACTCCCTTATGAATACATAGACTAATCCGTCATATTAGTAGATGCTCAGTATATGTCTGTTGACTATCTTGGAAGTAGATCTGTACCATATTGGTCCAAAGCATTGCATTTGTAATTTCTTTCAAAGAGAAGTAATACAGATTTAGTTCTGATGAGATGATGGTGAAACAGGTAAACTCATATTACTAGGGAAAAGATAAGATAATGTGAACATTTTCTTCTCTCATTTACAGAGATATGGCTCTTTGTAAGGAATTTGGCTGTTATGCTGTGTGAAATAAAGATCTTTCAGGATCCATAAAAGCATTTAAGCTTTCTGGCCTTACCACTATACTAATAAAAGTTTTATTCTAAGAAAATAGTTTCTCAACAGAAAATGCCATTCGTTTATTCAACGAACAGTTATTGGGTACTTTCTATATGCCAGGCACTGATGTAGATGCTTGACCTATATCACTGAACAAAATGGAACTTATTTTCTAAAAGAGAATGACAGATTAATAATAAATATAGTAATTATAAATGATTAAGTTATACAGGATATTAGGTGTATGAGTGCTTTGGAAAAATAAAGAAGAACAGAGTAAGGAATAAGAATATGGAATTCAGGTAAAAAAATTTAAATGGGGCTTTGGGGTAGACTTTATTGAGAAAGTCCTGTATAAGCATTGAAGAGAGAGGGTTACCACACGATTATCTGTGAGAGGATGATAGAACAGCATATGCAATAGTCCTAAGGTAGGGAAGTGCTTAGCATGTTCTGGAAAGAGCTGAGAGGCCAGTTGGAGGCAGTGGAGTGAGCAAAGAAGAAAAGAGTGGAAGGTGAAATTTGGCAGAAATGGGAGGCCAGATCATGTAGAGCTGTGCTGACCTTGTAAGGAATTTGGCTCTTATGCTGAATGAAATGAAGATCCATTGCAAGGTTCTGAGAAAAAAATTATGGCATGATCTAACATTTAAAAGGATCATTCTTGTTGCTGTGTTGAGAATAGCCCATAAGGAGGAAATGATTGAGGTCAAGTGACCAGTTAGGAAGAGTGGTAGGCTGAATAATGACTCCCTCAAAGATCCTAATCCCTGAAACCTGCAAATGTTGCCTTGTTTGGCAAAAACATATTGCAGATGTGATGAAATTACACATCTTGTGATGGGGAGATTGTCTGGATTATTCTGGTGGGACCTTTAAATGCAACCACATATATTCTTCTGAGAGACAGGCAGGGGGAGACTTGACCACAAACAAGAAGAAGTCCATGTGATGGAAACAGAGTCAGAGAAAGATGCTACAACACTGGCTTCGAAGATGGAAGAAGCAGCCATGGGCTAAGGAATACAAGGAGTGCAGCTCTAGTTGCTGGAAATGGCAAGGAAACAGGAAAGATAAGGAAATGGGTTCTTCCCTACAGGCTCTGGAGAGAGTATGGCCCTGCCAATGCCTTGATTTTGGCTAAATGATACTGATTTTGGACGAATGGCCTCCAGAACTATAAGAGAATGTGATCTCGGGTGGCCTCAGCCTGCAGCAGCTTGAAGCAGGGTTTTGGTTCCCGGCCAGTGATTGAGGTCGGGTTGCGGTGGTGAGAGCGCTGAATCCTAGCCACTACATCAGTGGTCGGTGAAAAGGTCCTGGCCCTACAGCTTTGCAGAAAAAGAATTCCCACAAAGACAGAAAGTAGTGAAACAAGTAAAGTATTTATTAGGAGAAAAAAGTAGTACAGTACGTGTGGATAGACACATGGGCGGGCTCAGAGAGAGAATTGTGCCCTCGTGGCAGTTTAAATCACTTATATGGGGCATTTCTTCTGTGTTTCCTTTGACCAATCATTTTGATTTGCCTGGTTCAGAGTCCATATTTGGTGTATCTCAGGATTTTCCCATGTGTGCGTGCGTGTCTTAGCCAACATGGATTCTACTGAAGAGGCCTATGGGTAGGTTTGGCCACTTGGCGTCACTCCCCTTTTGACCTCCAAGAAGCCTTTCTGCACATGTGTAGTCGGGAAGGTCTCCTGACTTCGAGAATGAGGAATATGTTGTCTCTTAGCTTCTATCTGGGCAGGGCCCAACCTCCTCTCTCAATTGTCTCATTATTTTTGTCTCAGAGTATCAGTCCACAAGGAATGAACTCAAACCATTTGCTCTGGGGCCCCATCTGTCTGCTGCCTCACATACACTTCTGTTGTTCTAAGCCACCAAGTTTGTGGTAGTTTGTTACAGCAGACAGAGGAAACTAGCATAGGAAGCTATTGCTGTTATCCAGGAAAGAGATGATGTTAGTTCACATAAGGATGATAAAATGGAGATGGTAAGAAGAACTGCATTTTTGAATAGGTTTTAAAATGTAGAATAAATAGGATTTTCAGTCAGATCAAAAGTGGGATGTGAAATAAAGGAAAGAGCCAAGGATAGCTCCAAAATTGTTGTCTGAAATGATTTTGCACCAGCTGAGATGAAAAAATTTGCATGTGGAGAAGTTTTTTCAAGCGGCAACCAGGAGTTCTGTTTTGGATACACTGGGTTTGAGATTTTTTTAGATATCTAAATGGAGACATGAATAGGCAGTTGGGTATAAAAGCATGGAGTTTGGGAGTTGGATCTTTGGCTGGTGATGCAAATTTGGAAGTTATTGACACACATTTGGCGTCAAAAGGCGTGAGATCAGATGAGCTCATCAAGGGAGTAAATGTAAATAGAAAAGAGAAAAGAACTAAAGACTGATCCTTTAGGAGCTCTACCCTACAGGTTTGAGGGAAGCTCTGTACATGAAAATAAGCATCGGAAGAACATTTATACAAATATGTGAATAATTTTGATTCCAACAAAGGGAACTGCTAATGTCAATCTGGTACATCAATTCAATGGAGTTACCCATTTACTAAAAGGAATGATTATGATGACAGTGGAAGTAATTACGATAAATTGTTAAGTAAAATAAAGCAGAACTCAAAATACATAAATATTATAATTGTGAGACTGAACCTGAGAAGACATTATATACAATTAAAGTAATTGTGTTAATTTTTGGTTTCTTATACTGAACAGGTTTCAAGTTATGTTTTTCAATAATACACAGAATTCCCTGTGAGATAATATTGAATCATTTCATGGTCTCTGTTTAGCAGTAACACAATGGAAAACACTTTGAAAAGAATTTAGTGAAACATTTCAAAATCACATTTCTTTTGATTCATAGTCATTTTAAAAGCATTTTAAAACATCATAAATATAACACAATTATTTATTCTAGTTACCAAAGATTTCTGTAGGTGAAGCAGTAGAGAGGATGGTAAGTTATGTTAAAAAACAAAATTCAGTGGAGGAAATTTGAAGATGTAATTGGTTTATTGAAAGATTCATGATTAAGGCAGTGTCTGGTCTAGATACTAGAAGGGCACTCTGAGGGGTTGTACAAAATGGAAGGGTTTTATAGGCAGTAAAAGGGTAGGGCGGGCTTCCCTGGTGGCGCAGTGGTTGAGAGTCCGCCTGCCGATGCAGGGTCACAGGTTTGTGCCCCGGTCCGGGAAGATCTCACATGCCGCGGAGCGGCTGGGCCCGTGAGCCATGGCCACTGAGCCTGCGCTCCGCAACGGGAGAGGCCACAACAGTGAGAGGCCCGCATACCTAAAAAAAAAAAAAAAAATGGGGGTAGGGCAAGAAGGTATCAGCAAAAGAAAAGAAAGGGTTGTTTCAGGCCAGGCCATCTTCTGAGGGAAGGGAAGGTGGGGGGGGCGGTCTTTATCATACAAAGTACCTCATTAGTGTGGATCAGGATATTTCTGATTGACTGTTTCAAAGGTCACATTTCTGGGAGAGGTTGAAACTGCAATTAAGTTTTGGTGTGCTGTTGTGGGGGACAGGTGACTCCATTTGGGCTTGTTATTTCTTTTTTGATTACCCAGTGGTCATTTGGAATTAGAACTATTCTTTCTTATTACTGTCCCAGGGAATCTGACTGTATGATTGACTTAAACGAACTACTTCTTTGTGGTAAACTGATTATAGGGCTGAGTGCCAAATTACACTAATAGAATAGCTTATCTGTGCCTTGTGCATATATTATTTGGTTGCAGAGTCGTAATTAACCTTGATGAGCCCCTCTCTCAGATCTTTGGAGGTCTCACTAGAATCTCAGTGGACAGGAACTTGTGTCCTTGAAGTCATGATGGAAAGGAAAATCTTTGCTGTTCTCCTTTTAGTTGATGATTCATTTTCAGTTACTTGAAATGTGAAAATGATTCATTTTTACTAATCAGTTAAAAAATTATTGAAAGTAATGAAACTATAATCTTTTTTTCAAATACCAAGTCAATCTTTACCAGAACCCTTATTTTCTTCCTTATTTTTTAGTATTTGAGCTTTTTCTACACTCAGAAAACTTGTAAAATATACAGATTGCAGTATGAAAACCACAAATTGTGTCATAGATACTTAAACATTGTATGAACAGAGAAAATGAAATTGTATATATTAAGGTTTAGTTTAAATGCTCTAAGTCTGCCTTAAAAGAACTCATGTCAACTTCCTTGACATTTATGTCAGTTTTATATGGATTATTTAAAAAGTTGGAATGCTTTTGTTAAATGATCCTCTAAACTACTGCTTTTTATTCTTCCCTGTTGCTGCAGAGACTCTTATAGTTTAATAAAAGCTATCTTCTTTGTAAAAAGAATAAAAGGAAAAGAAAAATATTGATGTAAGCATTAAAAAAGAAATATAACCTATTAGATATGGGTTTAATAATGGAGATTTTCAAGAAAAATGATCTCTTATTTCTATTTGCTATTATTTGCTATTACATGGTAGAAATTTGATAATATATGAAGATATATTTAGTGTTCAGTTTTTATAGTGTTAGAATAACTCATCAAAGAGAGAAAAAGGAGTCCCCAAACTGTTTAAATATTTTAATGCAAAACAACCACTTTGTTGATTTTTCACTGATATAATTTCATTTTAAACAGTTTAAAATGCCTTTGTTTGAATTTTACTTTTCCCACAAGCTGATTTGTGATTTGTGGACATAGACTTGAGTTGTCTTGAAAGAACAGCCAGAACAAAAATGCTTACCGCTGACATAGAAGAAAATTATGTTATCTCTAAGGAAAAACATACCCATGATTTAAAATCTCTTTTAATATTATAAAGCATCATCCAAAACTCAGAAGACTTCTGTAAATTTGGAAAGCAATGTTGGGATTTTCATTTCTGGTTCTGATAGATGTGTTTGTAGTAAGTCCTGCCAAGATCAACTAAGAAAGCTAAATAAATACAAAAAATAACATTTCTTTGAAGGCATAAGAGAGCTTCTAGGAGCTCCCTCAAGACTTCAGGGGACAAAATCTTGGGAAAGTAGAATCCACGCAAAGAGATGAGTTGATATTCTCTAGTCACTTTTCTTTTTAGGATATTGCTGATATTCAGTGCAAGCCTAGGCTGAGCATCCAACTAAAGGGCTTATGCAGAGGACTACTAGTGAAAGGCAGAAAAACAAACAGAGATGCTGGCAGGATACAGAGGGAAAAAATAGAGTCTTGAAATTCTAGGATTTCAATGAGAAGAGACAGGTAAAGAACTGGCAACAACAATACCAATTTTTCCCTAAAGACATTCTGTGTAATTCTAAAGCTGTGTGTGGTAGCTAAGCAGAGTGAGAAGCTAATAAGCAGAAAGCCCTTGACATGCAGGGCAGAGTTGACAGCAGTTGTGGTAACAAGGGTTAGAGTTCAGGACATTCCAGAGAAAGAGACACTGTGAATACCCCAGACTCCATATGGCAAACATTAGAAGTTGTGGTAACAAGGGTTAGAGTTCAGGACATTCCAGAGAAAGAGACACTATGAATACCCCAGACTCCATATGGCAAACATTAGAAGGCCACATCCTATGAGTAGGAAATGAATTCAAGATAGTAGCAATCATACCTCAAGACAGCTAAATCCCCAACAGGATTAAGGTGATTGGCTTTACACTGTTACCTACCAAAGGAAAAGTTAAACCTTCTCTAGAGGAAGATAACATGGTCCACAACTATAATTTTTCATACATATCATTTTTTATTTAGTTAAAAAAATTGCCAGGTATGCAAAGTGACAGGATCACATGACCAGAAACTAAGAGAAAAAAACAACACATAGAAAGTACCCAAAGGTGATCCAGATATTGGTCAAGGATTTTAAAATTCTTATGATTAATTTGTGGGGAAATAGGTAGAGAGGTAAGGATGAAGAATTCACCAAAGAATTAGTATTTTTTTAAAAAATCAGTTTGAAATTTTAGAAATGACTAATGCAATAACTCAAGAACTCAATATATGAGTTTATGATCAGACTTTGACACAGAATAAGATGGGATAAGTGAACCCGAAGGCAGGTTAACAGAAATATGGAGAACAAAAAGGGTGAACAATACAGAAAATGTGTAAGAGTTTTATGAGACACTGTAAAAAGATCTAACACAGTTAGTGGAGTCTCAGAAGAGAGGAAAAAAATGTTACCGAAGTAATATTAGAAATGGCTGAGATTATAGATTCAAGAAGTGCTGCAAACCTCAAACAAGAGAAACACAAAGAATGCCATCACACTTAGGCATATCATAGTCGAACTGCTGAAAACCAAAAACAAAGAAAAAAGTCTTATAAGTAGACAAGGCAGTTGGAGATTAAAAAAAAAAAAAAAAAGCTTTGATGAAACAAAAGTAAGATTGATAGTTGATTTTTTAGCAGAAACTGTGGAAGCCAAAAGAAAATGAAATTAAATATTTAAAGTACTAAAGGAAAATTATGGCAACTAAGAATTTTCTACCCAGAAAAAAAATAGCCTCTAAAAATTTAGTTGAAATCTTTAGACAGACCAAAATTGAGAGAAATCATTGTAAAGAGACCTATACTAAAAGAAATACTAAAAGGAATCTTTCATTCAGGATGACTGTAAGCTGATGAATCCACAGAAATGCAGGAAATAATGAAGAGCCACAGAAAATATAAATATTTAGGTAAATACAAGTGAATATTGATTTATAAAACAAAAACAATAAAGTCTCAGGCTGGCTTGAGGATTGGCTGTCTGGAGAGTAGCAGCTATCTTGAGAGCATGAGGACAAAAGATACATGGTCAGGATGACAGAACAGAAAAACAAAAGGAGCCTGGGTCCTTACTGATATCTTTGAGAAGCTAGACATGAACTAACTGCACAAGACATGAACTAACTGCTTGAAGAATTCTTATCGTATGAAAAATAATACATTCCTATTTCTTTAATCCATTGTAGCCTCAGTCTTCTGTTGCTTAATGTCAAATGGCCTCATAATTCATGAATGTATTTCCATTACCAAGGCTAACTCTTTACTCTGACACTCAAGGCTAATCATAATCTGGTCTTAGTTTAGTTATCTCCTCCAGCACTTCCCTGCTTCTTCCAACTTCCCTCCCTTTTTTGTGGTTCTCTTCATTGAACCCCAGAGAGAAACATCTATTCCTCTTCTCACAAATTATATCTATTATTTTAGATTTCCTATATTCATCCAATGCTTTTCTATCTTTGTAGTTCAACTTAACCAATATTTAATTATTACTTATATAATGATTAGTATTATATTCCCTAAAATGAAAATAGCCTCTGTATCTGCTTTTGGGAGCAGTTAAGAAGAGGATGTCTTGGACAATAGTTTCTCACATTTCAAATGAAAAGCCTTGAATTAATTACAATAGGTTAGATTATGCTGGAATAACAAATAAATCTCAATATGCCACTCATCTAAAACATAAACATTTTTTTCTCACTTAGGCTGCATGCCCGTTGTAAGTTTGTTGGGGGCTCTGCTCTATGTAGTCGCTTAGGAGCCCAGGCTGGTGGAGATTGTACCATCTGGAATGTAGCTGGAAGCCACAGTGGAGGAATGGGAATGTAGGAATCATGTACCATCAGTTCAGTGCTCTGAACTGGAAGTGACACGTGTCATCACCTCCCCTGAGCCAGTGATCAGAACTAGTCACATGACCCTACCCAGCCACAAGGCTGGGAATGTAGGACAGTGGAGGAATCTTTGGTGAGCACTGCCATATCTTCCACAAGCTCCAAGGAGTAGAGTGAGTACTGGAAGCATGAAAGAGGAAAGGATTATTGGCTGAGTCTGAAGGACCTGTGGGAAAAAGGAAAACTTGGTGAGTCAGTCAGTCTGTGTTCAGAGGCGATTTGGGGTTTAGCTGTGGATAATCCCAAGTGGTTCTCCAGCACAGGTCGACAGAGCTGATTACTAGAAATATAGGCCTAATGTTCATAGACTTAGGAGCTCAGGTTGTCAGCAACAGAGATGACATTCAGCACATATCAGGCCTCAGCCAGGGGCCTGGGGCTTGGGTAGAGGTAGCTGTTGCTGCCTTAACTTCTCTCTCTGAACTTCCTTCTCATAGGCAACAAAATGTCCAAAAGATGCAAAAGATGGACCTCAAAAAGCAAACAAACAAAAAACCCAAGGGTCTTGACAATACTGAGAATAAACAATGAACAATCTACCTTCTTCCTAGAACATTATGTTCTATCTAGAAGAGTTGTAATAAATGTAGTTTCCTGTTCATATGAAATGTTTTAACCATAGATCTATATTGAAGTTTCAGATAAGCTTTCCTTATTTTAGAAACACACTATAAGATTTTATTTTATCCTCATAACTACTCTATTGGGTAGATACTAATATCCCAGTTTTACAGATTAAAAAAAAAAAAAGAGGCCTAAGGAGATTAACTACTTGCTCAAGTTTGAAAGGCTCACACATTTCAATCCAAGACTCTGCTTTCTTCATTTTGAGGAAGTTTTCAAATTAGGCTATAAATCCAACTGTCTCTTTATGCTGATGAGCCAAAACATTTGAGTTTTTCAGCTAATTTAAAAAAAGAATGATTGCTCACATTTCTTTCACGGGGAGTGACTTTTGGCCACCTTAACCTTCAGCAGGTTTTGCTGGCTAAGTGCTGGATGGCATTTGTGAAGTTCCCTGGGCTCTTGTCTTTAGGCGAGAAGATGATTATACCATTTGACGAATGTGATATCTGAACTTAGCACCCAGCAGAAATGAAATTTCACAATGTCAGAGCAATTTAACTATTACATAGGTGTTCTTGTGGGTTGCAAACACTTTATTACCAACATCAGGATACTAACTTCCATATATGCCATGTAGTGGCATAAAGCTTGCACAGCGGTTGAAAAATGGAGCCTTCTCCATTGCTAACAAATCAAATATAATGAGGAAAAACTGAGAAAATGGAAATGGATATTACTTTCCCTTCAGTGAGCTTAGAAATTGAAAGTTTTCTTACTCCCTTATTGCTTTCTTAAACTTAATTTTATAGTGGATTTTCTCTGAATTAACAAAATACTCTTCACTTCAAATGTAATGGTTTACATTGAAAATGCTATTAGACACCAGATTACTTTCCTTTATAATCATGGTACAAAGAAACACTAAAAAAACAGATCTCATGTATTTAACTTCATTCTTTATTTTTTTCATTTTTATTTGCCTCATTGTATCAGGTAAGAAGTTTTTGGTTACAAATAAGAGAAAACCAAATACAAACTACCTTAAATTATATGGAAATGTAATTGGAAGGACTCCACTGAAAGGACAGGCTTCAAGTATAGTTTGATAAGGACTTCAGTTCCATTTTTCTGCTGTAGTTTATCAAAATTACTTTCTCCATGTGATGGCTTTACCCTCTTGGTAGCAAAATGTCCCTACCTTATATATACTAATCTATAAAAGCAAGAGGAAAAAAAAATATTTTCTTCTTCCAAACATGGGACAAGAGATTTTTGTGTCTGCTAACCTAGGATAATGCATTGTGCTAATTAACGCAGGCCTGGTTAAGTTCCTGTCTCTGATCCTATCACTGTGACAAGGAGGATTCTTCACACCTGGAGAAAGGGGTAGGGTAAATATCCCGTCAGACCACATAGTTGCAGTTCCTATGGAGAGAGATGGCTTTCCAAAGCAACGGTCTGGGGTTTGCTGGAAGGGAAAGGAGGGGATAGATATTGCTTGTGCAATGAATATTACACCTATTGATAGTACTTTTTAGGGTCAAGAAAATTTCTTTCAGTTAGATAAAATACTATTGGGTTGGCCAAAAGTTTTGTTCATTTTTTTCCGTAAGATGGCTCTAGTAGCATTCAGTTGTCTTTAACTTCATTCAAAGCAATCTTGTTAGACTGTATGTGACAGCTGTCGTATCAGGGTGCATTTTTAAAAAGACATCAAAATTGGTGAATTGTGTAGCCATTTTAGTATTGAAGATGGAAGAAGAAAAGCAACATTTTTGGCATATTATACTTTATTATTTCAAGAAAGGTAAAAATGCAACTGAAACACACAAAAAGATTTGTGCAGTGTATGGAGAAGGTGCTGTGACTGATTGAATGTGTCAAAAGTTGTTTGCGAAGTTTCGTGCTGGAGATTTTTTGCTGGACGATGCTCCACAGTCTGGAAGACCAGTTGAAGTTGATAGAGATCAAATCAAGACATTAACTGAGAACAGTCAATGTTATACCACGCGGGAGATAGCCTACATACTTAAAATATCCAAATCAAGCATTGAAAATCATTTGCACCAGCTTGGTTATGTTAATCGCTTTGATGTTTGGGTTCCACATAAGTTAAGGGAAAAAAACCTTCTTGACCGTATTTCCACATGTGATTCTCTACTTAAACATAATGAAAAAGTTACGCTTTTAAGACAAATTGTGATACATGATAAAAAGTGGATACTGTACAATAATGTGGAATGGAAGAGGTCATGGGGCAAGTGAAATGAACCACCACCAAACACACCAAGGGCCAGTCGTCATCCAAAGAAGGTGATGTTGTGTATATGGTAGGATTGGAAGGGAGTCCTCTATTATGAGCTCCTTCCGGAAAACCAAACCATTAATTCCAGCAAGTACTGCTCCCAATTAGACCAACTGAAAGCAGCACTCAACGAAAAGCGTCCAGAATTAGTCAACAGAAAATGCATACTCTTCCATCAGGATAATGCAAGACCGCATGTTTCTTTGATGGCCAGGCAAAAACTGTTACAGCTTGGCTGGGAAGTTCTGATTCATCTGCCATATTCACCAGACATTGCATCTTCAGATTTCCATTTATTTGGGTCTTTACAAAATTCTCTTAACGGAAAAAATTTCAATTCCTGGAAGACGGTAAAAGGTACCTGGAACAGTTCTTTGCTCAAAAAGATAAAAAGTTTTGGGAAGGTGGAATTACGAAGTTGCCTGAAAAATGGCAGAAGGTAGTGGAACAAAAGGGTGAATACGTTTTTCAATAAAGTTCTTGGTGAAAATGAAAAATGTGTCTTGGGGCTTCCCTGGTGGTGCAGTGGTTGAGAGTCCGCCTGCCGATGCCAGGGAAACGGGTTTGTGGCCCCGGCCTGGGGGG
>NW_006794774.1:505535-511149 GCF_000442215.2 Lipotes vexillifer | reverse complement strand
GAAAAAAAAAAAAAAAAAAAAAATGTGTCTTTTATTTTTACTTAAAAACTGAAGGCACTTTTTGGCCAACCCAATAACATGGAACATTTCACATGATGGGTTGGTTTCCACAATAAAAGGCAAATACCTACAAGTTTCATAAAATTTTTGTCTGAGCCTAGGAAAGTCAGGGCCTCTTTATCCCATATTGTGCCACGTGTAAACTATGGGTGCACCTGCAAACACAGAGCCAGACATGGGGAAAGGCTCATTCTTGGCAACCATTGCAGCCTTCCATAGCTTCTGACTTCGGTCCCCTCCTTGGATCACTCCTCTCAGAATGTCTCTGGTAGTTTCTCTTCAACTCACCCACTCATGAAATACTAGTGACAGCTCTTGCGACGTCCTGCAGATTCTGTTCTTGGAGCAAGATCACATCTACTTTGGCTCCTGAATATTCCTAATGAACTGACTCTTCATGTCTTCTGGCTTAATATTCACCTCTGCCTAGATTTTATTGACTTCAGCAACTTGCTACCCAATAGTGATTAAATTCCAATATTTTACAAGATGTTGAATATATATATTCTTGTATAATATGGTAATACTCCATGTCCTAATCCCTAGAACCTGTGAATATGATTCTGTTATGACCCTTGGATTCTGTTATGTTATATGGTGTGGTTGACCTTAAGATAGGGAGCTTATCTGGGTGGGCCTGATTTGCTACATGAGCCCTTTGAAGCAGAACGCTTTCTCTGGCCTGTGGCAAAGGGGAAGGCATAAGGGAAGTCAGAGGGATTTGAAGCATGCTAAGGACTCAGCACACTGTCATCTTGAGGATGGAGGGGGCCACATATAAGGACCAGAGAGAGAATCTAGGAGCTGTGAACAAATTCCAACCAATAGCCAGTGATGAAACAGGGCCCTCAGTCCTACAACTACAAGGAATTGAATTCTGCCAACAACCTGAATGAGCCTGGAAGTGGATTCTTCTCCAGAGCCTCCAGGTAAGAACTCAGCCCAGCTAACACCTTGATTTTGGTTTTGTGATACCCTGAGCACAGAACCCACCCTAAGCCCACCCAGACTTCTGTCTATGGAAATGTGAGTTAATAAATGGTTATTATTACTATTTTTAATATTTATTTATTTATTTGGTTGCACCAGGTCTTAGTTGTGGTAGGCAGGCCCCTTGGTTGCAGCTCAACAGCCTCTCGGTTGCAGCTCACGGGCTCCCCAGTTTTGGCACGTGAAGTCTCAGTTGCAGCATGCATGTGGGATCCAGTTCCCTGACCAGGGATCGAACCCGGGCCCCTTGCATTGGGAACATGGAGTCCTAACCACTGCACCACCAGGGAAGTCCCCAAGTATTATTTTAAAAGCTACTAAGTATGTGGTACTTTGTATGGATCATACAGTTAGACTGATACCTCCATGAGAACAAAAGCCATGCGTGGCCTCATGATTTTGAATAAGTAAATGGAGCTTTGCCTAAGTTGGGTTGTTTGGTTCCCATATACAGGATGACAAATTAGAGCTGAGATGGTCAAATAACAGAAGGAGATGGTGCAAGTGAAAAATTGCCTTAGTCATGGAGAATGGCCAGTTTCTTGAGCAGTTAGACACATAGCATCTCTGGGCTTTGGTTTTTGAATCTTTATCTTATTTTCCACATCCAATACAAGGGCATTGTTCTTTCACCACCATATTTTTTTACCTGATTTAAATGGCTCTCTGAATATGAAGGACCTGTTTTTGTCATTGCCAGTTGTTTGGCCCAGTGTGCTTGAGTGGTACTGACCCATTTGGTTTTATTTCCCAGCCTGAGGTAACTACAGCCCCAACAAATCAATCCAACAGCCTCTTTCTACGGTTGATGCTAACACTTTTTATGACATACATTATTTTTATTCCATTTCATACTCTATTAGAACAGTCTAATCCCTCAAAAATGTGATTTCAAAGCCCAACCTCAGAAACTACTGATATTTGTAGTTTTATTTCATTAGTAAGTTCATCATCTTATTAGTTTACTCTAAACACAACAAAACATTTCTTACTAGGAAATTGGAGTAGGTGTCAGTTAAAAGTAAGATATAAAGAGGAAGTTTGAATGAGAGTGAATCAGCTGGTACTAAATATGCCAGCAAACATCATGTTGCTGAAGCTGCCAAAATAAGAGAGAAAGGACCCTTTGCATTTTCCTTCTTATGGCTCTGAGTTTAATGGGGCCTTGCATTTCAACTAGCTAGTGGGAGGACATATTTTGCCTTTGTATATTCTTACTCTTGCACTTGTGAGCTTTAAACTTATCTCGCAAAAGGGCAATATAATTTTTTCCCAACTTATTCTTGGATATATGCACTCTTGTCTCCATCTTCAAAGCTCAATGCGTTAGTGGATGATAACTTAGGATCCATTATAAGAATATAGATAGTCACAAGGAAGCATCTTTTGGGAGTTCATTCTGAATGCAGGGTAATTTACATTAAAATGAGGGGAGAAATAAAATATAATGAGCAGAAATTTCATTCCATACCAGTCATGTCGAGACTGGTACCGGCCTTCAGGTTCTCATCTGTGAGGAAGGTGGGGGTAGAGGGTCTACACTTGATAGCTGGGAATCCTGAATCTTATCTGGGATAAACCAGGCAGGTGATACCATTAGAACCAGATGGTTTCCACGGTTAGGTTAGCTTGTCCTGCAAACAGAACTGTATTAGCACAAATTAGGTCTTTCAGTGTGAAAAAGAATTTAAGATTGAGCATAAAGAAGCTGAGAATTCAAACTACATAAAACAAATGCTAATTTTCCTTTTATGGGACTCATAGAGTGATTTAAGATCAAAAGAAAATATTAAATTAAAATTAGTATATATAATTGGATTTCAGCAAATTGTTCTAATAAAAGTGACTCAAGGAGACCTGGGTTTTAGTTCTGACTTTGCCTTTAACTGGTTATGGGTAACCTTTGGAAAGGTTACTTAACCTCCTCTATTTCTCATCTGTAGAATAATTTGAGAATAAAATACAAAGTCTTTTAGGCTTAAAAAGATACAAATAAACACTGGAAACTCTTATAACACAATGAAAAATGTTTAGGAGTAGTCTTAGGGCCGTAACTGATTGAGTTCTAGGAATAATTTTTTAACAGATCACGTAAAAGTTCTGGAAAAAATTCTTTCATTTCCAATACCTGAATTATTGAAATATATTAAGAGCATGTACAGAGAAATTACTTTAAATTTTTATATTTTCTTTATACTGTTTTTAAAAAATTTAAGTTAAAATTCTGCTTTTAAAGGCATATGGCAGTGCAGGCTTTTCCAACTTCCACTAAAATATCTCCAAATGAATAACCATAACAACAAAGTGAAAACACATACCACACCTAAATCAAGGGCCCAAGTATAAGTTTATTGCAGAATATGGGCAAAATTCCTACTTAACTATGAAGCAGATAGATCTGAACTGAACTGACTTGAGAAAAAAAAGAAAAACAGCCAGCCTTCATCTGACAAGTCTGAGAATATCTGAGGAAAGGAAGAAAGGAAACTACTTTTAAAATCATAGAAGTGGGAAAATTGGAAGAAGATAGACAGTTATAGCCTGCACAGTAAAACCTTCATACATGGGACAGAGATAGCAATATTTTTGGTGGCTGTAAATGTGAAAATACCAGTTTTTTAGTTATTCTTTATGTGGGGAGTATCAGTCAAAGCCAGGTAATGGGGAAGGAGGCGTACTCCCTTAGTGCAACACAGATGTAGAAGGTGATAGGTTGTTAGAAAAAGAGAATTAGACTCATCCCTCTATCCATTTCATGCATGAGTGGGTCACACCAGGAGTAGGGGTGGTCAGCACAGGATGCAGACACTTCTTATCACCTGCATATCTGGTGCAGTCTGCTCCAACAGTCCTGGCTTTGGTTGCTAGATAATAATAATACCTAACATTTTTTGGGTACTTACTATGTGCCAGGCATGGTTCTAAGTGTTTAGCATACATTATCTCACATCATCCTGTAAACAACCTTAGGTGTAGGGCCAATTATTATCTTCCTTTTACAGTTGAGGAAAGTGAGGCACACGTGCATTATGGAACTTACCCAGGACACACTACAGCATCTAGGACTCAGATCCACGCAGTCTGACCCCAGACATGTTCTCAGAGCTGAGGTATGAAACAATGATCCTACTATTCTATAAGTAGGCAGAGAGCAAGGCCAAAGTGTTCCAAAACCCTCTGTGGAATAAGTGCCCTCTGTATCTAAATGAATCTTGCTTTGTTTGAGGCTAATTAAAGAAAACAATAGCAAAAACAAAGAAAGAAACATAGAGACTATGAAACAAACGAGTGCAACCAAAGAATCTGGAAATACCATCTGGAAAACTCAAGAAGTATACACTCCTGAGAAGGATCTAATGAAGGATGAAGGGATAAGGAAGCATTTCAGAAGACTGGTATCCTTCATGATGTGAAAGAAGAAAATGAATGAAGATTTGAAAATGAGTTGGATGAAATAAAGAAGTATCAAAATGAAAACTAAAACCTCAAACTGGAATTTAAACCCTTATTTCAGTCAATTAGGAGCCTAATTTTTTCTGCAAAAAGTTGAATTAATGATGGAAGTTGCCAATTTCTTACAGAATCTACAGTGCTAAATTGGAATCAACTTTCTTAACTAAATACTGTGCTTTCAAGCATTACTTCCAGTATGTATGATCCATAAAAAATAAAATCAAAATTCCCTTTCTCTTATCAGTTCTTAAGATGGTTGACACAGCTTAATTTTCTGGACAATTTTGATACTTTTTGGTAGTCAAATGTTTTGTGGAACATTCATATTTCCAGATTGTACTTCATTGTACTGTTTACTGTTGCTGGGAAACCTGCAATCCTAGAAAAAGTGAAATAAAGCTGTAAAATTTGCCAAATGATATGAAACCAATCATTCCATTTCCAGTTTCAGCTCCAACAGGTAGAGATCTTGGAGTTCATCATGCCCATCCTCACAACAAAGGAAAGCTGGAAAAATGGACAATCAATGCCAATGTTCTTGGACCCATCAGAGAAGTGAATTTGCAGGACAAACCACCACACTGAAATCTGGAGGGACAGGCATATCCAGTGAGACACATCTGTTTCCCTTGAGCAGAAGGTGACCCTCCTTGTTATAAATGGTAGAACCAGTAGTTATTTGGAGAACTGCTGGAGGCTGAGTGTGGACTTCTTGGAAAGTGAGGAACCACTGAAGACAATCCTGGGGGGATCTCACACACTTTGATGTGCTTTTTCACCATGAAGGCTACCAGGTTCTCAGGCTGAGGATTCAAGAAAAAATCCCCTCACCATCTTGGCACAAAGAAAGGAAAAGTAGCCACTGTGTAATCTTCCCCGTTTCTTCTCCATAACCAAGGCTTATTCTATAGGGAAAACTAATTCACCAGAGGGCAATACCGATACTTTATCCCAGCTGGGGGAGTGTATAAGGGGAGAGATTACTGCCCTGCTGGAGGGCAGACTTCTTGCCTCACCTAAGTGGTTACAAACAACATCAACAGGGTACAGGATTTCAAAGAAATAGATTTGGAGCAGTGGTAACCAGGGGATGGAGAAGCAGGTCAGCAGG
>NW_006794774.1:490765-505434 GCF_000442215.2 Lipotes vexillifer | reverse complement strand
GCAGGAAAGAGGTATAGTTCTAGAGAGGGACAGAAACACTTGGAAAGGCCTCACTCGGAGACACAGGCCCACTTAAATACTGAGACTTAATCAGATTATAGAAAGCTTCCCTTCTGTTACACTCCACCACCATGCAAACCAGTCTCCAGTGTAATAACAGTGAAGTTTAGCTGAAAGAGCTGCAAGACAAAGGCTCTCTCAGAGGAGTAGAATGAAGGGAAGCCCCACAGCCAATGTGGGAGAAAAAAACAAGGTCATTAGAGGAATTTCAAGCCTATAGTCAAACAAACATCAAACACAGCCCAATTCCTGACCAGATTAACTAAATCCTCACACAAAAGGCCTGTTTAACCTCAGTAGCTATTAAAGACACAAATGTCCTGCTTTCAACAAAAAAATTACAAAAGATTTCAAAGGGCAAGAAAAAAATACAATCTGAAGAGAAAAAGAAATCAAACAGACCTAGATAGATGTTCAAATTATCAGTAGACTCAGGAAAGGATTGAAACTAGGTCAATGGAAACTTCTCAAACTGAAATGCAAAGAGAAAAAGAGAAGGAAAAAAATCGCAGAACAAAACATTTAAGAATAGTGGGACATTATCAGATATATGTATATGAAATATACCTAATTGGGATACCAACAGGAGAAAAAAGAGAAATTGGGCAAAGAAATATTTGAGGTAGTAAAAACTGAGAACTTTACAAATTAATGACACACATAAAACCACAAATCCGGGAAGCTCAGAGAACAATAAGCAAGGTAAACACAAAAGAAAAATCCCCACCTTGGCATATCAGGTTCAAATTGTAGAGAATCAAAGATAAAGTCTTGAAGGAAGCAAAAGGGGAAAAATACCTTCTCTATAGAGAACAAGGGTAAGGATTACAGCAGACTTCTCATCAGAAACCATGCAAGTGAGAGAAGAGTGGAGTAAAATCTTTAAAGTGTTGAAAGAAAAAACAAAAAACTTGCCAACCTAGAAATCTATGCCCAGTGATACTGTCTTTAAAGAGTAAAGGATAAATAAAGGGTTTCTCTGGCAAACAAATTCATTACTAGGAGACCAACCTTATGAGAAATGTTAAAAGAAGTTCTTCAGGCAGGAGATAAATAATATAGCTTGGAAACTTGACTATTTAAAAAAAGAGGAAGAGCATCAAAGAAGGAATTGATGAAGGTTAAAAATATTTTTATTCTTCTTAATTGGTCTTAATTTGTTTGCAGTGACACTAGTAACAGTGCTTTAGGGGATTAAAGCATGTGGATGAGTGAAGCAAACAAAAGTAGTATCACAAGAGACAGAAGGGAAGATTCCAGAATACTCTGTTTTAAGGTAACCGTACCAAACAAGAAACTGTGGAGTGTACTTTGAAGGTACACTTAGATTATTTAATAATATATATTGTAAATCCTGTGGCAACTGCTAAAAGAATTAAACAAAAAAGTATACATGATATTCCGAGACAGGAAATTAATTAAATAGAACCATACAAAATATGAAACCAGTCACAACTCTTAGAAAAGAAGGAAAAGGAAATTTGGACTGGCTCTCCAGCTTGTATATGGCACACTGTCTTCCATGGTTGCTCTAGACTGCTACTGTTGTTGGGCTGGTTTTTTGTTTGTTTTGTTTTGTTTTCCTTTTATTTATTTTTCTCTTTAGCTGGAGGACATAAAGCATAAAAATATACTATTATTTTGAATATTGCCTGTGAGAATCTCTTTCACCCATATCTGTTCTGTATCTAATATGATGATTCAATAAAACTAGAAGAGATGAACCATACTCAAGGATTTTATTGAACATCTCCCACACTCCCACCACCACCAAATAGAGGATAAAGAGAAAAGATAATAATAACAGAAGATAACAGGTAAGGAGGGCAAAGAGCAGAGGCTCAGGAATGAATAAACTATATGTTCCTGCAAGAGAGCTCATAACAATTGAAACAGAGTCAGTGTTCAAAGATATGTTGCAGTTCTTTGAATCTAAGACATTTTAATGTTTCTGGTATTTGGTTGCATCTTACAATCAGTTTCTACAGAAATTTTCTAGTCAGAGAGAGGAGTGTGATCCAACATAATTGTCATTACCTTCACAAATGCCACTTTAACTGTGCAAAGTCCTGATTAAATATCAGTTGGATTATCTGCACTGTTAGACCACATATGGTGGAATTTTTAATTAAATTTTATCTTTATTTTCAAAAAGTCTTAAAATTATACCAGTGAGACTGCATAAAAATTAAAAAGTAATGCATTCCCAGAAAATTTTCTGTCACATGCCAAGGAAATCAATGAAGAGTCAGAGATATTGCAAAATCTCTTATAGAATCTTCAAAGGTAGAAGTTGATCTATTCATAGCACGGATTATTAGACAGATTCATAACATTTATCTGTAAAAATTTCAAAGTGCCTCTTAATAATATCTGGTGTTTTATTTCCAGAAATTAAAAAGAAATAAACAACAGCAGCAACAACAAAACCAGCTGTGAGCTTTAACCAAATAGCAAATGCAAGTGAAACTCTAATAATTTGTAATATGCTTAGGAATTTTGCTGTCTGTTCTAAGTGAGATGAAGAGGTAAAAATATGCACATGAGTTGTAATATTTTTCTGTCTCCATGCTGCTGTGTGTAATTGTGTAGTATCAAAATGATTTAGGTCTGTAGACTGAATATCAAGAAACCTTGGATTCAAAATCTGACTGATTTACATCCAGCTGCTTCACTTGGATGGGTCTCTGCTTCTCTCTTAAGTCATTAGTCAGCTTCCCTGACTCCATAGGCAGCAGAGTCCAGGACTCCATCTCTTCTTGAACTTCTTTAGGTTTTGACATCTCTCCTTGCATCAGGGGCTAACTTTTCTGTGTTAGGGATATGACCCTTCCTTCCATGGGCAAATCACATAGAGTTTGGTTTATTTCCTTGCTTTTGAGTCAGTTAAGGTATTGGTGGAAAATCAAGTAAGAGAGAAAACTAGGTTCCACAAATTGGTACTATAAACTTGTCAATTATTTTTCTCCCCTAGTAGAGTGGATTAGATAGATTGCTTATGCTCACAGTGGCCAAAATTTAGGAATGATATTTAAAACATCTTTTAAATGACAAGTAAAACATCTTTATAAATTTATCCATAAACACCTCAAAATTTTACTTATTATCACACATGTGTATTAGAACCACATATAACAGCTAAAAAAAACTTTCTCTAAAAACATGGAACTGTACATTTTCAATAGGAATAGTGTTATTCTCAGGGTGGTGACAATTTTTTTTTCATGCAAAGGCAAAAAAAACCCTTGCTCTTTTTATGTGTAAAACACAGATATATGTACAGTACATAAATAGATATACAGCATACCTATGATATTAAAATTTCATTTCGTGTTATGATTAGGGGAAGAAAATCAAAAAGTGCTCTATAGGGAGCCAATAATGAAGTAAAGGTTGGCAGAAGCTGTCTTACACCAAAGCCTCTTCTTCCTCTCCTACCCCCAAATGCATTGTATTCTTTGAATATGCAATAAGAAAAAAGAACCTAAAGTTAGTTTAGCTTATCTGTAATATAGTCAGTGCTAACATGTAAACACACCCAGATATATAAAAAAGAAAATGTCAATCATCCAGATGTTTTATTTTGACGGTGTCAAGTAGCATCAAGAGAATGAGAAAGACAAGCCACAGACTGGAAGAAAATATTTGCAAAAACATATCTGATAAAGGACTGTTATGAAATATATACAAAGAACTCTTAAACTTCAACATAAGAACATGAACAACCTGACTAAAAAATGGGCAAAAGACCTGAACAGACACCTCACCAAAGAATATACACAGATGGCAAAAAAAAAAAAAGAAAGAAAAAATGGTCCACATCGTATGTAATTAGGGAAATACAAATTAAAACAATGAGATGCCACTACACACCTATTAGAATGGCCAAAATCCAGAACACTGACACCACAGTACTGGTAAGGATGGGGAACAACAGGAATCCTCATTTATTGCTGGTGGGAATACAAAACGGTACGGCCACTTCGGAAGACAATTTGGTAGTTTTGTACAAAACCAATCATATTCTTATCATTACTATTCAGCATATTCCTTGGTATTTATTCAAATGAGTTGAAACTTAAGCCACTGAAGCCACTTAAAACCTCTACACAAATGTTTATAATTGCTTTATTCATAGTTCTTTATTCATAATTGCCCAAACTTGGAAGCAACAAAGATGTCCTTCAGTAGATGAATGGATATATAAACTGATATCTCCAAACCATGGAATATTATTTAGCACACAAAAAAAGAGCTATCAATCCATGAAAAGACATGGAGGAAACTTAAATACATGTTACTAAGTGAAAGAAGTCAATCTGAAAAGGTTACATACTGTGTGATTCCAACTATATGACATTCTGAAAAAGGCAAAACTCTGGGGACAGTAAAAAGATCAGTGGTTTCCAGGGATTTCTGGGGAGGAAGGAGGGGGAATGAATAAGATGGAGCACAGAAGATTTTGGGGGCAGTGAAACTATTCTGTATGATACTATAATGGTGAATACATGTCATTATACATTTGTCAAAACCCATAGTAGGGTTTACCCCAAGTAAACCCTCATGTAAACTATGGCCTTTGGATGATAACAATGTGTTAGTATTGTAGGTTCATCATTTTCTGGTGGGTGATGTTGATAACAGGGAAGGCTGTGCATATATGGACACAGAGGGTGTATAAGGAATCGCTGTGCTCTCCTCTCAATGTTGCTGTGAACCTAAAACTGTTCTAAAAAGTAAAGCCTATTAAATACGGTTTATTAAGACAAAACAAGACAAAACAATATCAAATAGCCAGATATTTGAGTACATTGTATAAAACAGTTGAGTGGTTAGCCAAAATTTTATTCTGAGCGTTTTGGTGTGGTGCCCCAGAATCCTGTCCCAATAGCCTCACAGCTTGACTTGTTTCCGTGTGTATTTGAGCCCGTGCACTGCTCCTTGGACTCCTGCTGGTGGTATTCAATGCATCGTTTCGTAGTTTTTATCCTTTATTCACACACTATTATTTCATATCTCTTGGAAGAAAGAGACTATATATAAACATGTTTAGGACTATACCTAGTAGAGTTGGTATCTAACACTACCTTGTTCACTTCCAATTATAAATTATTTATGAAGCAAACCATTTTGGTATTTGAGAAACTATTTTACTTATTGATCACAGAAAGATTCAGGAGGACTAATGAGCACTGATGAATTTTGTTTCTTTTAGCACTTCAAGTTTGCATTTCACTTTAAAATATTTCAATAATACATACAAAAAGATAGTGTGATATAATGTAGAGAATCAGAACTAAAGAATACAAATGCTCATGTTCAGTCCTGGTTGCTCACTTTGGTACTGAGTGGTTTTGGTCAAATCACTGTAACATTTAAAGTTACCAGTATAATGATTTATGAGTGAAATGTTACGTGCTATGTATTTCGCTCTCTTTCTATGACCCGATATTTGTGTACAAAAAGTGAAGAATATTATATTTTTTACCAGGTGGTATAAGAGTTTCTCACAGTGAGAAAATCACCCTTGTTAGGAAGATGGCTTGATCAGTTCACTTGAAATAGCGTGGCTGTATGCTGGGGTCAAAGCTTTTGAGAAGGGCTTGAAAGAGTTGAGTTGGTAGGAGGTCGTGTGGTATTTGATGGGCTCCTACACATAGTAATGTGTGTGAATAAATGGTAAAATTACTAAACCTTTAATATTTTATCCAAGTTTGTTTGTTTGGTAGAGAACAGTGAAGATTTGGTTCCCTGTGCAAGTTGATATGGGCCAAATTGAGACAGCACACATACGTGGAAGTTGGAGAGAGATGAGGAGAAAGCAAGTTCTGGGGACTTTGCAGAGAGTGTGTACAAGATGCAGCATATCCATGGTATTGAAATTCCTTGGGGAGAGTTATGATTAGAGGAGTTACAATTAGGGGAGAATAATTCACAAGCTGTGTAATTGGGGGCTCAATGCAAGCAGGGGTTTGCTAATAATTGGGTTACATAAAAGGATACATATATACAAAAGTGATCATTTAAACATTTTGTATATGTGCATTTGTGTTTGTGTGTATATGTGGGTTTTTTTTTTTTTTTTGCGATACGCGGGCCTCTCACTATTATGGCCTCTCCCGTTGCGGAGCACAGGCTCCGGACCCGCAGGCTCAGCGGCCATGACTCATGGGCCTAGCCACTCCACGGCATGTGGGATCGTCCCGGACCAGGGCATGAACCCGTGTCCCCTGCATCGGCAGGTGGACTCTCAACCAGTGCACCACCAGGGAAGCCCTATATGTGTGTATTTTAACATACACTCTGTAATTCCTAGGATTCTTGAAAAACCAAGTATAATATAGGCATAGCCTAAAATATTAGACCCTCTTTAAGAGAAAAAATTGACACCTTACTGGTTAACCTTGACAGGAAGGGTTGACATATCCTCTAGTTCTTGGATTACTTAATATAAAGTGGAGACATAAAGGACAATTATTTCAAATGAGAAAAAATTCTACTTTAGTCAAGCATGCCCAATAATTAGTTTTCTGAGACTTTTTAGTATTTCATATTAGTACTTTTGGGAGCTGGTGGTAGCTTTACAATTGGTCTGGAAGCATGAATTTTGCCTTTTGTGATCTGGAAAAAATTTAGCTTTTCCAACACCCAAGAGAATAGAAAAGATTAACCAGATTGAATTCAGTCATGGTTCTGGTTTGATCCAGTTAGGCAGGCAAATGAAGCCACAAAACTACAAAAATATTATTAGAATCTAGGAGAGGATTTATGCTCTTTATTTTTCTTATTCAAAATATTTGTGACTACTCTTGGCCCTCAGTCTACTATATGTATTTCGGCATCAGTTTTCATGTTCCACAAGCAACCTTTCTGACATTTTGATTAGAATTACATTAATGTGGAGAGTTGATAAATGATGCCTATAATTTCAAAGTAGTGAAGGTGGAAATGATTTTTTGATATGTAACAACAGGTATTTGACATTAACATAGCTAACTTTCTGTTGTTGAAAAAACTCACAGGCATTGCTAACTGTACTCTGGTTATAAATGATGGAAAGGTTGTTAAGTTTTATGAGCAGTAAATTTTTCCCCTGTTCATGGACAACCCCCAATTCAAACCATAGACAACCTTAGGGTTAAGAGCCCCTGTTTGAATAGCCTGTCTCTGATTTCTTTCTTTTGCCCTACATTTCCCCTCTTGGGTTGAAGAAGAGACAACACAGAACTGAATCAGTGGTCTTTGACTTCAGAAATCCACATTAGCAATTTTCAAGTTGGGATTAATAACTTCTTCAGGAATTCAGAAGAAAATGATAAACACATGAAATCATGAATAAAAGGATAAAAGACTTGGAGAATAGAAAACTAAAATTCATATACAAATTTTTTATATACATATGTTAAGATTTTTATATACATATAAAAAGAACAGGAGATCTAAAATACATGATATAAAGAGAAGATGATGAAATAATAAATGATGTGATGCAAAGAAGCAAGGGTAAAATAAGTTATGCAAGAAAATTCTCAACAACTTAAACCTTCACATTGAAGAGAATCCCCAAATATAAAGCTAAAATCATTAAAATATATTCACTGATCGACAATTTTACCATCCATCCATCCCTTAGGATTAAAAAAACCCAAGAATATAGACAGAAATAAATAGCTTATTTATCATGAAAGTATAAAAATTGAAGCATCATATTTCTGTGTTAAAATATATTTATATACATAATCAGATGAAGATGATACAATGTCTATACAATTTTTTAGGGCAAAAAAGATTGTGAAAAAAATTTCTGCATATAGTAAAGCTATAAATTAGTGTGTAAAAATAGATAAATACATTCTTTTTTTCCAGAACTTCTAGCAGGTAAAATCTTCAAGATTAATTAGCAGATCCAGATTTTAAAATTGAGACCTCTTGCTATATACTGGACCTCTATCTTAATTCTTACAGTGTGTCTTCTTAGGTCTCCAGTTACATTGTTTTCGCCGAATTTATCAACCAATTCAAGTGATTGATTGTCTGATTTTTCCCACTACACTAAATCAATACAGAGTCTAGACATTGTGAATTTCAGCTTAAGTTCTCTGTGGAAAACTTACGGTAGTTTGAATTGGCTCTGCAGATAGAATCTTTTAAAATTATGTTTTTAATGAAAGATTTATGGCGGTGTATATCCCCTCATCCTTCCCACAAATGTTAACAACAGTTGCCACCTATATAGACTCTAGGCCATCTGTGTCAGTTTGGGTTCCCCAGAATCAACCCTTGAGACAAAAATTTAAATTAAAGCATTTATCTGGCAGATAATCCCAAGACAGCTGTAGGGGACTGGGAAGTGAGCCAAGGAAGCTAGGGCAGCCAAAAAAGGTGCCCTGACAAGTGAGGTTTTTTTTTTAGACAAAGACTCAAACAGGTATTTTATTTTATTTTATGTGGTCATGCCATGTGGCATGCAGGATCTTAGTTCCCCAACCAGGGATGGAACCCATGCCCTTTGCAGTGGAAGCACAGAACCCTAAATGGACAGCCAGGGAAGGCCCAGTACAACTGTTTTTCGATTGGAGCTTAATCCTATGGCAGAACTCTGGGATTCTGTGTGTAACATGTTCCTCAGTTTTTTCTCCATCCATGAAGTAGGGAGTTGGGATTTTTATACACCCATCTCCATCAAGTATTGCTGAGGGTTGTTCCTAAGTGGTGGAGGAAGCTTAAATTTTCTGGCACTTCTGACTCACCCCGAGAGCCCTCCTGTTCAAGGGAAAGCACTTAGGCAGTTAAAAGACCTTTATGTAAGGCTCAAGGGGATGTAGGTAAGGCATCAACAATATTTACTACAATGTATTTTGGGTGATTGATGTGTGAACATATTAATTAAGTATATTAGGTGCGTCTAGCAAAATATGAATGTGAGTGTAAATTTAATCTTTCTATTAGCAGAGTACAATATTCAGGATACTGAAGATGGTGAGGGGAATAAAAACAATGGTATAACTACAGCCATGGTTTACAATGCCAAGGCCAGGTAACATTTTGCTATAGTGGTAGATAAGGCTATTCAAAAATGTCATATTAATTAGTAATCAGATTATAATAATACTCTAATAATTAGTTGTCAAAAAGCCACCTCAGCTGAAACTGTATACATAATAATAATAATAATAAAACTTTATTTTGGAGGCTTAGAAAAGGGGAAAGCAATATTTTAAAATGAGTCATTTAAATTAATTTTCAGGTATACAGAGGAAGAACAGAAGTGTGAGCAAAATTCTGCCTATGAAGTTTATAATATTCACAGAGATGCAAACGTGCGTACAGTAGTGAGGACTGGTTGAAAATGTATAATATCAAGGTAGGACTGTTGGAAATGTCAGGTGACTTTTTATCCCTCTAACTTACTTTATTAAATTTATAGTCTTAATCATTGCAGACTGTAAGAATATATGACTTTTCATGGATCACTGACAGTGAAGGAAAAGGCTAGAAAATTCTTACAATGCATCAAAACTTGTGTATGGCAATTTAATTTAGGCAACTGTTACTGTCAGTGGCTTTTTAGGGCCACATCTCTTAAGATACAGGGGTCCTGATTAGTAGTACTCACTTTATTATTGGCTGAAGAAAGAAGTAACTTTCTACAACTCCTCGGTGTTTGGGTCATAGATGGTTAGAGCCAAGAACATCATTCTTGGACCCTCTGAGTGGAGATAAACTTGGATTCACTTCACTTTAGATAATTTTATTCTGAAATTAAACATTCTTTTCTGGCAATAAGTTAAAAAGTTAATTAAAACTGGGGAGGCTGTAGCGTTGGAAATTTAACAAACAACCCCAAAGCAGAAATTGTATACAAATTAGTAACCTCTTGAAATACAACTTGTGAATGGTATTCTTTGAGCTGTTAGGGTGACTATACCATGGCTGAAAACTGGGATCTTTTGTCATTTTCAAGCTGAATGTCATTATTTTACTGGGGCTGTGATTTTTGTCAAACCCGATAGACAGTTGACTTGGTCAAATGCAGGAATTTAATGTAACCTTAAGACTACCGTAGCCATTGAGAGGAAGGACTGAGGTCAGGGGTGTGCCAGGCCTTTGGCTTTAGTTCAATTAATTTAACTAAAGCAAAGAATTAAAAGAATGAAATAGTCATCATTCTTTATGTCTCCTACTGTATAGTGAGAATTTCTGTATACTTACTATTTTGTAGTAATTTTAAACTAGAGAACTGGTGTAGATAGTTTTTCAGCATCCTAAATAGGAAGGGAAATTTGTAAGTGGGTGTCATTACCCTGAATGATTGAGGGTGTGGAAGAGGGAGAGAGGCCATTTTGTAAGGAAGGAACACAGTCCTGATTGTGACCTTGTGGCTGACGGCACGCAGACCTCTTCTGTCCTCCCTCCCCGTGGAGACATGTGCACTGGAGTGTGGCAAAGGCCTCCAGTTCTGCCCAGATGTGCAGAATAATCAGGGAATGAAACCACATGAGCAGAGGGCTGAGAAAACAGTGTGGCCAATACCTGATTATTAGTCAATATTATCTTCAATTAAAAAAAAAAACTGTCAAAAACCCTGTGACTCATGCTTAACTCTTCGAGTTTTTTTTTCCATTCCCTGCTTTTCAAAATTAACTAATCAATCAATTTAGGGCCAGGAAGGAGAAGAACAACCCCTTTCCCTGATTTTTGGCCAAGAATTTCCCCTAAATGATGTGCAATGATAAAATTGTAGTCATATTTGTAATGTATGTTCGTGCTTTCATTTTCCCTATCCATCCTCCAATTTGCTGAGAATCTACTTAGGAAAATCATTCTGCATGAATTATTTTATGCATGTTGTAAAAGCCATTTGAAATAACTTACATGAAATATGGGCGATATGCTTTAGAAAAACTGAATGATAAGGTTTCTAAAAATCTCACGTTGTTTTTGGGAAAAGCAATCAACTCTGCAGATACATTGAAAACCATAGAAAAATATGAAACAAAGAAGAGTGCGTTTTCATATAACAGCACATGCAAATGATGTGACAAATTTGCTTGAACCCAGTTAGAGACAGAGCAAAACAATGAGACTAAATGGATTACAAATAAAGAAACCATGACAAAACAAAAATACTCTAAAATAGTACTTTCTTCTTAAAAATGAAGATTTTTATGCTGTGTTAATCAGGGTTTTCTGGAGAAACAGAACCAACATATATATATATGACTTATTATAGGAATATATATATATGACTTATTATAGGAATTGGCTCACGTGGTTATGGAGGCTGAGAAGTCTCATGATCTGCTGTCTGCAGGAAAGTCAGTAGTGAAATTCAGTCTGAGTTGTAGGGCGTGAGAATGGGGGAGGTGGGGAGACAGTTGTATAAGTCCTGAGTTGAGTCTGAAAGCCCGAGAGCCAGGAGCTCCCACGTATGAGGGCAGGAGAAGGTTGATGTCCCAGTTCAAGCGAGAGAGCAAATTCATCCTTCCTCTGCCTGTTTGTTCTATTTGGACTCTCTATGGACTGGATGATGCCCACCCACACTGGGGAGGGTGAGCTCCTTGACACAGTCTACTCAGTCAAATGCTAATCCCTCTGGAAACACCCACAGAGACCCACCCAGAAATAACGTTTTACCAGCAATTTGGGCATCCCCTCGCCCAGTCAGGTAGACACATAAAATTCACCATCACATCTGCAAAATCATTCTGAGATGAGAGTTGTAAAATACTGGATATAGAGAGACAATAAAAGCTACTTTGGGAATCTTATGTTCATTACCTGTACTGGGAGCAGAAATACCCAATTCAAAGGTGTAACTAAAACATACCTGTTGTTATGGTGTTATTGGATGGAATCATAAGCAAGCAGGGTTACAATACAGTGGTACTTAGGAGGTGAAGGTGGGTGTTTTAAGAGGACAGTCTGACCAAAGGGACATTAGCGAATGAAGGGGGGCATACTCTCAGACAGTTTTGTTTTACCTGGGGTGATTGCCCAAATAAAGGTCTGATTGATAAGAATAGTTCAGAGCCTGCTCCATCACCTGGAGCAGAAGCTTATACAGAATTCCAAACACTCTTCAGGACTTGGTTTCATTGGAAACTGCAGGGGGCTTATTTTTCCCTTGGACCTGGGGACACACCAATGACGTGGTGACTGGAGGGGGCCTTAGCCAGGCAGGCATTTGATTCTTCTCCCAGGGAAGGGAGACAATTGTGCCCATAGACCCCTCACAAGCTGACATGTCTTACTTCTGCTTTTGGTCAAGCTGGATCTTGTCTGCTTCTAAATTGAATTTATATCTTCAAGTCTCTGACATCCTTCATCCTCCTTAGAAACTTGCACAGGAATCCTGAAGCAGTAGGACAACTCAGAGGTTGTATGCCAATGAAGAGTAGCAGAATATGCCACTCCCAAATATGCTTCCCCTACACCCCAAACAGGCATACCAGCATGGTCAGAATGCATGTTGGTTGCAGGAAAGGAGAATTTTCTAGAACCTCCAGTGCTTTCAAGATTACTTAGAAGTATTTTTGGTTGCCAGTGACAGAAATTCAACTCAACCTAGCCTAAAAAACAAAGAGGAGTTTTTAGAGTGATAACAGGAGTATATTCTGTAATCCAGGTTCCAGGATGAGACCAAAAAAAGGAACTGAAGCAATGTGTGGGCCCAGGAATGGCTACTGCTGTCTACATCTTTTGCCTTAGTGCCTCATTGGTTATCAGTGTATCAACTTCATTCGATATATATGATTTAGCTTATATTAACATTTTGTGATACTTGTCTAAAGTGCTTCTGCATCTCTATGTTGAATAATTATTCTGAATTTTTTTTGAAAACTTGCAAAAGTTATTTATTCATAGCTTGCTAGGGAGTCAGCCTCTATCACTTGTGTTTTGTCAGGGACTCAAATGCAGGCAGAGCAGTAGGCAAACTCTATAGTGGAACAAAAAAAGAAAGCTTCAGCCATGCTCTGATTGAAGGCTGTTGGCTGGAGAAGCTACATATATGCAGACTAACTAGAAGTGAGTATTCTGTGTGATTAGTTAGGGGTGCAGAGTTGGCTCACTCTAGGTGGTTCTAAGTTGGAAGCGAGATTGAATCCTTTCATATCATTTTTAATGTTCCTATCTGTATTTGGGGGAACTTAAAATATTATATAAATTGTATCATAGGATGCACATATTTTCCAATTTTCTATTTTATCCCCACTTGTAATTATTTTTGAGTCATTTGTCGACATGCACAGCTATAGTTGATTCATTTTAAGTAATCTGTAGTATCTGTTGCAAGAATAAGTTGTAGTCCATATTCAGTTGTGTACTTTTTTCTGTGATTACAAAGATTGAGGCAAACATCTTTGTGCACCTGAGTGAGTGTGTTTTCTGGAAACATTCTAGAATTGGAACTGTAAACACATAGATTTTGTGCCTCTCATCTTTGGCTTTACTAGGTATTTCAAAATTGTTCTTGAAAATTGTTTGCATAAATTTACCTTTTCACCAGCTGTGTATGAATTTCTTCAGCTCCACATGCCACCCAAACTATTTTTTACCCATTAGAAGGAAATTAGATGATATTTCGTTTTTATTTTCTCCTTGATTTTGAGAGAAGTGGAACATCTTCATATATTTATGAAATAATTCATGGGTCAAAATGTACCACATTGTAAATTGGAAAATGTTAGAACTGATCACCAATGAAAGCATTAAAATATGTTAGACTCGGTGAAAGTATCAAAGAAGGATACCTTTTTTGCTTTAGCTCTGGGTGAACAAAGAGATTCTCCCCTGTGAATTCTACTCGCAGTTCTGTGCCTCACATGAATTCAAGTTCACAAGGATACCCAGGTAGTCCAGGAAGACTGTAGCGTGCTGAATGTGGGGCTGGGATGGGGTGGTCTCCAGGAGAGTTGGGGATATTGTTTTCCTCCTCCTTGTATATATTTTTGTTGTCGGTGGTAGTGGTTTCCAGCTTTATTGGGATATAATTGACATATAACATTGAATAAGTTTAAGGTGTACGATGTGTTGATTTGACACACTTGTACATTGCAAAATGAGTATGACCTTAGCGTTAGCTAACACCTTTATCCCATCACACAATTACCATTTCTTTTTTGTGGTAAGAAATCCTAAACAGCACATTATAAAACCCATTGCTCTCATCTTGACCAAGAATCAAACATCAGATATCTAGACACCCCCAGAGATGAAGCTCGAGCTTTTCCCTCCAGCGGTCAGTCAGCTCTAACCACACACCTGGAATGTCCCCTGTTGGTGGAGTGGGTGGCCCATGTCGGGGAAACAGAAGAGGAGGAGCTTCTGGGCACACACACTAGGTGAACACTGACTTCCCAAATTAGGTTTATTCCTTTGTTTTCTACACCCAGTCTTGGGTTTTAAGAAGATGGAATCCAAAGGCCTGAAAAGAATTTTATATATGTAATGAGAAGACATTCCTGTCATTCTCTTTTTCTGTGCCAGAAAGACTAATAACTTCAAAAGGCAGCATCTGCCTCCCCCTGCATGCCTGTGTCCTATCTGTAATGGTTTATCAGAGTCTATACAGAGGCTTACAGAAAATGCAAAAGGAGGACGGCATT
>NW_006794774.1:483827-490444 GCF_000442215.2 Lipotes vexillifer | reverse complement strand
CATTCCTGTGATGTCATGAACACCATCAGAAATGCCCTGGGCCTGGAGTCCGTGGACCTGTTTCTGTAGCCCTTGGTTTGTTCTCTAGCTACTGGAAATAGCTTGTTTACCTTCTCCCTGTCCTCACAGACTATTTCTGTTGAGGTCTTTATTTCCCATCTCAGGCTTATTTTTAAATCAGAACAAAACTCTTAGAACACTGGTTATAGCCTGGTGTGTCCTTCAAGCTATTATATAACTACCTTGGCTTTTCAAAGCTTTTAAAGTTAGCTAAAAAGGCAAGAAAACAAGCTGGTGTGACACAAGAAGGAGGAGGTGTAGAATTTTGAATAGTTCGCAAAAAAAGACAAAGAACAGAACTGATATAGGGCTTGAATTTTAGTACCAGAGTAGATCAATTGATAATGACACCTGTAGCAGTGGAAAGAGCACAATTATTGATTAGCAGAGTGTAATAATTAATTGTTGGTAATGACCAGGGCAACAACAATAGCTGCCATCTATTATTTATTTAGTATGAGTCAGGCATGGTCCTGTTTTAATACACCACTTCATTCGATCTTCACAATAATCTTATGGTGTAGCTACTATTACAAGATGCGAAAACAGAGGCTGACTAAAGTTAAGTCACTTGCTCAACATCATAGAGAAATTTTGCCATAAATATGGCAGCAAGGGATAGTAGCACATGTCACGCATTTGAGTTGATCTTTGAGTTTTAAATTTATTGCAAAAAGAGCTATATCTATTGCAGGGGTTGGCAAACTACAGCCAGTGAGCAAAATGTGGCCTGTTGCCTGGTTTTGTAAATAAAATTTTATTGGTCCACAGCCACACCCATTCACTTATATATTATCTGGAGTTGCTTTCCCACCACAATGGTGGAAGTGACTAGTTGCAACAGAGACATTGTGGCCTGAGAACACTAAAATATTTACTATTTAGCCCTTCTAGAAAGTTTGCCTAGCCCTGCCCTCCTGTCCTCTTCCTTTAGAGCCTTTTGGAGAAACCGTGCTTTTATTTCTTCCATTGCATTCTTTCATGTTGGATCCTAATATCCAGCCTATAATTGGAGGTTGAATATTCTTCCTGGATGATTCTCCAGCTACTTTGAGAATCTCCATTCTGCTCAAGATAGTTCAAGTTTCACAGTTGCCCTCTTTCAATCTGCTTGATAAAGTCCCTGATACAGTCCTATAGTTTTTCCCTAAGGCTACAAACAGTATATTTTACTTTGCAGCCTCCCAACAGGGGATTCTTGTTGATTCCAGGGCCTCTGAAGGAGAAAATTTTTTAAAAACCTGACTGTCCATGTTATTTTGCTTCACATCATTTTATAGCCCTTCCTCATTTTTTTTTTCATGGTGGGGATTTCAGGAATCAGTACTCAGGTCATGAAATTCTGCTTTCATCACTGTATTTAATCTGCCTTTCTCACGTGCATGTTTGGTGGCCACAGGGCATCTCTGTTTTGCTGTTTTGGCATGTGTATACAATTCCCCAGAACAAAAGGGTGAGGAGAACATCCCTCCCAGAGAAAGGTGTCACACTAGCTCTATGGGACATGACTCACAGCTCCTGGAGGTCAGAAACCTTAGCCATCTTATTCTTAGCTTATTCAGGCCCAGCACTTAGCAGCCTGGCTCACTAAGTGTTTGTTCAATGAATGAATAGAGGATGAGGAAATGAATGAATGAGTTTAAAGGAACACTCCGAGTATTGAGATGACTAAGTTGGTTTTTGTCTATGGTTCCACTAATTCCCAAACCTTCTGTTCAGCATCCCACCAGGTTTGGGGACCAATTGAATCTCTAGGTAGAAAAAATATATGGAGAGTTGGTTCTAGAGTTTGGCAGCTTGGCACCATCTCAGTGTTGCTACTGGTAACACTTGAAGATTTCTAGGCAACCTTGCAACCAACAACCACCTTGAACCCTATTCTACCATATTTATAAGAACACAGATATACCCATTTATATTAGTTTCCCACTGCTGCTGTAGCAAATTACCACAAAGTTGATGGCTTAAAACAATACAACTTATTATCTTGTAGTTCTGGAGGTCAGAAGTCCAAAACAGGTCTCAGTGGGCTAAAATCAAGATGTCAGATATCAGCAGGGTTGTGTTTCTTCTGAAGGCTCTAGGAGACAATCTGTTTCCTTGCCTTTTCCAGCTTCTAGAGGCCACTTGTATTCCTTGGCTTATAGCCTCCTTCTTCCATCTTCAAAGCCAGCAGAGTCTAGCATGTTCAAATCAATCTCTCTCTCTCTCTCTCTCTCTCTCTCTCTCTTTTCCTCCCTCTCCCTCCATCCTTTCATCTCCCCAACCCCCAACCTCTGCTTCCAGCATCACATATCCTCTGCCTCAAACCGTCCTTCCTTCCTCTGATAGAAACCCTTGTGATTACATTGGGCCCACCAGGAAAATCCAGGCTAATCTTCTCATCTCCAGATCTTTAATTTAAGGATGTCTGCAGATTTCCTTTTTCCATGGAGGGTAGTATATTCCTAGGTCCTGGGGATGTGGAGGTGGGCCTCTTTGGGAGGAGCATTATGAAGCCGACCGACCATCTTCTCCTCCTTATCTGAATTGGTCCTTTGTTCCCTACCTGGTAACCTGATGCTCCCTAGAGAAAGGAGTATTTCCTAAGGAGGCTGGACTGAGCATCTTTCTTCAACTACAACACTCCCCAAGACCTTCATCCATGTTCTGGACCTGCCTTTTGTCTACTGGTGAATCTCCCTGATGCCTGCCTGCCTCTCTGCTTGGAGTTTTGCATGTTGTTGCTACTGAGGTTACATCAAGTCTTCCGTGTACCGTGAAAGGTATGCTCCTAACTTTCCCCATTCTTGACCCTGACATGAGGCCTGGCAGTGGAGATAGGGAGCAATGATCCTCGGACAGAGTTGCTATAAAAGTGCTTGGATCGGGCTTCCCTGGTGGCACTGTGGTTAAGAATCTGCCTGCTAATGCAGGGGACACGGGTTCGAGCCCTGGTCTGGGAGGATCCCATATGCCACGGAGCAACTAGGCCCGTGAGCCACAACTACTGAGCCTGCGCATTTGGAGCCTGTGCTCCGCAACAAGAGAGGCCGCGATAGTGAGAGGCCCGTGCACCGCGATGAAGAGTGGCCCCCGCTCGCCGCAACTAGAGGAAGCCCTCGCACAGAAACGAAGACCCAACACAGCAAAAATAAATTAAAAAAAAAAATTAATAAACTCCTACCCCCAACATCTTCTAAAAAAAAAAAGTGCTTGGATCAATCAAACTCATTAGGAATGGAGATAACAGAAAACAGTAGAAATCCTATCTGATGCAGTCCATGCTCCAATCTCCTTCTTCGTTTTCTCTTTGGTAATATCTGGGTAGTCTCATTGTTTCCAGCTTGGGTTAACCTCTGGATGTTGGATTTCTGGCTTTCTCTCCATCCACAGTGTAGTTTCCAAGATCCCAGATAAAGCACGGTTCCTGGATGTATGCAATCATTACCGACCTGGCTTGACCACAGCTTCACTTACCTGCTATCCAACTGCTTCACTCCAATCAAGCATGGGTTCCAGAGGAGCCGGGAAAATTGATACATGAATTCTTGGGACCTCAAGTATTAGTTACAATTCTCTTGTCTGCAAGTGTTAAAAAAGGAAAATGAAAATAAAACTGAAATTGTACTAAAATCTTTTCAACATTTCATTTTAAAGAAAATTATCAGGGAAATCTTTGACAGGTAGAGTAAGAAGTGAGACTGCTGACTTTGATCACTAGATGACAAACAGAGCTTTCTACAGCTGGAAAACAAAGACCCAAAGACGGGAAATTCTCATGTGTTCTGCTGATTCCTTCACCAAGTGATTCAAAGTTTGACCCATCATTAATTATTTTGTTGCTATCCATTGTTATTTTGACTTTATGTCATAACCTAAAAATATTTCAAAATCCTTGGAACTAATTAAAACAGAGAGAGTTTTGTTGAAGAAACTGAAGCTAATGACCTGAAGGCATGCACCAGGCTTTCTGGAAGACTGTTTATTAGGAGAAACGCATGGGGAAGTAGTGTCTGCTTTTCTGCTGCTCATTGTTTCCCAGACGGTGCACAGGGATCTAGCAGGGCCAGATGTCAGACCTTGGGAGAAGGATCCGACTAGGGGTGGATGATGGGAGAAGCAGCAGTTCCTCCCTGGTCTGATCAGGGGCTGAGTCCAGGTCTTGTGGTCATAACCTCACCAATCTGCCCTGACTGCTGGCCTGCACATGGCTGTCACAGATTTCTCTGGATCTCTGCCAGATGCTGACTCCCTCTCTGGGATGTCCACGTTCAGGAAATCAGAGAATCAATTGGAACAAGTTGACCTTTACCTGTTAGTCCACGCCCCTAAGCTCAAGGAGCACATGGTGCAGGCTGGAAAATGTCCATCTGGCTGTGGGGCTGGCCAGGCGGTAGCAACAGAGTTCACTGGACAAGTTTGGCTCTGCAGCTGCAGCATGAAGTCAGGAAAATGCACAACAGGGCAGAAGAATTATATGAGACAGGGTGAAGGTAATATTTTAAGCTCTGGACTTTTGGGCAATCAATTGCTACCCAGAAAAGAAAAGCCTGAAGATTGGACTCCATCTACAAGCTGATGGACGGTGTGTTAAGATTCCCCAACTGCTGAGAACATCATAGTAAGAAAATAAAGAAAAGTGTGGAAGGCATATCTAGAATGAAGGACATTTCGTTGGTTAATTGGCTGATGGATGGATATCCCAATAGTAAGTTTCATCATCCCTTTAACTCTTGAATTGTGCATTTTCAGTCAAGATGTCTTCCTTAACTATCACCCCCCGGGAAGTAATTCTGTACTGCCTGACCACTTTGCGACCTTGGTATCATATGAAGAATATACAATTTTGTAATCTGGGTCCTCCTCACCCTCATCTTCTGGATATTATTCATCTTACACACTATGAGGTTAGTCTGTTTCTGTTTCCTCACTGGTCATGGAAAGCACCTCTCATATCCTCTCATTTTACTTTTTAATAAAACTGGGCTGAGGGCATCATCAGTCACGTTACATCTGACTTTTCATTTTAAAACCTGTGACCACATAAGCCTACAAGAGGTGGTTCCTTGTGGAGGCTCACAGGATAGTTCTATCTGTTCTTTTTGTTCCCCTTGGCTATGATTTCCTTCCCAGGGAAGACGACTGTCACACGGAAAACATGTCTTAGCCTCTCACACTCTTTTCTCTACGTAACTGGGCAGGTAGTGGTTCTGTGCCATCCTGAACTCACCATTCTGTCTCAGGAAGAGAGTCAGGTAAATGGCCTTACTTGGATAAAATCATCTAATATTTCTCCTGTAAGGTGTTTGTTGTTCTGAGCTACTTTCTACTCTCCTGGGTGCTGGCTTTTCTTCTCCCTTAGTGAAATCTGTCCCCTCCTGGGCAACTTCCTCCAAGCTTGTTAATAACCAGAGATATTTTCTCAGGTGACACTCTCTTGTCCCATCTCCTTCCTCCAAGCCTCTTGTTCGTGGTGGATCCCTGAACAGCAGATCCTGAGGAATTTCATCAAGAATTCTCATTTTCTTCCTTTCTGTCAGAGAAGTTTTTCCCATCCTGGGGTATTCTTTCTAAGGCCACTGGTAACAGCCACAGAGTGTGAGTGATCATTAAGAGCTAGTGGAGAACTTTATTGTGGACTGGTGGCTGTGTGTGCCAACCCAACCATGGATGTGATCTTCCATTTGGAAAATCTTGAAAGTGAGGTGGAAGGCATCCAGCTTCACTGTCCTTTCATTTCAAATCCACTGTCAGTGAAGAAGATATCAGAAGTGACTCTGGTTCTTTGGAGGAGGGTTCTAGGTAACTGGAGGGCAAGTTAATTTCCTTTTTCCATATTTTGTTCTTAAATGAAGTAGCTTTTAGTTTAGTCTCTTTTTTCTTCTTTCTTCCTCCCTCCTTCCTTCTTTCCTCCCTCTCTCTCTTTCTTTCTCTCTTTCTTTCTCTCTTTTTCTTTCTTTCTTTCTTTTTCTTTCTTTCTTTTCTTTCTTTTCTTTCTTTTCTTTCTTTTCTTTCTTTCTTTTCTTTCTTTCTTTCTTTCTTTCTTTCTTTCTTTCTTTCTTTCTTTCTTTCTTTCTTTTTCTTTCTTTCTTTCCTTCTCTCTGTTTCTCTCTCTCTCTCTTTCTTTCCCTCCCTCCCTCCCTCCCTCCTTTCCTTCCTTTCTTTTCTTGTTTCTTTAACTGAAACTGAAGTTGGTGTCTAGGGAGAAAAATGACTTTCCTAAGATCACATACCTCACTAGGAACATAACTGAAACTAGAATCCACATCTCTGACCTGTGACCTACTCTGCCTGGACAGTGACCAGTAAGGTGATTGCAGAATTCTACCCATGACTTTGTTATAGATTCGAGTGGAAATTTGACTGTCCCTTCCTCATGCTGGCTCTACAACTTAGGAGTCATGGAAACTTGGGCAAGCCGCTTAGCCATTCTAGATTTCAACTTTTCACCAGTAAAATATATATAATAATACCTTCCTGAAATATCTGTGAAATGTTCCACATTTTTTTTTTTTTTTTGGTGGTACGAAGGCCTCTGGCCTCTTCCGTTGCAGAGCACAGGCTCCAGATGCGCA
>NW_006794774.1:467190-481483 GCF_000442215.2 Lipotes vexillifer | reverse complement strand
TTTCTTTCTTTCTTTCTTTTTCTTTCTTTCTTTTCTTTCTTTTCTTTCTTTTCTTTCTTTTCTTTCTTTCTTTTCTTTCTTTCTTTCTTTCTTTCTTTCTTTCTTTCTTTCTTTCTTTCTTTCTTTCTTTTTCTTTCTTTCTTTCCTTCTCTCTGTTTCTCTCTCTCTCTCTTTCTTTCCCTCCCTCCCTCCCTCCCTCCTTTCCTTCCTTTCTTTTCTTGTTTCTTTAACTGAAACTGAAGTTGGTGTCTAGGGAGAAAAATGACTTTCCTAAGATCACATACCTCACTAGGAACATAACTGAAACTAGAATCCACATCTCTGACCTGTGACCTACTCTGCCTGGACAGTGACCAGTAAGGTGATTGCAGAATTCTACCCATGACTTTGTTATAGATTCGAGTGGAAATTTGACTGTCCCTTCCTCATGCTGGCTCTACAACTTAGGAGTCATGGAAACTTGGGCAAGCCGCTTAGCCATTCTAGATTTCAACTTTTCACCAGTAAAATATATATAATAATACCTTCCTGAAATATCTGTGAAATGTTCCACATTTTTTTTTTTTTTTTTGGTGGTACGCAGGCCTCTGGCCTCTCCCGTTGCAGAGCACAGGCTCCAGATGCGCAGGCTCAGTGGCCATGGCTCACGGGCCCAGCCGCTCCGCGGCATGTGGGATCTTCCTGGACCGGAGCACGAACCCGTGTCCTCTGCATCGGCAGGTGGACTCTCAACCACTGTGCCACCAGGGAAGCCCGAAATGTTCCACAGTTGTAAGCGCACTAAAACAATGTAAGTTGTTGTTTGGTGGGAGTACCAGGACCCAAAAGATACTTCTGTTGTCATAACTGGAGTTCCAGCCTAAATTTTATTTGAAAATACAAATTTAAGATCGTCTCAGAAATTTTATCCAAGGGCCTTATATCTCACCTTCATTGTTGTCTCTTCTGAGATTTATTTTTCTCTTTGTATAACTTTCCTAATAATGGCTCAAAAATGCAAATGATTCTCTAATGAATCTGTATTCCCTTGGGTCTCAGGGAAGATGGTAGCTCATTACCAAGCTGGAGCTAATTTCCTCATGCTAATAAAGCCACATCACATGGGTTTACACATTTGTACTCATGAGAAGAGGACAGTTGACAGAACCTCAGGGCCCTGATGGTCTTCAATTGGCATTCCCCCAAGGACCAAAGAAACTCTATTGGTGAAGATTTAAAAACACAAGTGAGGTTGTCTAACCATAAGCCTTATTAAAAGATGTGGATGAAATTCCTGAAAGAAATTCCATGCAACAGTCAAAGCTGACATAAAAAGAATAAGGTTCTACCTGGTCTGCTAAACCCAAGCCTATAGAGTCTTTCCCCAGTACCTGAAGACTTCACCCCAAACTCCAGCCAGAGGCTGAGAATCAGCTTTACTCAGCACCTTTAGGCCCTGCCTGCTCCTGAGCTACTAGTCACAGAAAGAGTGCCCCTACCTTTCTGGAGGGCAATTTGTTTACACTCTAATCTTATGTCTTCTTGAGTCAAATGCTTTTTTTTTTTGATAAAAATAAAACCACAGCATGTGACTATAAAAAGGAAAGCACAAAAGAAAACCAAGTGGCAGCAGTCATGCAGATTACAGTTCAGACACAAGAGGGTCAAATGGCGAATCCAGAAGAATTAATCACTAAACGGGAGCAAACGCAGTGCTGTTTCTGGGCTGTCAGGCATTGAGGGGAAAAACCAGTGTGCTTCTGGCTACATCCACTGAAATTCCTGCCACCTCACTTCACCTCATTTTATTCATCTCACATCACTTCTGTTTCCTGACAAGTTGTTCCTCATATTTACCATTCACCTCAAGCCAACAGTTCCATTCTGTCTCTTACTAATCTTAGCAGATGTAAAATCCACTTCCACTGAGAAGCATAAGGCTACCTGAACTTCTTTTCTCTCAGCTTCAAAATTTTTACTCCCACCTGCCTTCCCCACAAAGAACACTTTGGTCAGTATTCTTTCTTTTTAATCCCTTTTCCTTTTCAAGGTGAGTTCTTCTCTCTGTGCTAGATCATAATCCATATTTTTTTGACCTCATCTAAATATTGCTTCAGAAATTAATTTCCTCTCATTTGCATATATGATAATTTCCTTTCAACTAAATTTTTTCTCTTTTTAAAAGTAAAACCTTAATAAAAAAGATAGCTTTAAGAAAATTCTTGGCCATTGCAAATCATTCACTCTCTCCCTTCCTGCACTCTAAACTTCACAGAACTGTAACCTATACATACTGCTTATGCTCCCTCATCCTCCACCTTAGATTCAGATCAAACTCATATTCCAGAATGAAAATGTTAAACCACATGCAAAAGGAGTAATGCAACTGAAATCTGAATTTTGCACAATTGATCTCTATCAACATCTCCTTTGGTCTCTGCTAGACATCCACCTCTAGTCCCTGTGGTCCATTTTCCATATTGCTGCCTATGCTTGGCTACATTTTAGGCTCTGAAATCCCAACTCACTTCAGCATATTTCCCTTTCCTCTCACAGGACCTTGTCAGGTTACCTGTGCTGTAATCACTGGGCCAGTCTCAGAACCCACACCTGGCTTGACCAGTGTTGCCTGGAGTTCTGGGCTTTCCCCTCCCCCTCAAAGCACATTTCATACAAAACTCTTTACTCAACAGTTAGCGATTATCTATTCATGAAATCTGATGGCTGTATTTTTCTCTATTCACCCTTCTCATCTTCTCTGCCTTATTGGATGTTATTGACTAACTGCTTCTTGACTTTTGCCTTCTCTCAAACTCCATGACTGTGATGCTTCTATTTTTCTGACTTCCCCATCATTGAATTCTTATCTGCCTTCCCAACCTCCCTCCAAATTTCCCTCAACTTCCTTTTTCCAGTCTTACTACATGTTTTCTCTAGAAGTTGTCATTTATCTGATTAGCTCCAACTATTACTCCAAAGAATTCAGGCCTCCCTCTGATTTTTTATTTTCGTATTCTCTAATTTTTGGCCTATGATCCTCCTCAATCAGTTTCTTATACCTCACTCCCCCATCCACTCTTGCTGCCCAAATCTAGTTCCGACTTTCTTCACTCCTCTTTGTAGTCCTGTTCCTAGAGGGTCATGTGACTTCTAATTGCTCTCCTCTTCAATTCGTCATGAAATGCAAATTAACTACCCTAGATCTTGATTTTGATTCCAGAACCTTTTCCTAAAAAAACAAAATAACTCACTGTTTATATCAAACTCCTTAAACTTCCATTTAAAACCCCTCACACTCTAATACTGCCTACTCTACTATTTATTATTTCATAAATCCTTTGGCCAGTGGCCCTGTTCACTCCTGTTTCTTCACAGAAGAAATTTCATAGATGTTGCTTAAATTAAATAGCTTCCCCTCATTTCTTGCTGTTGAAGTCCTATCCATTGTTTAAGTTCTAAGCCCAGTGCCACCTCTTTCAGGACACCGTTTTTAAGCACTTTGACTAAAATTGGTGGCTTTCCCCTTTGAACTCCTATAGTTCTTTGAATTATTAAATGGTCATTTATCATAACGAATCTTGACTTACAACTTTAATGTACATATGAACTCTCTTTTATTCTTCCAAATCCCCTGCAAAGTCTATCAAACTAACTTGGAAATTGTAGGGAATGATAAATATTTCTTAGAGGAATAGTGACTCCTTATTTTGGAATGTTTGGGTCATGTCTGCTCCAGAGATCAAATGCAGAAGGGAGAAAACATAAAAACTTTGTTATTAATTTTAAAAATCTCCATTTCTGTGAATCAGCATTAATTTATACTGGTTACTATACTTGCTTTGTATTTGGTTGAAATTCAAGATGGCAGTTAAGACTTGAAATGCCCACATGTCTCTGACACTGCTTACTTTCCTGGGGTAGTTCTATTTAATCACTGTTTCCACCTGAGTCCTTATTTAAGGCACATCCTTCCTTCCTTCCTTCTTTTTGTTTGGCAGACATGCAGCTGGTGAAGAGCTTTCCCCTTTGCAGTATGTTTAACTATGTTGAAACTATGCTGAAAAGTAGCCTGGATGTTCTTTTGCCTGACTTTGGTTACGAACTCAGAACTTTGCTGTCTGTTCACACACTGTGTCTTTGGTTCTGGTAATGAATGGTATTGTGATGCCCTGAAAGAGCAACCAAAGCATTCTGTAATCATGTCAGTGTTTGTTTGGTGAGTATTTATTATTCTCACATTCTTTCAATATAAGCTTAAGAAGCAGAATAAACCTAAGCAATCTTGTTCAAAAGTTCAAGTGTTACAAGTTAATAATTATAACTATATTGGAAATATGTGGAACTAAGAGTTTTTGTTTATTTCTTTTTTGAACTTTAGTTTATTAATTTGTGCTGTTCTACAATTTGCTGCTTTGTATAGAACTCAGAACCAGTCTTGAGGAATTAGCATTCATAGAAATAGAAATTATTTTGGGTTCATCACATCTATAATCCTCATACAGTCTCCCACATAGGCAAGACTCCAGTGTGACTTAGTTACTACTTGTCCCTTCCTGTTTTGTTTGTTTGTTTTTTTTTGTTTTTTGCGGTACGTGAGCCTCTCACTGCTGTGGCCTCTCCCGTTGCGGAGCACAGGCTCCGGACGCGCAGGCCCAGCGGCCATGGCTCACGGGCCCAGCCGCTCCGCGGCATGTGGGATCCTCCTGGACCGGGGCACGAACCCGCGTCCCCTGCATCGGCAGGCGGACTCTCAACCACTGCGCCACCAGGGAAGCCCTCCCTTCCTGTTTTGTATTGCTGTAGTTACACTTCTATGTGTATACAGTAGCAGTTGATTCATAGCATGTTGTCAGGAAGTTACTGCATACTCATGACAGCAAGTAGGTATTTGAGAGGGAATAAGACAGTGCATTTGGACATGGGCAAGGATAGCTTAGTGTCCTTATTAGCTGTTGCTTATTGTTGTTCTTCTTCTAAAATAAAACACCTTACTTCCAACTTCATTTCAAAAGGTTGTTTCTTTTGCACTGAACAGAATTTTCAAGACTAAACCATTCTGCCTATTGAATAGGCAGATTGATAATGAAGCATGTAAAATAATGGAGCATGTGGGTATCCTACCATATTTTTGTAAGTCATATATTTCATTTTATGGGTATTTTTGTGATTAAAAAATCCTGCTGATTATAGGAAATTTTAAAAGGATATAGATAATAGATATATAAAATTAAAAATTACTCATTATTCACAATCTCAGTGTCCATAAATAGCCTTAGCCATAGTCATTGTTGGCATTTTGGTTATACTAATCAAATATACATATATAGATATAGATATACATATCTATATCTATATCTATATATATAAATAGATAGATAGATGATAGATAAAGTGTATTTCTCCAAACTTCTCCAAGTCCTCCCTGGCTAAGAGGCACAAGTAAGGTCATATTATCAGTTATGCTCAGTTTTGTGGCATCTCTCCCACCTGTACAGCTTTAGGGACCAAGCCCTCTATCCAGCAAGTCTTCCCTTTCTAGTATGCTCTAAAGTTTCTTGTGCTCTGAGTGATTCACTGCCCTCACTGCTCTGGATTATGAGCGGGAGTCTTTAGGTACATGTCCCCATGTCATTATACTCAACACCTTCAACTGTTGAAGGTACCATCATTCTGGAGAGGTCTCACAGCAGAGTTCTTTGCATTGCAATATATTACACAGGTGAGTCAACCCTCCTTATTTGTGGGAGAGGGCAGATTTGATAAATTACCTTTTCTTCCCCATGACAGTGAGGCCAGCAGGTTGCTCCACTGGGAACAGAATCAATTAACAGCCATCACTTGAAACTCAAAATTTCTTCAGCCCTCTTGTCTACATGTGATTTTTATTGATTTTATCTGAAGTCTATTTGACATACTGTCTTAGTGGCCATAACCTTTATTTCCTGACATTTAGTTGCTTAGATGTGCCTCTGTTTCCACAGCCTAGATGCTAACTGCTTTGATTAACATTATGAATTCCTACCTGAGGAAGCTCCTATTATGAAAGAAATATTAAGAAATTAGTGACAAAGGCATAAGGCAATGCTGGTTGAATGATAAAATTAACAAAATTGTATGTTTTCAGCAACTGGATAGAACTTTCTGTGCTTATTTTAATTGCCGCAATCCTGTATAAACACGTATATACATGTTGGCTAGTAATAGTACTTGAGTAGGATTCCAAATTGATTGGATGACTAGGATGCTGTTGATGAGACCACTGCCAACTTAGAAGGAAATGTGTGCTGTGCTGAAGGACTCCATCACCTCCTGGTCCTGATTTTGTTCAAACTGAGAATAAAGATACCAGGGAACACTGGTCAAATTTGTATATGCCATGAAGCTTCGATGAGTGGTTGATCCATACTGAAAAGGATGTTGTCACTAATCAAATAAATAAGCATAAATAATTGTCAAAGTCTAAGAGGATAACACTGGATAGGAATAAATTTCCTAGGCTATGCTCCAAAGGGCAATTACACAGACACAGGTCACAAGAAGTATAGGTTACCAGCAGAGCTTGTGGAGAAAGCCTAGGGTTTTAGTTGGCTCAAATATCTGCGGAAATAAAATGCTGCACTCACTGTCGTGACACAATCTCATGTTATCAGTGAAAGTATTTTCACTTTCAATCTCAAAGGAGATTACAACCAAGTTCATGATGGAATAGTTAGAATACTGTGTTCTGATCTGGGCACTACAATTCAAGTGGGATGATGAAAGGCCGAAGAGACCAGGATGATGAACTAGCTTAAAACCAAGATATTAGAAAAACAACGGATGGCTCTGAGCTTGCAATAGTGAAAAAAAATTAGTGAAGACATTATAGCTGTCTTCAAACATCAGTCCATGCTATGCTTATTCTGTATTGCTCCTGAGAGAACAGGGAGAGAGAATTAACATGTTTTTAGTACCTACCATGTGCCCAATGTGAGTTAGTTTAACGTACATGTATACAATTTCATTAAAATGTCACAGTAACTTTATGAAGTAGAGTATGTTACAATTGAGAATCCTAAGATGCAGAGAACTTTAGAAATTCTTCAAGGTAATATGCATGGTTAGGGAATACTGAGTTACAGTTGTAGAATTCGGGTTCTGTGTCAGAAACCCATGATTCTCTGAGGAAACAACTTCCCACCCTCCTCAATCCATGGGGTTTGGAAGCCTCTGAATTTCCTTCCTACATCCAGGGGTGAGCATGTAGTCCTGTCCGGCTCAGTCAGAACATAGGGTCTCTGGTTCTCAATGACTCAATCCATGCATGTGGGATCAATTCTAGGGCCTTTGATGAAGACATTCGGGAAGAATCATTCTTATTTTTCAGTGGGATTCATAAAGACTAAGATGTAAAATGTAAGCTGCTGGCAGACATTTCGCCACCACTGGGCAAAGAATGGTGCCTGACAGCGATCACCAACACAAAGAGAGCACAACTCATGGTGTCCTGCTAAGCACCTGAAATTTTTTTTTTTTTTCGGTACGCGGGCCTCTCACTGCTGTGGCCTCTCCCGTTGCGGAGCACAGGCTCCGGACGCCAAGCTCAGCGGCCATGGCTCACGGGCCCAGCCGCTCCGCGGCATGTGGGGTCCTCCCGGATCGCGGCACGAACCCGTGTCCCCTGCATCAGCAGGCGGACTCTCAACCACTGCGCCACCAGGGAAGCCCTGAAACATATTTTTAAATTTAATCTTTACCAGGTATGTGAGGATGATTCCATTATTATCTTAATTTTGCAAGAGAAAAAGAAAAACAAGGTTATTGACAATATTGAGTTCGTAATGCTATTCCTAGCAGGCCCAGGATTCTCACCCCACTTTGTCACATTTCTTAGAAATCATTGAATACTGTTTCTATTTTCACTTGAATTTTAAAAATCAAAATAAAACTAAGTACATGATGATTCTGCAGCTCTTTACCTATCAAATCTGATGTTAATTATGGAATTTCATGTTTGTGGGGGTAGATTACTAACAAATTTAGATGGGAATGCAAAGTTCAGTTACTCTTTAGAGGAGGTTTACGTAAGAGTTCAAAGAGGCCATTTAAATCAACATTTTAATTTTTAATTTTACAGTCCTGCCTTCTTGTCTCTGTCGCTGAGAAACCCAAAGAAAATTTCTTATTATTTGCTTTCTCTGCCTCTTGCAATGGAATGCATAACAGTTGGCTTTTTGATCATGACCTACTAGCAATTTATGAACACCTAAAGACTAACAACAGGTGTTGAACTATTGCGATTTGCTTGGGAATGAGAAAGAGTGCTAAATTTTCATAGATCAGAATGATTTCTGAAAGAAACTAACACAACATTGTAAAGCAACTTTACTCCAATAAAAATTGATTTGATAAAAAAGATTTCTGAGCTTCTTTTCTAAGTCATAGCTCTGTAGCTAAGAGATTCCACATAGACATGAAGAATTGTGTAAAATCCGGGTGAACAGAGTTCAGGACTCTCTCCTCTTGTGCAAAACCATGCCTCTCTCGATCAAGCTGAAACCCCTGCTTAATGCTTTTGAACCTTCAACTACTAGCAAAAAAGTACCCGAGGTCATTGTATAGTAAATGCAACATATTATTGACTCTTTTTTTTCCACATGACACTAAAATCTAAATATCACTACTTTAGTAGCTTGTAATTTGTCACATTTTACCAAGTCTGGTGTCTTTCTCTCAAAAAAAAATTAATATATTTTAATATTATATGGTAGTGAGTTTCTGCATTGACAGTCCATTCATCTGCAAGACATTAAATTTCCCGGCTTTCTCAACAGAGCAGTTGAAGTTGAATTCATTAAAAAATACCAATAATGAGAGCATATGAACCTTAAAGATAGATGATATTTAAATATATGACTTTATTATTCATATAGCTCTAGAAAAAATAGAAATATATTATGCACAGATAATTGATTTAGAATGGAAATATGCTATGATAATCTGGTTCTCATAATCATTACATTTACATTTCCTTCCCTCCTGCTCCTGCCAGATCCAATGCATAGGGGAGTATTGTCAATTGTCCAATCATATTTGAAGTATGACTACTTTTCATAAATGCTTGTTGCCCTATTTCCAACACTCAACAGCTAGGCTACTGCCATAGTCTTTGAACTAGTCTCCTGCCTTCTTCAGTGGACCTCCTATACTTCATTCTTCATACAGTAGCCAGAGAGATGTTAAAAAAATAAATCGGGTTATATTAAAACCCTGTTTAAAATCCTTTTGGGATCCCTATGGCACTTGTGATAAAATTCTAAGTCTCCTTACCCTGTCTCTAGGGTCCTATGTGGTCTTGGCTCTTTCTGACTCGTCAGCTACATGATGTGTTTCTCTTCTCCTTGCTCAGCATGTTCCAGCCATAATAGCTTTCTTTCTTCTCCTCAAACAGACCAAGTTCATTAATGCCTCGGGGCACTTCCATCTGCTGCCTCCTCTTCCTGGGATTCTCTTTTATTAGATCTTTCCATGGTTGGCTCCTTATCATTCAGATCACAACTTCTATAGCATCTCATAAATGACAGCTTTCCTGACTGTCCAGCCAAAGCAGCCAATTCCAGTCTCAGCACCCTGTTTAGTTTTACAGCAATCATCACTTCCTATATTTTCTCATTAATTTGTTTGTTGTTTGTCTTCCCTCACTAGAATATAAGTTTCCCAACAACCTAGAAGACTGTCTGAAATATGAGGCTCTCAACATATGTTTGATAAGTGAAAGAGTTTAATTGTGTTAGGAGAAAAATGCTTAGAAATCCTACAAAAAGCACAAAATAAATATTGTATATTATTTCAATGAGACATAATAGTATAAGTGTAGTAAAAAAAAGGTTAAGAAGGAATATAATAAAATGTTATTCTTGATTATTTCTAAGGTAGGGTTTTTTCTTTTACATTTATCATCAAAATTTTAACATTTATCTCTATTATAATAAAAAAAAAGTTTAAAAAGAAACTAAAACACTGGCAGAAACTGTACAAACTTAAGAGTGGCTTCCTCTGGATGGATTATGTTCAAATTTTTCTTCTTCAATTTTTACCATGCTTTTCAAATCTCCAACAGAATGCATGGCTAAATTTTATAATCAGTCAACAATTAACCTTTATTAAAAAGTATTGGTGTCCAGATGGCTTATAAGGAAAAGCCATCTTAATTTAATGACTATGACAATGTTACATAATTACGGAGTTGTCTAGGAATACTAATATCTATTGATATACATAGAGGTGCATTAAAAAGGGCTGCAAATTCTTTGACACTCCTAGAGTAATGGGGCCTGTTTCCCTTCTCCTTGAACCTGTGACTTTTTTGATGATGGAGTATGACAGAATTGATACTATGCCCATTTCAAGCTTGCCTTTAACAGGACTGCAATGTCTTGTTATCTTGAGCCGCTGAGGCCATCATGTGCTAGTTATCTGTAGAGAACACATGGAGGAAAAGGAAGACCCCCAGCTATCACCCAGCTATTGCAGCCCCCAGTCACTCAAGTCATCCTAGATGAAGCCCCAGAAATCATGGAACAGAGAGAAGCACTGAATGAATTCCTGACTTACGAAATCAAGAGATAAAATAATAATAAATTGTTATTTAAAGAACTAAGCTTTGAGTGATATGTTATGTAGCATTAGCTAAAGAGGTTAAGGTCCAGCCATGAATAATGATAGAGATATCATATAAACCCAAGCAATCTAACTTCAGTATATACTTATAAAACTGATACAACAGAAGTCCAAGAAGTCTAAGGAGAAAGAGAAAAAGGATAAAAGATGGGGAAGCATTGATAAAATTTATTCAAAATCATGAGAAAATCAACTTAAAGAAGTTTAAGGACCATCTAAGAAACAATATTAGGAAAGTGATCAAGAGGATCACCGTAAGTTTATTTATATCTTGATATAGACAAAGGAGAAATTTTAAAGGTTTTTTTTTTTTTTTTTGAGAATTCTGGGTGATTGGATCATCTTTGTTACCTATTTATAGCATCCCCCTCATTAAGGAAACTCCTGGAAAATATTCGAAACTAGGAAAAAAAAAAGTTTAAGTTATTTCTGGGTTAACCAGGAAGGGCAAATGTTGCATTCTTCTCTAAAGTCATTTTTGATGTTCAAGATATTTAATTAAATAGATGTATGCAAGTGAAACAGAGAGAGATGAGTATGTCAAACCTACAGAACTTCAGGAAAAAAAACACCAAAAATACATATCAAGGACCTCAACTTCTATCTGAAAAAGGGAGGAAGGTAAGAGTCAATTAAGCCCAAGGCAAGCAAAAAGAAATAACAAAGATGAGAGAAGAAATCAATGAAATATAAAATAGGGGGGGAAAGCCAAAAAAGAGAAAACCAATGAAACCCAGAACTGGTTCTTTGAGAAGTTCGAATTGATAAACATCTGCAAAGACCCCAGGCATACCAGAGAGAGAGAGAGAGAGAGAGAGAGAGAGAGAGAGAGAAGAAGGAAGAAGGAGGAGGAGGAGGAGGAGGAGGAGGAAGGGGAGGAGGAGGGGGAGGGGTAGGAAAAGGAGGAGGAGAAGAAGAGACAGAGGACAGAAGATGGGGGAGGGGGAGATGGAGAGAAAGGGAGACAGGGAGGGAGGAGACAAATTCCCCAAATCAGAAGTGAGAGAGGTGACATCGGTACAGATTCTACGGGTATTAAAAGGATAGTAAAGGAATATTATGAACAACTGTTTGTTGATAAATGCAATTAAACAACTTAGATGAACTACAGAAATTTACCAACATTAATTCAAGAAAAAATGAATCATCTTAGCTGCCCTGTACCTATTAATAGAATTGTTTATAGTTAAAATCCTTCCCACAGAAACAAACAATCCTCTAGGCTCAGAAGGCTTCGTTAGTAAATCAAACATTCAAGTGAAAATAATATTAATTCTGCCCTAAGTCTTGCAGAAAATTAAGGAAGATGAAATACTTCTCAACTCATTCCATGAGGACAGAATTATCCTGATACCCAAACCATAAACAGAGAGGTTGGAAAAGAAAACTACAGAACAATTTTCCTCATGAATATAGACGAAAAATTTCCTAACAAAAACTTAGCAAATCTAATCCAACATTATACAGAGAATACATCATGACCAAATGGGTTTTATCCAGGATTGCAAGCTTAGTTTAACATTTGAAAATAAATCAGTGTAACTCAGCATAATGAGAAACTACAAAAGAAAATTAATATGATTATTTCATGTTGTTTTCTAAAATAATTTAACAAAATCCAACACCTACTATGATCAAAAACTGTCAGGAAACTAGGACTAGAAGGGAACTCTTGTCAGCCTGATAAAGAACGTCTATGAAAATTCACAACTCACATTTTATTTAATGGGTAAAGTCCAAATGTTTTCTCTCTAAAATCAGAAAGAAGGTAAAGAAGTCCTCTCTCACCACTTTTATCCATCATTTTACTGGAGGTTCTAGCTAGTGCAAAAACTCAGGAAAAAAAAATAAAAAGAATTCATATTGTTACTGAGTCCAAGCTAGTACTGCTCCCTGCACCACAGGCCAATAAATCAAAAGAAAAGTTGTTGGGAAAAGGAATAGTGACTTTATTTGGAAAGCCAGCAGACCAAGAAGATGGTGAACTAGTGTCTTAGAGAACATAATATTAATTAACTATAAATCAATTGTTCTACATAACTTCATTTTACAGTAAACACAACTATTCATATAATTCAGTGTTAAATACTTGTTTTGAATGTAATTTTATAGTTTTCTAAAACAATATATTTTTATAGAAACAGCTATACATTTGAGAGTACTAATATATCATGTACTAGTATACATGGGGCAGAGGGACCTTTCTTGCTTACCCGTTCCCATTATGTGCCATGGTTAATGTTTTCTGATAACACTATTGAATACACAGTAAACAATGAGATTTTGATTAACTCATTCATTTTTAATCAGTTTCTTCTGCTTTTTGTTGTGTGCAGTATAGCCGTAGCAAAACAGACCACCTTTCTGTCTGTTTTTTCTCTCTTCTCCCCTTCCTTTTCTAGACAGAATGAGTGATGTAGAGACTTGTACAATTTTATGCCATACTTTATATTTTAAAAATGACTTTTATATGACGAAAAGGTGGATGGCTGAACTTTACCACCCAGTATGTTGGCTTTGAGGCTCATTAAAATCTGGTGGTTTCTGAATTAACTTGTGGGTCCCTACAGTGATGGAAATTGCTTCTTTCCAGTATTATTGACTGACAGAGCAGGTGAGAACTTGTTTGCATCCTTTGAACAAGTTCATTAGTTTCCTATAATGGTAGGAAACACTCTACTATTTAATTAGTAGACTCTCTTTGGTGAGCTTATAACAATTACAGGACCTTTTTTCTTCCGTTTGTGTTCAGGACACACATTTTTTTATGGCCAATCTGACTCATCTTCAGTCAATAATTGTATGCCTGACAGCTACCATTAGTAACTATTAAAAAAAATAAAGCAACTGCCTATATTTTTTCCATGATCTAAAAATAATATTCCATCAATCGTCAAGGTTAACTGCCGGGGCTGCAAAAGTTTTAAGCTTCTTCAATCCAAGTCTTCAAGTTGATACCACTTTCTCTGAATCTTACATGCCATTGCCTAATAAATGGAAGCAACATGTGTTGAAAATCTCTACTGAACACATACATGTGTTCCACTGACAATAACCTGGTACTAGTGGACATTCAATTTTAACATATGTTGAATACCTGCTATCAGCTTGTCCCAAGAGATACTAAAGACATAGTCTCTGACTTAAAATAATTCCCAGTGTAGTGGAGGAAATAGATAGGCATTCAACCATAGTACATTTTAAAAATTTCAAAATTAGTGTGATGAGACTCAGAGAAGTGAGGCTCAGAGTGATATTGTACATTGGTTGGTGAGACTTTAAAGTAGTTCTTGTCTACTGCTTATAAAAGGAAGGATGTCAACGAAAGAGCCTCACAGCATTGAAAAGGGAGACTGAAGAAAGAAGATGGCAGTATTTAAAAGCAGTGCTTTGTATGAACCTCTAGTAAGATGGAGAGATATCTAAAGAGGATTTTAAGATAGTTTTACTTCATGATGCTTCCTCCTAGAAAAATACAATAAATATCTATATTTTAAGGCTTCTTGTGTTGGACTTGTATCTCTTTTGAATGTTTCCTATGCTAAGATTGGCCATTTTAGACTTAGTTCTAATTGGTGTTCATTTTAGGGAACACCATATTGGATTTTAGACATAAGGCAAAGACTCAGTGACATTTTTTTTTTTTTTTTTTTTT
>NW_006794774.1:453896-466946 GCF_000442215.2 Lipotes vexillifer | reverse complement strand
TCTTGCGTTATGCGGGCCTCTCACTGTTGTGGCCCCTCCCATTTGCGGAGCACAGGCTCCGGACGCGCAGGCCCAGTGGCCACGGCCCACGGGCCCAGCCGCTCCGCGGCACGTGGGATCCTCCCGAAACGGGGCACGAACCCGCGTCCCCTGCAACGGCAGGCGGACTCTCAAGCACTGCGCCACCAGGGAAGCCCCTCAGTGACATTTTAAATAAAATCATTACCCTAGAAACTGAGCTTGAAGCACACCTTTGCAATGGCCACTCAAATGTTGGAATTACAGTGCAAGGGGTTGGGTATTAACAGGATAAGAGGTGTAGTTAGTATTTGAAATAACCCAAACCAATGGAAATGACATAGGATTCTCTGGGATTAGAATTATAATATTGGAAGAATTTTCTCTTCAAGACTTGGTTGTCCTAGAGACAGAACTACATTTATTCAGAATTGTATCAACTCACTAAATTAAGGGAGCCTAAGAAATTTATTTGTAAAGTTGTAAGTTGAAAATTGTTTTTTATCCAGTAATATTAGACACATTTCCTAGGAAATCAGGTCTTCCTGAAGAAAGAGTAAAGGGCAGTGTTTCAGTTGAAGAGTTTTACTTGCTCAGCCAGCAGTGCGTGAATCCTCAGGAAATGGCAACTCCTGGGAAATTCTAAGGCAAGCATGATTTGGAATTACTGGTATACGTTGTTTGTTTGTGGAGAAAAACAAGACTGTGCTAAAGACCTCTAAAGCAGGGATCTCAAACTCAACACCAACATTGGCCAATGTCAGTTAACGTAGCAGGCAGGTGTTTCAAAAGATGGAACTGGAGAGCACAGGCCCTGTCCCTCCAAAGTGTTCAGCCACTATTTGGGTCTAGTGGATTTTACTGCCATACTGGAGCTGGGACCTAATTGTTGCCACATCCTCCAAATTTTAAAAAGCAGCTAAAATCCATCATTTAAAAAGTATTAAATCTCCAATTTTAAAATATATAAAGAGATTTATAAATATTATAAATAAATAAATATAAATATTTAAATATAAAAGTATTTAAACAAGTGAAGAATGTGATCTGTTTTTAGCATATTATTGATAATCATTATTAGGACCAACAAAAGACATCTGAAGACCAAATCTTGCAGACCATTAGTATATACAGTCTATCCTCATTGTTTGTGGAAATATTCCATAAATTTCATATTTGATAATTCATTTACTTGCTAAAATTTATTTGTAACGTAAAATAAATACTGCAGCACTTTCATGGTCATTTGTGAACATGCACAGAGTGGTGAAAAATTTGAGATGCCAGATGTATGCATCTGACAGGGCAATACTCTGCCTTCATGCACACCTCTTCCCTCTTTTGAGCTGAGTCCTCTTCAGAGTCCAGTTTTCCTGTTGTTTCAGTGTCCATAGTGGCTACCTGTTTGGGAACATCTAAAGAAGTGCTCCCACTGTTGCCCTTGTTATACTTCACACAACACATGGGATTTGCCTGTGACTATGAACTGGGTCAATTAACTCTGCAGTGCTTTTCATCTTGTCATGTTATGCTAGCAATAATTATTATTATTTAAGTTCTGCAATGAATTCAGTTATAGTTGTCTTTATTTTTTCTACAGATTAAAAAAAACTTATATTTTTGGTAGCACTACATAGCATGTGGCATCTTAGTTCCCCAATCAGGGATCCAACTTATGCCCCCTGCAGTGGAAGCATGAAGTCTTAACAACTGGACTGCCAGGGAAGTCTTTATACTATGACTTCCTATATAAGCAACTATAGTTGTCTTTATACTATGGGAAGTCTTTATACTATGACTTCCTATGTAGACAACTATAGTTGTCTTTATACTATGTACTTCCTCCACTGCTATCGTCTTCCCATTTATATTTCAATTTTACTATGGCCTCTGTGATGAGCAAATCATTATAAATAAATACACTTATTTTCTTAGTCCTTCTCTGTCCTCTTTAACCCTTTGGCAGAAAGGAAATCCAATGCTCCCCCAAGGTACAATCTCCTAGGGAGCCAGCACTCCTGAGTTCTGGTTTATTATTTCTCCCCATACTCTATGTACCACCAAGAGGCAGCCATTCTCTTAGCACTCCATCGTTGCTCTTAGGTTCTATACATCCTCCTGTGTGCAAAATCTTATCCTCTTATGAGGCCCATGCCATGCGCCATACTTCCATCTTCCACTCTATTTTTGTCGTCTTCTGATTTAATGGCTACTTTTATAAATCATAGAGGCTTTTGGCCTTTGCTTCTTTGTCTTCCTTCTTCTAACCAATGTTTTCTTTTTCTCTACTTCATGTCCTCCATATATCCTGGGATATTTGAAAGTCCACATGGAAGATCCTTCTAATGCTATAACTTCAACGTTTTGTGACCTCCTCAATATATGCTATGGTGTCCTGTTTAAGAAATCCATTTCTTTCCCAAGGTCATAGCATTTTTTCTTCTTCTATTATCTTATAATATTTTATAATTTTGCCTTTCATATTTAGATCTTCATTTCACTGGAATTAAATTTTATCTATTTTGAGAGGTAGGAGTCTAATTTCATATTTCTCTATAGGTAGATTCCTAATCGCTGCTCCATTTATTGAAAAATAGATCTTTCCCCAAAGATCTGAAATTCCAGCTCTGCGATAAAGCACATTCCACTGACTATGGGTAAGTCTGTTTCTGGGATCTTTGTTTTATCCCATTGTTTATGCATATCTATGCTTGTATTAATACCACACTGTCTTAGTTATCATAGCGTATGGCACAGCATTATGTTGGTATCTGTTAAGACAATCTCTCTACCTTGTTATTTAACAAACTTTAAAAAAAATTAGACCCTTTGCTCTACCATATCAATTTAAAAATCAGCTTTCCAGACTTCATAAACAACCTGTTGAGATCTGTTGAGATTTTACTGGAATGGCATTGAAACTGTAGATCAATTTGGGGAGAGTTGACATCTTTATTATACTGAGACTCTCAGTCTGTAAATATGGTATAGCTCTCCATTTAGGTTATCTTAAATGCCTATCAATAAAGAGATTGAGATTGACATATATATACTAATATGTATAAAATAGATAACTGATAAGAACCTGCTGTATAAAAAATAAATAAAATTAAAAAAAAATTGTACTCTAATGTCTTTAATGTGATGTCTGAGTTATATTCCTTTTATATCTTAATAATTTTTTATTGTTCTGCCTCTTCTCTCTCTCCTTTCTCCCTCTTTCAAGACTTGCCAGAGATTTGTCCATTTTTTCTTTTTCTTTTTTTTTTTTTTTTGGTCTTTTTATAGAATTGACATTTTGCTTTGGTAATTTTATTTATTCCATGCTTGTTTTCTGTTAATCTAATAAAGAGTGCAGAATACACAAGCATACACAGGACGTTCGTATCTTTACTTGCATTTTTATTTTTTTTATCGATGTACTTTGAAAGAGCAAATTTTTAAAAATTTAGATTCAGTTCATGTTCCCAATTATTTTGAAGGTTTTGCTTCTTGTTACCTAGCTAAGGAATCTTTGCTTGCTCCAAGACTGAAGTGTTTTCTCCTAGGCATTCTACAAGTTTTGGAGTTTTAGCTTGTATGTTTAATGTATGTATAATGCATTGTGATTTAATTTTCTTATACAGTGTAAGATAAGAGTCAAGTTTAATTATTTTTTTCTATATGGATCATGTGTTATTCAGGGACTGTGTGGTACAAGGACTAACTATCATTTCCTAATGCACAATTTCTAGTTTCTTTAGAGTGTTCATTGATTTAGATACTTATCTTCATAGCAATACTGTACAGTATTGATTGCTATAATTTTAAAATAAATTTTGAAGTCAGGATTGAACTTTGTTCCTCTTTTTCAAAGTTTATTTAGCTATTTTATGTTCTTTGCATTTCAATTTAAATTTTAGAATTAGCTTGTTAATCTCTATGAAAAGCTTCATGAAGTTTCGATTGGAATTGTGTGAAATCTATAGATCAATTTGGGGAAAATTGTATAAGAGTGGAATTATTCATGATGCTTCTCCTATTATGCCTATTCCTTTAAATCATTAAATGTATTTAATATTACTATTTTAAATTCCTGGTATTTGTTCTGTGTGCACAGATATACACAAATTCCTTGTATTTGGGCCTTGTGCTGTGTTTGCTACAGGGCTTGGTAAAAGCTACCGTGTTCGTTACGGGGCATTGTTAGAGAGTGAATGCTTAACTGTGGAACACCATGCAGCTGCCCATGCAGCCTAAGTTTTCTGTCATGAACTGGATGTTATCTTACTCAGTAAGCCATACAGGTGGGTATAAGCAGTAGCAATTTATCACCAACTGGAAAGGCTGTATGAAAGGCAATGAACTCAGAACTACATTATGCGAGGGGTGCCTCAGACTCCTTCAGTACCATTCCTGTTACATTGCCTCCTCTCTCTCAGTCTGTCATAGGAAGTAGCTTTTGACCAGGTAACAGAAGAAGAAAAAACTCGGTATAGTTTGAAAATAAGTAGGTCTGCAAGAAATGCTGGTACCAACTGAAAGTGGGTGACTACAGCATTATAGCTCAACTCAGACATGATGCTGAAGGATAGCAGTAAAGGAAACATTTTCCCATTGGCCAAAATTTGTTTGGTTAGATTATCTGGAGTGAGTTGCCAGAATATATATCTACAATGTTTTGAGGGAAGTTGCTAAGAGTTTGACTGATGTCAACCAAAGCAAAAAAAAAAACCAGAAGGCTGCAAGTAAGAAAAGAATTTATTTGGAGTCTTAAGAATTGCAATTTGGGAGACACAGATCCAGGTAAAACTGAAAACGTGTTCCAGGGAAGAGATAGAGTCAGGGCTTGTAAATTGCAAAAACCATGAGGCTCTACTCTGACACAAGAAAGGAAATATTTGTCCTTAAGAGATGGCTGTCCCGTGTTGTCTTGGGGTAAGGGTCTGATAAGCAGATAAGCTACCTTGAGTTATTTTAGTATAAGGGTCCGATGCATGTCTTGAGTTTCTGGAACATTGTGCAGATGTTCTGGATGCCTGCCATAAGAAGATACGTGATCAGGTCAGATTCCATCCTGCTGAGATGTGCATAAGTCACACTTCCTCAGTGGTCTCCAGGCTCCATTTCAGAGCACTCTCTTAGCATTTTGATTTTCCTTTTGCACTGGATGGTCAGGGACTTGGAAGGAACAGGATTGTAAGATGGGTAAAAAGGAAGTCTGGGGGAGAAGCAGGTAGATAGATGGATTACTTGGAGTTGGCACAGTGTGAAGATACTTGTGCCTCATGTGAATACCAAAAAAGGGTATCTTAAGGAGGCTGTTAATAATTAAAAGGACAAAATGAAGCACTCTGAGGATGTCAGTCAACCACTTTCATCAGCCAACCCAATGTTTGCATAATAGGCTCATGAATGATGTGTCATGGTGGCAGTGATGCATGAGATCTACAGCACAGTCTTCCTTTTCCTTTACCTGACCTGGCTACCACTACTGATGAGTGTCTAACTTGCTAACAGTAAATGCTATTGAGCCCCTAATATGGCACTGTTCCCAGGGGTACCAGCCAGCCACCTGGTGGGTGATTGATTACACTGATGCATCCTCACTGAGAGAGACACATATCCTGCAGGTGGATCTGTCTTCCCTGCCACAATACTTCTGCTAGCACCACATCCATGTGCTCACAGAAGGCCCTGGCCACCATACAAGTGTTCCATAGAGTATTGCTGCTGATCAAGGGGTTTATATCATAGCAAAGAAAGTGCCAAGGGAATGTGTTACTACCTCAAATTACCTGGGCAAACAAACATAGGGAAATACATTAAATTTTATGTCTAGAACGAACTTCTTTTTGTGACTCGCTTTGTCTCCTTAAGCAATTCACTGAACCACTCTGGGGTCAGTGTCAATTTATTTATACTCAAAATTAGGTAAATAATGCCTACACTCATGATAAATGAAATGTGCCTAGCACATAGGTACACAGTAGTTGCTGGCTGAGTAGAGAATGTAAGCTCTTAAACCTTCAGTTTATGATATTGACTATAACAGTGTATTTCCTGTGGGATCAATAGGTTACTGATGTCAGATGCCATCCAGCTTGCTGTCCAAGCCTAGGAAACGCCTCCATCTGAATCGTCACTGCTCTGTATTGTTTTCAGCATGTTCAGGTCAGGTGACAGAGGAAGCAACATTAGTTCCAAAATCTTAATCCTCTGATTGGCATAAATTTTTTTATCCTGGAAAGAATTTTTCATATAATTGGTGCTAGACTGTACTTTGGGACTGGGATGTTGTGATTTATAACAAGAAAAATTTATACTTGGACTTTGACCCCATTCTATTTTAGAGCATAGAGCTCTAAAACCTTGTAATCTCCTGTGACGGGAGCCATAAAGGTATCTTATGTTGTTAATGAGGTGACTTTTGGAAAGCCCTTAGGTAACGAATGCTGCCTTGTTGCCAGGGGAACCAACCCTAAAATCAGACAGCTGGAACTTTCAGAATCCTCCCCCATTCCCGCACATAACCTCTGGGAGGGGGAGAGGGGCTGAAGTGCAATCAATCACCAATGGCCAATGATTTAGTTAGTCATGACTGTGTAATAAAGCCTCCATGAAAACCCAAAAGGATAGGGTTCAGAGATTCTGTGTTGGTGAACTCATGGAGATGCCAGGAGAGTGATGAGCCCTGGCAAGACAGGGAAGCTCCACACGCCTCCCCGCATACCTTGCCCTATACATGTCTTCCATCTGGATGTTCATCTGTGTCCTTTATCCTATCCTTTTATTATAAACTGGTAAATGTAAGTAAATGTGTCCTTGAGTTTGAGTTGCTTTAAGCTAATTAAATGAATCCAAAGGTGGAGGATGTCATGGGAACCTCTGTTTTAGAGCCAGTTATTCAGAAGTACAGTTTACAGCCTGGACTTGAAACTAGCATCCGAAATCCAAGGAGGGGGATCCTTGCAACCTTCAGTGTATAGCCGATTGGTCAGATGCACAGGTGTTAACTTAGGCTTGTGATTGGCCCCTGAGGTAGAGGGTGATCTTGTGAGACTGAGCCCGTAACCTGTGGAACAGATGCTATTTCCTGGTAGATAGTGTCAACACTGTGTTGAATTGTAGGAAACCCAGCTGGTGTCCTAAGCATTTCTTGGTGTTGTGGGGAGAAAGCCACCCCCCACACACATTGGAATTGGTCTCTGATCCATTTTAGCAACCAAAAGAATAATTAAACCACTCCTTTGCAAGCTAAATTCAGATATTCTCTGCTAGAGTTCTCTTTGGACCTAGATGTAAATATTTCAGATAAATACTGAATACATATATGTGTGTATAGGTGTATATGTATTTATATATAATTAATACATATTTGATCAATTATGTATTGATATATATTTGATCAATTGATAATATAATTGATAATTATAATTAACAATGTATGTGCATATTTAAACATATTATATGTAATATATAGTTGATAATTGATCAATATAAGTATATGAAATCTAAAAGTACACAGTCAAACATACCACTATATGTGGACCTTTGGGGGCCTTAATGGTCTAGACTGGTAGCCGTTTTATACTGATCAAGTATATTTTGGCTTCTGACATTTCCCTTGGTAATGGGGAGACATTCTGTGCCTCTTACAGCTATAGATGAAAGCAAAAATACAAAAACTCTCAATACACATGTTCTATTCATAAGGACCATAGAGACAAAAGAGCTATTATTTAGTAGTAGTGTTTGATACGTAGAGCAGACAAAAGGTGTATTTGACATGACATTGGCCCTTTTTTAAAGCACTGATGTCTTTTAGGCGGGTAACATACCCTTAACTTGTGTGCATTAGGCTAGATCTTTTAATAATTATTGATACAAATGTAAGCAAATTTGAGTTTCGTGAATTTTTTCCCCTCATCTAAATGTCTGAAGTACTTTTCAAGTATGTGTCCTTTAATAACTTTTCAGGGGAGTACAAAACAGGAATAAGTATAAATATGTATACTGATAAATAAGTATAAATATTATAATATATAAATATAAAGTATACAGTAAGTATAAATATGTATAATTACGTTGAACTCTATAGAGCGTAAATTAATTAAGATTATTTTAAAGTAGTTTGGCAAACTGGTAACTATAACAAATGATAATTTAAAAATAAAATGTTATTAACAAACGACAATTTTTAATATCAAATTTGTTCATATTTATTTAAAATCATATTTTATATAAAACTGAGAAAATCATTCTTAGGAGGTGTCTTTGCTACTTACCACAAATATTTCAAGGTTTGGTGATCTACCGTAAGTATTGTGCTTCAGATATTTTTACCAACAGAAAAAGCTTTAGACTTGAATTTGGAGATTTATTTCTAATTCCAGGGTTACAGGGACACTTGGACAAATAACAATCTTCCTGGACTTCTTTATTCTTATTTAAAAGCTGAAGGAGTTATATTAAATGAGTTTTAAAGACCCATTTAGCTCTAAAAATGAAAATTATCTGATAAAAAAGTATTTCAGAGTTATGTAGCTCAAGCTAGGAAAAATTGTTCTTAGGAAAATATTGTTTGCATATCTGAATCAACTACTTGCTTGTAAATTTCACTAGTGCAGGATTGTGACATATTTATCTAAGTATGCCAGTGATAAACATATTTTATATATATCCGGTGTTCAGTAACTGTGGAATAAATAATTAATGTCATTGCAGGAAAATTAAAACCAGAAAATAATGTTTTTGTTGTGCCTGTCTAAAAGCCTAATCTTTTTATTTAAAAAGGAAACCTAGGTGAAAACACACACACACACACACACACACACACACACACACACACACACATTTTGTTAAGACTTACAGGATAACGTGAAAAGTTTCAGATGGCAATTGTTAAGTGAAATCTTAAAGGCTGTGACATTATAAGTGGTGCAAACATTCAATTAAAACTATAAAACCCAAAATTATAAGATCATGTGTAATATATTTAAAGTAGCAATGTCTTCTAGCTTAATGAAGATTCTTCTTATATTATTAATGAGCTAGACCTTTAGAACCACTTGGCAAGACAGTTTTATTGCTTGCTAATTAGGCTCCACATTTTAAAGACACACTTTCATATAAAATAGAAAAACTCAACTTTTCAGGTATTTGAAAAACAAAGCTAAGTATTTGCCCATTTAGTTATCTTTTTATCCTCCCCACTGCAAGCTAGTTTTCTTGCAATTTACAGATAATGCTGAAAATCAATTTTACCTAAATGTTTTCTTATACAAAAGCTTTAATTTCGGCCTTTTGTTATGAATGTACATAGTCACTTTTCTTAATACTTCAGTGCTACTGAAATTATGTAATATACTTCCTGTTCTGTTGGAGAGTTGAAACACTAAACATTACATATTTTTGCAGGAAAATATGTCCCATGGTTTTAGGATCAATTTTGATTGGATACCTAATACCAGTTAGGATTTGGTATTGCTGTCTTTCAGGCCCCATTTCCCATTATCGTGATTTAAAAGGTCTCTTCTCTCAGAGAACAATGGCATCTATTACATGTGGGTCTTCCCTGCTAACTTTAACCAAGTTGACTTATCAGCAGGTATTTCTACATTTTCCTGTCTCGCTGAAGTCACTGACTCTCTGACGGACTTGACAAGAGAACTTGGTATTATTTGGAAACAATCCCATCATGTATGCCAAGCAAACTACTCTTCTCTCAAACCTTCTAAATTTCGATGACTTAAAAAATAGCCTGAAACCTGAATGTGTTCAAAATTTTTATGGATTTATTTTGATGGTATTTTGTCAAAAATTAAAAAAGGTTTTGTAAAATAAAAGCTGCTAAGTATTTGTTGGAAGATAATTATCCACAGATCTCTCTTGTTTCTACCCAGTTTATGAGCAAGGCACTAACTGCCTTTAATTATGGATTATTTTTTCAAGGATGTTTAGCTAATAGCCCTAGAAATTAGTAGTAGTGTCTCTCCCTCTGGAGCAATGGGTAGGCATGCTTACTGTCTAATGCAATCAAGTTAATGATAATGTCTTCTTCTTACTACTATAAAAATTTGGTTTACCTAAGCTCCGGATTTCTTTCTTATAGCGCAACCCACTGTGTGTGCAGATACCACCTAGTCTCCCTCGCGTACCCTGGGAGAAATTGGAACTTGCAAAATTGGTGGAAAAAATCATGTTATTCTTGCTACTGAATAATAAGAGTTACTTCATCTCTGACTCAGGAAACCCGTGTCTTCTCCTAGCATCCACAAAAGTGTGGCAGCATAATCCACAGTTCAGTTGCACTGCCAGATTGATATCAGGGGAATCAAGAGACATCAGTCAATTTGATACCCAAAATTATCCATTTGGAGCTGGATCTGTGGTTGAAAGTTTTACTCTCTTTTAGATTATATGCAACATATTTGTATGAGGTTTCTTCATTATTTTCAACTAAATATGGAAAATGTCTACAATCAAAAAATTTTAAACCTTCTAAGGCAGAACTAGAATCGGTGATGAGCAGGTGAGGCCAGGAGGCACCACTAGATGAGAGAGACACAGAATTAGGAAGTAGGGACTAGTACAAAACGGACTTCGCCGGCATGACATTTTGCCTGTCTCCACAGAGAGCTTGGAGTCAAAGCCCGTAGGAAAATAAATTTTCAGAAATAGCTAATACCAACTTAAGAATTTCTTGACTTAACAAATTTTGGTTGTTTTTGTTTGTTTGTTTGTTTTTGCTTCTGTAGAATTCAAGTGACATGAAACTATCATTGATTGCAGGTAGATGTGGTCAGCAACTTGATTGGGATCAGCTCATGGATTGCTTTATGGTTCAGAAGTTCTGGAAATGGATGCAGAGAAAATGTCAGACCACAGGTACAAATAAAAAATAAAAGCAACCTCTATTAAGGACAAACAAAATAAATTGAAAAATGTTACCACTGCAATTTGCAGTGCCTATAAAAGTAAACTATTGAATTTGTCTCTAAGATGGAAGCTACCAAAGGCTGATCTTTAATAGGAATGAGCAGGAGACATTTTTTATGGATGTCATTGTGACTTATACTTGCATCCATTTTTACCTGAGAATAATGTTGAGAGAAAGAAATTATGTATGAGACTAGAAACATTTAAATTTCTGGTAGAGGTTTCTATAAAGCAGATTTCATAAAGTATAATGGAACAGGATTTGTTATAATATTCTATAGTAAAAAATCAAATTTTGCTGCCTTTACCTTGGCTAAATAAAGACAGTTGGATTTTTGATCACAGAGAGACATTATAATGTCTAATTTGCAAGAGGCTTGAGATAATGAATTGAGAAACGGAAAGAAAACTGTGGGGCTACTGACGTTTTTTCTTAGCTCTACCACCTTACCTCCAATGTCTCTGCTTAATAAGAAGAGATTTTTAAAAAATGCAATGCAGGACTTCCCTGGTGGTACAGTGGTTAAGAATCATCCTGCCAATGCAGGGGACACGGGTTCAAGCCCTGGTCCCAGAAGACCCCACATGCCACGGAGCAGCTGAGCCTGTGCACCACAACTCCTGAGCCTGTGCTCTAGAGCCCACGAGCCACAACTACTGAAGCCCACATGCCACAACTACTGAGTCTGTGCTCTAGAGCCCATGAGCCACAACTACTGAAGCCTGCACACCTTGAGCCTGTGCTCCACAACAAGAGAAGCCACCACAATGAGAAGCCTGCGCACCGCAATGAAGAGTAGCCCCCGCTCACCACAACTAGAGAAAGCCCCCTTGCAGCAATGAAGACCCAACACAGCCATAAATAAATAAGCAAGTAAGTAAGTAAGTAAATTTTTTAAAAAGAGCTTTAAAATATGCAATGCAGGAGATTGGCTGTTTCACCTGATTCTTGGTGATAACCACCTTTTCCTTCCTTTTTTTTTGATCAAGTGTAATTTTTTGTTATGCTTTTACCTCAGCATGCCAAATTTCTAATTTAGTAAATTAAATATGTTCTCATCCACAATTTCCTGATTCCAACCCTGTACAAAAAAAAAGGAAAAAAGGAAAAAAAAAAGTAAAAGAAGAAGAAAAAAAAGCAAAGAAAAATCTGCCAAGATAGAATTAAGAAGGAGAGATGTTGGTCAAATTATGGATTCTGACCACTTCTTCTGGAAGGGAATTCAAAATGATCTGACCGAACTCCTAATTTCTCATTTTCGGTTTAGTTTGAGCTGTCATTAGTTTGAATATAACGTGTCTTTATATGATCTTCTACATGTTTTTCCTGCTTGGTGTTAACTGGGCATCTGAAATTTTATATATGTGTATCAAAATTGGAAAGTTTTGGCCATTGTTTTTCAATATATATGTATACATTTTTTGGTCCATTCTATCTTTTATCTTACTCTTGGGCTCCAATTACTTGTATGTTAGACACTTTGATATTATCTATAATGGGTCCCTCAGGCTCATTTTTTCTCTGTTCTCCATATTATATATTTCTATTACTCTATCTTCAGATTCATTTACTCTTACCTCTGCTATCTCTAATCTGCTAAGTCTCTCTAGTGAATATTTTATTTCAAACATTGTATTTTTCATTTTTAGACTTTCTATTTGGTCTTTTAAAAATGATTTTTATTTAACTAAAGATATCTTATATCTTTTGATTCATCACAAGCCTTTATATTTTTTACATCTTTGGGAATGGTTATAGTAGCTGTTTTAAAATCCTGTTAATTCCAATATATGATTCACTCAGACCATTGATTTTTATTTTCTGTATATCATTTTATTGATTTGTCAGCTGTCAACTAATTTTGAATTGCATGTTGGATATTATGATACTTAAGTTACGAGGGCACTGGATTCTGTTATTTTTCTGTGATGAATGGTATTTCATTTGACTTATCAGGCAATTATATTGATTAGACTTAAACTGTAAGCTCTGCTTTTCAGATAGCAGCTCTGATCTGAGTTTAGATCTGTTGTTAGCTGGTGGCTTTGAGTTCACTCTGGACATTTATTATTCTGGGGTCACTCATAGATTTAGGTAGATCAAATTTGGTG
>NW_006794774.1:452525-453886 GCF_000442215.2 Lipotes vexillifer | reverse complement strand
TCTTTCCCTTTGGGGGTTACTCTTTCTCGAATGCCCTTGTTTTCCTGGATTTATTCTTCTGGAACCCCAGTCAAGAATGACAGTATTTTTCCACCAATGCTCTCATTAGCCCACATGTCTGGAAAAAAAAAGTTGTGAATGCACATGGAACTTCTCTCCTTTATTTATGTACTCCTTACCAGAATTGTCCCTGATCCATTTAACTCTGCTGTGTCATGAGGAAGCTATCTTTTTATAATGACCAGGACTTAATAGCTGTTATTTGAAAGAAGGTCTTTCCAGTAGGATCTTAACCATAACCAGAAGTGAAACTTCTAGATATTTTAAATATAACCTGTTTTGTTACCAGTATGTTAAAATTATTCTGTACTTTCTATTTTGATTTTCTGTTTTACTCAAGATTTTTTAACAATTACATTTACCCCTTTAAGTAATTAAATTAGTCCTTCCTTTATCTTCCTACTTCCTTTTGATAACATCTAGTTTATTGTTCTTTTGTCAGAGAATACATTATGTACTATTCTACTTCTTGGAGCTTGTCCATGTGTTTGTGATACCAGATCAATTTCTTAAATTTTCACAATAATTGAAAAGAAGTTAATTTTTCTTATTAGTATACATAGGTTGATATATATCATTAGTATACATAGGTTGATATATATCATTATTTATTATGTTTGTCTCTCAAAATCCTTATATTTTGGTTACTCAATCTCTTCTGACAGATGTAACTGAATATTTTCATTTTACATAATATTTCTGTAGATTTCTATTATATTTTCTCATTGTTTCTATTTAAATATTCTCACTGATACATCATCTGTCATGTACATTTATGACAGATATCAAATATATTATTATTTTTAATATAACATTTGGAAATTGTCCGAAGTCCACTTTGGGTGCCTGGAAACTGCTGGGTGGCAGTGCTGTTTAAGAAGGGCTACCTGAGCCTGGTCCAGAATCCATGGGAGCCTGTAGTCCTGGTTTCTCCCTTGTGGCCCTTTCTTTCACTCTTACCTTCTATCCCAGGCATGGGGTCCACCAGATACCCCGAGCAGCTCTTAGCTCTGCATTTATGGCATTATTTTGGTCTTCCCATTTCCAGGAGGGCTCCCAGGCAAATGTGTCTCTCCCACTAGGCAGGACAATGTTTATTTCCTGGGGCATATGAGACTGGGCCACCAGAATGGTTCTGGCTTCTAGATTTGGGGTGACTCAAATTATGCATGTGGACAAGGGTACCAAGAAAGATGTTTGCCAGGTGCCCCAGGCGCCCTAGGGGGCATCCAGCTCTTAAGCCCCTTGATTAACTGTCAATTGTATTGCCTTGAACATGAAGAGCATAAAAAATAGAAGGG
>NW_006794774.1:376114-452515 GCF_000442215.2 Lipotes vexillifer | reverse complement strand
GGGAAAGAGAAAGGCAATCTTTGACAATAAAACTTGCAATAGAAAACTACTTTTGTTCTTAAGAATTTAGCAATAAATTAAGCTCTTATTCTCTTAAGCTGAACAAGAAATCTAGCATTTTTTTTTTCCTGCAGGTAGTGGAATGATGATTCATATATAGCAAGTCATCAGGCCAAAGTGCATGTCCTCCTAAATGGAAATCAATTCTGATAACAAAGTCATGTCAGTTTATCCAGAAAGATCCCCTTAGAAGGTATCAATCACAACATCTCATCTTTATAGAAAACTTTAATATTTCTTTGAGTTTATATTCTTCATATATAACCTTGTTTATGCGATTTTGCCCAATAGAGGTTTCCAAATGGATAAATTGTGAAGGATGAAACACATTATCAGAACGCACTGTACATTTTCCCTGTGATAAATATATATATATCCCTTAAGAGGTGATACACTCAAATCTTGGGGAATCAAAAGGAATTTCTGGATGCATTTATCATAAATATCTGAGATTTCAAAAATTATCACAAATAGTCACAAAAAGGGAAAATCTAGGATATCTAAAGCAGCTCTGCAGGAAGGATCAGACAAGATTCACTGCTCAGGAGAGGCAGGAATGGATCTTGGTAGGAAGCATTTCCTGACGGTTTTGCCAAAAGTCGAAGCTCATTTTGCTCTTCAGGACCTTGGATCATGCCCACTGCTCTTAACTGAAAACAAAGCACAGAACTCTTCAAGTCTTCTCATTTGGTGGGATATTCTTTTTTTCTTTTTTAATCTTTAAAAAAATTTTTTTATTGGAGTATAGTTGATTTACAATGTTGTGTTAGTTTCAGGTGTACAGCAGAGTCAATCAGTTATACATATATCCACTTTTTTTTTTAGATTCTTTTCCCTCATAGGCCATTACAAAGTATTGAGTAGAGTCCCCTGTGCTATACAGTAAGTCCTTATTAGTTATCTGTTTTATACATAGTAGTTGTATATGTCAATCCCGACTGGTGGGATATTCTTAAATTCATCTGAACCAAATTGGAATCTCAGAAAGAGAGAAAGCAATAACCAGAAAAACATTATTGAAAGCATAATTTCATTTTTGTGTGGAAACTGCAAAAATCACCAGCATGCTTTTGCCAGCAATACGTCATAATTTTCCTTAATGTACTTAACTATCATGAAAGAATATGTAAATGACAGTTCTCATTTTACATTTTAGTTCCTACCTTAGACCATCATGTCAATTGCCATAATCCCCAAATAGCTGCTTCATAAGATAAATTAAAAATTTTTAAGATGAGTCTTCTGTGCCAAAAGTTTAATCATCTTCCAATCCCTCCTGTCTAAGTCATGAACAGTTAACCCTCTGAACGTATAAAAGCAAGGTTCTCCATACCCCTCTCTCCCTTCACCCTCTGTCTGTTGACATTGTCTGATAACCTCTTTTGTGCTACAGATTAACCACATAGCCCAATGGGGCTCCAGTGGTGGAAAAAGGAATATTTTTTTCCTCATTGACTCCTTTATCTTCCCTCAGGGGGACATTCAGTTGTGGAGGTCTCTACTTTTCCTTTGTTTTCATCCCTCATAATTTACCTAGTTCTCCCTCAGGCAATCATCTTCTCACACAACAGCATCCTCTTGGACCCGTTCCTTGTTTCCATCCCCCTCAAATTTCACTCAGGAGAATAAGCACAGAGATTCTGATGCCCTGCTGTCTGTCCAGAATCTGCTGAGCCTGCTCTTGAGACAGAGAGCCCCCTGGAGACCATAGGTGCCCTCTAGGCCAGTACTGTCCAGAAGAACATTCTGTGATGAAGGATGTGTTCTTTAATATGTATGTGGCTATTGAGCACTTCAAATAGGTTCATGTGATGGAATAAATGAATTTTTAATTTTATTCCATTTTTAATTTAAGAAATAACTAAAGGAAAATTTAATTTTTATTAAAGTTAAAATTTAAATTAAATTAAATAGCCACATGTGGCCTCCCTGCTGTTGTATTGGACAATGCGGCTTAGACTGTGGTCTGAATCCAGAGGGGCAGAAGGAGCTTGTTGTCAGGACTACTTCACGGTCTCATTCTTTACACTGATGATCCCAGGACTGTAGGAAAGTTAGGGCATCTCCCAGGACAATGCCTTTCCTTTGCGCCTCTGAATCTCATCCACCAAATATTAGCACGCCCGCCACTCAATTGCAAAATTGAGTCAATTCTCTTTGGAGATTTATGCTTCTTTATGTAAATCTTTATCTCTTCTAAACTATTTTAGTCAACTTAGTATTAAGGAAACTTTCAGACACTTTGATCTTCAGTTTATCTTAATAGCTTTTTCTTCCCCCCATTGAAATGTCTATTTGTCACAGCTACCTTCCCCTCTGTTGAAGGGCTTTCTAATTCTCTTGACTTTTTTGTGTGTTTTCTGAGGTCTAGATACAACTGGAAATAACATCAGCAGCATTTGGGAGACCAGCTAGCCACAGATGTGGACATGTGACCTTGCCAGCTAGTATATGCTCTTCTCTCGTGTTTCCAACTTAAGCTACCCACAGCTGAAGGTGAGACCATTCCTAGAGGGTAAGGTTACTGATTTTTATTGACATTAAAAAATCCAAGTATGCATCTTTTATTCTTAAAGGTAACCAGATATACTGGCAAATGTATATCTGTAGTTCAGACTACAATTAGAGAGTCTACATTCTTCTCAAACACGCATTAATCAGTTGCCAAAAATGATAATATATTAAGCCATAGGACAAGTTGCAACATATTTCAGTAAATCAAATATTATACCAACCACGTTATCTCAGTACAATGTTATTAAGTTAGAGATCAACAAGGCAAAGATAACAAAAGAGTCCATATGTTTGGAAATTTATAAATAGGCATCTCAATAACAGATCAAAGAAGAAATCATACTGGGAATTTTTTTTTTTTGCTAGCTCCAAATCTATTTTAGTTTCTGTCACATTTCCTCAAGTCTAAGGGCTTGCTTTTAAGCTTGGGAGGGCATTTCTAGCGTGGCCTCAGTGTTGCAAGCACAGCATACATTTAAATATCCTCATGATGATTTCTAGAGCTTTCTTCCTGTGCAGTTGCCTAGATGCTTCAGCCACCGGAACAGCCACTGACCTCTCTTTCCTCAGTTCAGGATGACAGCTCCCTCTGCTTGGGCTCCTGTGCTTGTGCTCCCGCTGGAAAATACCTCCAGGCAGAAAGCTATTCCTGTCTCAGCCGATTTCTTTCTCTTCTTTTAGGGGACACAATCCTGTGTTACCTGTGGTAAAGTGTCTGAAAATAGTTGGTTTATATATTTTTATTATTATGTTATAGATTTATTTTTATATAAAAATTATGTATTTTATCCTGTTTTCTAGCAGTTTGTGTATCCAGTTACATCACTGCTGAGGCCTTTCCACCTCTGCATGCTGCTCAGGGTCTAGGGCACGTTTCCTCTCACTCCCATCTTGTCCTCCTGTCTTCTTCTCTCCTCCCATCCTGGGCAAGCTAATTAGCCTCCTCAGTGTGCTCAGTCTTTTACAAAAGGGAGAAAGAGCACCAAATTATTTCAAACTGTCCCTGTTATCTGTCCAAAAAGTTGCTGAGTAAAGGTCTTTCAAAATTGCCTCTGTGTGTGTGTGTGTGTGTGTGTGTGTGTGTGTGTGTGTGTGTGTGTGTGTGTCTATTGGCAGAGGGCCATAAAAAGGGAGAAAAATCTAAATAGAGATTTTAATAAAGTATTCTGGCTAAAAACTCTGTAATTACTGCATTAGTAATTTAATCTCTCTCTCTCAGCACAGAACATTTTTGACTATTATGCGCCTGTCATAATTAATTTTATGTGTCAACTGGACTGTGCCAGAGGATGCCCAGGTATTTGTTTAAACATTATTCTGGGTGTGTCTGTGAGGGACTTTTCTGAATTAGATTAACATTTGAATCAGTAGACAATAAAGCAAATTGCCCTCCTCAATGTTGGGCACCACAAACAATTCATTGAAGGCCTTGACAGAACAGAAAGGCTGAGTCAGGGCGAATTTATTCTCTCTCTGCTTGACTGTCATCCTGCAGGACATCAGGCATCTCCTGCCTTTGCACTCGGACTTGGAACCATACAATCAGCTCTCCTGGGTCTCCAGCGTGTTAACTGCAGGTCTTGGGAGTCTCAGCCTCCATAATCATGTGAGCTAGTTCCTTATAAGAAATCTCTAAAACCTCCTATTCCTATAGGTTCTGTTTCTCTGGAGAATTCAGACTGATAGTGTGTCTTATTAAGTGATTTCAATTCCATAAAGTCTTTTTGTTGAATTTACTGTATTCTTAATACTTTGCCCAGTCTTTTGGGGACTGCTCTGATTCCTTTACTTCACAGTAGATCAGCTGTTGCGTATTTGGGGGAAAGGAGAAGAAAGCAGTTATGAAGGGAGGAGAGCAAGGCTCATAGACTGTCATGTAGATGAGGACCACGTTCTAGCAGAATTGGGAATAGGACACATCACTTCTTCCACCAGTGTACCCATCACTTCAGATGAAGAATACATTTCACCAATACCCAAAATCATAGTCAATGGCGAGAAAAGGTACATGGTTGGAATTCATACTTCATGCTAGCTACTCAAGAATTTTTGATAAATCACATTTTCCTTACACGTGAGGTTTTAATACATTCTGTAAATGCACGAGATAACATTTTGTGATCTTCATTCATAAATGTGTTAGCTTTCTGAGACATCTCTTTAATTTCCTGAGATGTTACCTGTCTTCACCTCTGTTTATTGAAATCATCTGAGGCTGATCTTAAGTTGCACTTCCTCTTTGTAGCCAACTTGACTTTGAACGTCTATTTCCATTATAATGGTTGCTTTCCTGAGAATCAATTTTCCCTATAGGCATTTCATATGAGTATTTCTGTCGGTGTATAGAGAGAACGTGAGACTGGAATGCAGTAGGGAGAAAAGAAAGGAAATTAGGAAAGGGAATACTTCTTGATATATAGGAGGATTGGGGGAATAACACACTGGGCTTGTATTATGGGTTGAATGGTGTCCCCCAAAGTTCATTTGCTGAAGTCCTAACCCCTAGCACTCCAGAATGTGACCTTATTTGGAAATAGGGTCATTGCAGATGTCATTAGTAAAGATGAGGTCAGACTGGAGTAGGGTGGATCCTCAATCCAATATGACTAGGGGGAAACTTGGACACAGATATGCACACAGAGAGAACACCGTGTGAACATGAAGGCAGAAATCAGGATGAGGCATCTAAAAGCCAAGGAACATCAAAGATTGACAGCAAACCATCAGAAGCTAGGAGAGAGGCATTCTCCCTCACAGACCTCCGAAGGAGCCCACTCTGCTAACACCTTGATCTCAGACTTCTAGTCTCTGAAATTGTGAAACAATGCATTTCTGTTGTTTAAGCCACCAGTTTTTGGTACTTTGTTAGGACAGCCTCAGGAGACCAATATAATTAGAATTCAGAAGAACCTTGATTTTTGTCTCAGCATTTCTACTAATTCTGTGATTTGGATAATGTGGATCATAGTCTCTGTGTTTTTTTAGTTTCCTCAGCGAAAAAATGAAGGAATGTGTTGAATCAACATTTCTGTATTTTTTTAATATAGATACCTCTTTACACTCTTAAAAAGTATTGAAAACCCACAAAAGTTTTTATGTGGTTTTACATATATCTATATTTGCCAAATTAAAAATTAAACTAGGAAATTAAAAATATATATTTATGAATTTATTTTAAAATAAGAAACTACATTTAGTACAAGTTAAAATGGATGATATAGTTACACTATATTTTTATGAGAACTATATTTTACTAAACAAATAAACTTAGAAGAGTGATATTGTTTTACATTTTTGCAAATCTCTACAATGTCTACCTTATAATACAGCTGGGTTCTTATATCTGCTTCAGCATTCAGTCATTTGCAATATGTTGTTTCAGTTAATTATACAGAGAAAATCCAGACTCATCCACATTTATAGTTGGAAAAGTGAGGAGTATTTTAATGGTTTCTTTGAAAGGGTGTGAATATTCCTGGATTTTACACCAAAACTCATCTTCTTTTTTTTTTTTTTTTCTTAAAGAAAAGGTGTGCTATGGAATCTGATATCTTATCAATGAAATTTTTGTTCTCTGTTACATTAAAATCCCCTGAGTTATTTTATATATTGAATGGCTCTCCTACCTGTGTGAGATTTTGTGTCAAAATGTTTTGGTCATTTGGAAAATATTGGCTCACTAAGTTATGCAGATGTTCTACAAGCTGACATATTTCACTATTTAATATCAAAAACATCACATTTGTAAATAGGATTTTAAGCTAATGGTGTCCCAGAATACCAAAGATTTCTAAATCATTCTGAAGAACAGTCGGCTTCCAGCAGCAGTGACATTCAAGGATGGAAAGAGAGGGGCATGATTCCTTTGTGGAGAAAAGTTTGAAAACTGGACGCAGAATCACTACTAACATTTTGGGGCCCAGCAGGTAAGAGTACAGAGGCCCAGGCTTCTGATGTTTAAATATTTTAAAAATCATCAATCATGTTAGCAAACTGTATAGATCTGTTCTCCTAAGTTGATAAATATACCTTCCCTATTAATTCATAAAAATATTTGTGAAAATCCATGGTTTGAATATAATTGAAAATCAGGAAATTATGAAAAATTACTGAGTCTATTTACTCTTGCCCATGTCTAAAGTTTCTACAGAAAGGTGATTTAGGATGAGTAGTAAAATAAAAGTATACATAATTCATTAATTATTTATACACTTTACTTATTTCCTGAAGTGTTTTTCCTTGACTATATTTCAGCAAAATGTGAAGAAACTTATCTGCTAAGATAGTAGCAACTGGAATTGTCAATAAGATTTTTAAAACAGGGTTTAGGTTTGGAAGTAAACCATTATTTTACATAGTTCAAAACATTGTAACAGGGTCAAACATGACATATCCTAACAAAAGAAATTACTACAAATTATTTTAATTTTAGTGCATAAATTTCTATTACTTATGTTGTGATTTTTACTATTTTTAAAGCAATATATGGATGCACAAAGCATTCTTTAAGTTTTATTCTTCAAAAAATTACAATGCTGAGATAATAAAAATAAAACAAAAATAGCATCTGGTAGCTTCACTTGTTCAAATCTTTTATTTAAGTTCAAATCTTTTTTAAAACTTGAAACTATATTTGTCTGTATAGCTGGAGAATAATCTTTATTGATTCCAAGTAATTTGCACATAAGTCTTTTACTTTATAGTTGTGAAAATTATTTTGTTTTTTCTAATTTATTTAAATTTGATTGGGATGGCACTTTTTTTTGTTTTTAAAGAAGATGTTGTGGTAGGAGTTTAATTAATTAATTAATTTTTGCTGTGTTGCGTCTTCATTTCTGTGCGAGGACTTTCTCTAGTTGTGGCAAGCAGGGGCCGCTCTTCATCGCGCTGTGCGGGCCTCTCACTATCGCGGCCTCTCTTGTTGTGGAGCACAGGCTCCAGACGCGCAGGCTCAGTAGTTGTGGCTCACGGGACTAGTTGCTCCGCGGCATGTGGGAATCTTCCCGGATCAGGGCTCGAACCTGTGTCCCCTGCATTAGCAGGCGGATTCTCAACCACTGCGCCACCAGGGAAGCCCAGGGATGGCACTTCTGTTGCACAGTTATGTAGTCTCTTTCCAGTTAGGAAATTTTTGTGTCAAAAACTTTTAACTAGTATTTAAAAAATCATATTAAAAGTTAGAGTAAAATTTGAATCTGCTTGGCTTTTGTTGGTACGTTTTATAAACATATTAACAGCAAGAAATATTTTATAAAAATAACTCTGGATTACATACATTCAATCATTTCATTTTTTGCCAAACTCCACAACTTTTCTTTTTTTGAGGATCTTCTATTATTTTGTAAAACTATTCTAATATATCTCACACCTTGTCTAAAATCTAATTGGTTTAATAGCACTTGGTTGAGAAAGATTATAAGGTCAATTTGACATCTGTTTTGTCAAGATGTTCTTATTTTTCTAAATTGCATTGGCTATTCTTTAACCTTTTAATTAAAATAAATTTTTGAATCAGAATGTAAATTTCCAACAACAAAATAAAAAGCCTTTAGGAGTATTGGTTTTGACTGAGTTAAATCTACAGAAAAACTTAGGAAGAATGAATATATTTATAATCTATGAATAAACTATATTTATCCATTAATCTAGATCTTCTTTACTACCTTAGTAACTTTATGTGGTTTTTTTCTGTAAAGGTAATTCTCATCTTTTGTTAGATTTATTTCAAGGTATTTGACTTTTGGGATTCAACTGTAAATGGTATAATTTTAGTATTTATTTTTCTATAATTTTAGTATTTTTCTATTTATTTGTAGCTGGTAAATAAGAGTTTGATTTATTTTTGCATATGGAACTAATATCCAAGCATCCTTCCTAAACTCACCCCTTAATTCAGACAGTTTGAATGGAAGTCATGGTGGTAGACATCCTTATGGTCTTACTGATCACAGTGGAATGGTTTCAAAATTTCAATAGGTATGTTTTCCATAGTTTTTTTGGAAGATACTTACTGTCAGATTAGGGCTGTGCTCTTCTATTTTTAGTTTAGCAAAAGATTTTAAAAGATTATTAATGAATGTTGAATTTGTCACATGTTTTCTATAAGCATATTGACATTATCATAAGATATTGATATTTTATTTTGTCAATGGCATAAATCACAGTGATTTTTGAATATTACCAGAAGTTTTCAGCCCTGGCCAAGAAAACAAACAAACAAAAACCAAAACCAAACCTGATCATTATATATGATCATTTTTATATTTAACTATATTCCATTTGCTAGTGTTTTATTTAGAGAATTCTGAGTCCATGTTAAGAAGAGTTTGGCTTGTGTTTTCCCTTTCTTGTAGTGTCTTTGTCAGACTTTGGCATCTAGGTAATACTGGCTTCATAACATGAGGTGGAAGGTATGTTCTCTTTTTATACAGTGCAGGAGATCTTGTGTTACATTGTGTTTTTTCTTTCTTAATTATTTGGGAGAATTTACCAGTATCTGGGCCTGAGGTTTTCTTTTTAAAGGTTGATTACAGGTTCAATATCTTTACTAGATATAAGACTCTTCTATGTAGGTAATATGAAAAAGATGGAAATATGTTTTACTATGATTTTTTCATATTTCATCTAAATTTTCAAATTTATTGACATAATTTTTTCATAATTTCATATATATATATGTATGTAGAATTTTAGAAAATATCTGTACAATCTTTAGTGATATTCTCTTTTTAAACTTTTGGTGTTGAATATTTGTGCCTTATTTTTTTCCCTTGATCAGTCTCTTGACCAGTTTATCAAGAAGCCAATTATTGGCTCTGTTGATTTATTTTTTATTGATTTCCATTTTATTGATTTATTGTATCTCTTTTATTTTCCTTCTTAACTTTCTTTGGTCTTTGGATAGAACTTTCCAATCTCTTTCTAGCTCCTTGAAATTAATCTTCAGATGGTTGATTTTCATTTTTTGTTATTTAATACAATAAATTTTTCTCTAAAGACAACATTAGCTGCATCCCACACATTTTGACTTGCTATATGTTAATTTTCCCTAAGTTCAAACGTTTGAAATTTCATTTTGATTTGTTCTCTGACCTATGGGTTATTTTGAATATATTATGTAATTTCCATACATTTGTGGGTTTTCTAGTTTCCTTCATATTATTAATTTTTAGCTTAAATCCACTGATACCAGAGATATGTTTTATTTCACTTCTTTGAAATTTATTGATACTTGCTTTATAGTTTCATATATGAAAAGCTCCTGCAAGTATTCCATGTGTGCTTGATAGTAACATATATTGTGCAGCTGTTGGATTCTGTATTTTATGTATAAATTTTTTAATGTTTAAATATTCTATGTCCTTCTTGATATTTTTGCCTGTTCATTATATCAGTTACTGAGAAATCTGTGCCAAGATTCCCTTCTGTATCGGGCAATTTATTTTTACCTCTTTTAAAATGTTTGCTCTATGCAGTTTGATGCTATACATGTAGATGCACACAAACATTTATCTTCCTACTGAATAGACCTTTTTACAAATTTCCTTTATCTGTCAAGGTCACACTGGTAGTTGTTGGCAGAACTGAGACTAGAAATACAATCATTAAAAAAGAGGAGGGCTTCCCTGGTGGCGCAGTGGTTGAGAGTCCACCTGCCGATGCAGGGGACGCGGGTTCGTGCCCCGGTCCGGGAAGATCCCACATGCCGCGGAGCGGCTGGGCCCGTGAGCCATGGCCGCTGAGCCTGCGTGTCTGGAGCCTGTGCTCCGCAACGGGAGAGGCCCGTGTACCACCAAAAAAAAAAGAAAAAAAAGAGGAAACAAAAAAAATAGAGAAAACAGGCCCCAAATGGAGTTACTTGTTCTAAGCCCCATGTAAGCAAACCAAGACTTAATACCCAAACTAACTGCATTTTCAACCTCTCCCAGGAATGTTTTCTTAAACCAGTTAATCTGAAATTTCCTAGTTAGCCAGTGAGGCAGTCTGCCTGATTTTCTATCAACTATCAATCAATCACCCAAAGGAAAATGAGATAGTCCACTCTTTCCTCGTCGCTGCCCACTTCTGACTATGAAACTCTCATATTTTGTACAGTTCTTTGGAGCTCCTTTCTGTTTTGTACACGGGATGCTCCCCTATTCATGAGTCACTGAATAAAGCCAGTTAGATCCTCAGGTTTACTCAGCTGAGTTTTATTTTTTAACATAATCCATAGCAATCATGAAGTATTTATTTAGCACTGTCTGTGGTAGCAGTGGGGTCAGGGTCTGATCCAAGCTGATTCAAGCCTCTATCAGATAACGTCTTAGCCTTAAGGAAGACCAATACCATCATTATAGGGCATCTCTTTTTGACAGGAATTTTTCCTAATCTTCATATCAAGGGGAAAAGATAGCCAAGATGAACTAATTAACAATTTAGAAGAGATGAATTAGAAAGCCTTCGTTTGAAAGGTGTGCCTTTTCTGCTTATTGAATGAACTACTTACATTTATGTTTTACTCTGGAAAAGTCAGAGTAAGAAAAAAAATAGAGCTTTGAATTAACAACTGGATAATACTGATGAGTTGTAAATATAGTTTCAAATATTAAATTGTAGATAAATTTTTACCCCAACTATAATTTTCTTTTTCCCATGGAAAGTATTGTAAATATGTAATCCTTTGATAACTGCAAATTGTTTTGTGAGAAAGCGTTTAGCCACTCATTCAAATATATTGAGCAGGGCGGTGGAAAGATGGCGGAGGAGTAAGACGCGGAGACCACCTTCCTCCCCACAAATACACCAGAAATACATCTACATGTGGAACACCTCCTACAGAACACCTACTGAATGCTGGCAGAAGACCTCAGACCTCCCAAAAGGCAAGAAAGTCCCCACGTATCTGGGTAGGGCAAAAGAAAAAATTAATTAAAAACAGAGACAATAGAATAGGGACGGCACCTGCACCAGTGGGAGGGAGCTGTGAAGGAGGAAAGGTCTCCACACACTAGGAAGCCCCTTCGCGGGCAGAGATTGCGGGAGGCGGAGCGGGGAGCTTCGGAGCCGCGGAGGACAGCACAGCAACAGGGGTGCGGAGGGCAAAGCGGAGAGATTCCCGCACAGAGGATCGGTGCCGACCGGCACTCACCAGCCCGAGAGGCTTGTGTGCTCACCCGCCGGGGCGGGCGGGGCTGCGAGCTGAGGCTCGGGTTCGGTTTCGGTCGGAGCTCAGGGAGAGGACTGGGGTTGGCGGCTTGAACATAGCCCGAAGGGGTTAGTGCGCCACGGCTAGCCGGGAGGGAGTCCGGGGAAAAGTCTGCACCTGCTGAGGAGGCAAGAGACTTTTTCTTGCCTCTGTGTTTCCTGGTGCGTGAGGAGAGGGGTTTTAAGAGCGCTGCCTAAAGGAACTCCAGAAACGGGCGCGAGCCGCGGCTAAAAGCACGGACCTCAGAGACGGGCGCGAGCCGCGGCTGAAAGCTCGGACCCCAGAGACGGGCGCAAGCTGCGGCTAAAAGCACGGACCCCAGAGACGGACGCGAGCCGCGGCTAAAAGCGCAGACCCCAGAGACGGGCGCGAGCTGCGGCTAAAAGCGCGGACCCCAGAGACGGGCGAGAGACGCTAAGGCTGCTGCTGCCGCCACCAAGGGGCCTGAGTGCGAGCACAGGTCACTATCCCCACCCCTCTTCCGGGGAGCCTGTGCAGCCCGCCACTGCCAGGTTCCCGGGATCTAGGGACAATTTCTCAGGGAGAACACACGGCAGGCCTCAGGCTGGTGCAACGTCATGCTGACTTCTGCCGCCGCAGGCCCGCCCCACACTCCGTGCCCCTCCCTCCCCCCGCCTGAGTGCACCAGAGCCCCCGAGTCAGCGGCTCCTTTAACCCCGTCCCGTCTGAGCAAAAAACAGACGCCCCTCCAGCGACCTACACGCAGAGGCAGGGCCAAATCGAAAGCTGAGCCCCTGTGAGGTGTGAGAACAAAGAAGGAAAAAGGGAAATCTCTCCCAGCAGCCTCAGAAACAGCGGATTAAAGTTACACAATCAACTTGATGTACCCTGCCTCTGTGGAATACATGAATAGACAGCGAATCATCCCAAATTGAGGAGGTGGACTTCTAGAGCAAGATCTATGATTTTTTCCCCTTTTCCTCTTTTTGTGAATGTGTATGTGTATGCTTCTGTGTGAGATCTTGTCTGGATAGGTTTGCTTCCACCATTTGTCCTAGCGTTCTATCCGTCCATTGTTTTTTTTTTAAATTTTTTTCTTAATAATTAATTTTAATTTAAAGAACTCTATTATACTTTACCTTCTTTCTATCTTTCCTTCCTTCCTTCCCTTTTTTAGACAACGAATCATCCCAAATTGAGGAGGTGGACTTGGAGAGCAAGTTTTATGATTTTTTCCACTTTACCTCTTTTTGTGAGGGTATATGTGTATGCTTCTATGTAAGATTTTGTCTCTATAACTTTGCTTCCACCATTTGTCCTAAGGTTCTATCCGTCCCTTTTTTTTCTCTCTAAATAATTATTTTTTTAATTCAATAACTTTATTATACTTTATTTTATTTTACTGTATCTTCTTTCTTTCTGTATTTTTTCCTTCCTTCCCTCATTCCCTCCCTCCTTCCCTCCTCCCTTCCTCCCTCCTTTCTTTTCTTCTTGCCTTCTTCCTTTCTTTTCTTCTTTTTTTCTTTCTTCCTTCCCTCCTTCCTTCCTTCCACTCCTCATTCCTTCCTTCCTTCCCTCCTCCCTCCCTCCCTCCTTTCTTTCCTTCTTGCCTTCTTCCTTTCTTTTCTTCTTTCTTTCTTTCTTCCTTCCCTCCTTCCTTCCTTCCCTCCTCTCTTTCTTTCTTTCTTTCTTTCTTTCCTATTTCCTCCTACTTATACTAATTCTCTCTACTTTCTCTCCCTTTTATTCTGAGCCGAGTGGATGAAAGGCTCTTGCTGCTCCAGCCAGGAGTCAGGACTCTGCCTCTGAGGTGGGAGAGCCAACTTCAGAACACTCGTCAAGAAGAGACCTCCCAGCCCCACATAATATCAAACGGCGAAAATCTCCCAGAGATCTCCATCTCAACACCAGCACCCAGCTTCGCTCAACGACCAGCAAGCTACAGTGCTGGACAACCTATGCCAACCATATAGCAAAACAGGAACACAACCCCACCCACTAGCAGAGAGGCTGCCTAAAATCATAATAAGTCCACAGACACCCCAAAACACACCACCAGACGTGGACCTGCCCACTAGAGAGACAAGATCTAGCCTCATACACCACAACACAGCCACTAGTCCCCTCCACCAGGAAGCCTACACAACGCACTGAACCAACCTTAGCCACTGGAGACAGACATCAAAAACAACGGGAGCTACGAACTTGCAGCCTGCAAAAAGGTGAACCCAATCACAGTAAGATAAGCAAAATGAGAAGACAGAAAAACACACAGCAGATGAAGGAGCAGGATAAAAACCCACCAGACCTAACAAATGAAGAGGAAATAGGCAGTCTACCTGAAAAAGAGTTCAGAATAATGATAGTAAAGATGATCCAAAATCTTGGAAATAGAATGGACAAAATGCAAGAAGCAGTTAACAAGGACCTAGAAGAAATAAAGATGAAACAGACAATGATGAACAACACAATAAATGAAATGAAAAATACTCTAGATGGGATCAATAGCAGAATAAATGAGGCAGAAGAACGGATAAGTGACCTGGAAGATAAAATAGTGGAAATAACTACTGCAGAGCAGAATAAAGAAAAAAGAATGAAAAGAACTGAGGACAGTCTCAGAGACCTCTGGGACAACATTAAACGCACCAACATTCGAATTATAGGGGTTCCAGAAGAAGAAGAGAAAAAGAAAGGGACTGAGAAAATATTTGAAGAGATTATAGTTGAAAACTTCCCTAATATGGGAAAGGAAATCGTTAATCAAGTCCAGGAAGCACAGAGAGTCCCATACAGGATAAATTCAAGGAGAAATACGCCAAGACACATATTAATCAAACTGTCAAAAACTAAATACAAAGAAAGCATATTAAAAGCAGCAAGGGAAAAACAACAAATAACACACAAGGGAATCCCCATAAGGTTAACAGCTGATCTCTCAGCAGAAACTCTACAAGCCAGAAGGGAGTGGCAGGACATACTGAAAGTGATGAAGGAGAAAAACCTGCAACCAAGATTACTCTACCCAGCAAGGATCTCATTCAGATTTGATGGAGAAATTAAAACCTTTACAGACAAGCAAAAGCTGAGAGAGTTCAGCACCACCAAACCAGCTTTACAACAAATGCTAAAGGAACTTCTCTAGACAAAAACACAAGAGAAGGAAAAGTCCTATAATAACGAACCCAAAACAATTTAGAAAATGGGAATAGGAACATACATATCGATAATTACCTTAAATGTAAATGGACTAAATGCTCCCACCAAAAGACACAGATTGGCTGAATGGATACAAAAACAAGACCCATATATATGCTGTCTACAAGAGACCCACTTCAGACCTAGAGACACATACAGACTGAAAGTAAGGGGATGGAAAAAGATATTCCATGCAAATGGAAACCAAAAGAAAGCTGGAGTAGCAATTCTCATATCAGACAAAATAGACTTTAAAATAAGGACTATCAGAAGAGACAAAGAAGGACACTACATAATGATTAAGGGATCGATCCAAGAAGAAGATATAACAATTGTAAATATTTATGCACCCAACATAGGAGCACCTCAATACATAAGGCAAAAACTAGCAGCCATAAAAGGGGAAATCGACAGTAACACATTCATAGTAGGGGACTTCAACACCCCACTTTCACCAATGGACAGATCATCCAAAATGAAAATAAATAAGGAAACACAAGCTTTAAATGATACATTAAACAGGATGGACTTAATTGATATTTATAGGACACTCCATCCAAAAACAACAGAATACACATTTTTCTCAAGTGCTCATGGAACATTCTCCAGGATAGATCATATCTTGGGTCACAAATCAAGCCTTGGTAAATTTAAGAAAATTGAAATTATATCAAGTATCTTTTCCGACCACAACGCCATGAGATTAGATATCAATTATAGGAAAAGAGCAGTAAAAAATACAAACACATGGAGGCTAAACAATACACTACTTAGTAACGAAGTGATCACTGAAGAAATCAAAGAGGAAATTAAAAAATACCTAGAAACAAATGACAATGGAGATACAACGACCCAAAACCTATGGGATGCAGCAAAAGCAGTTCTAAGAGGGAAGTTTATAGCAATACAAGCCCACCTTAAGAAGCAGGAAACATCTCGAATAAACAACCTAACCTTGCACCTCAAGCAATTAGAGAAAGAAGAACAAAAAAACCCCAGAGTTAGCAGAAGGAAAGAAATCATAAAAATCAGATCAGAAATAAATGAAAAAGAAATGAAGGAAACAATAGCAAAGATCAATAAAACTAAAAGCTGGTTCTTTGAGAAGATTAACAAAATTGATAAACCATTAGCCAGACTCATCAAGAAAATAAGGGAGAAGACTCAAATCAATAGAATCAGAAATGAAAAAGGAGAAGTAACAACTGACACTGCAGAAATACAAAAAATCATGAGGGATTACTACAAGCAACTCTATGCCAATAAAATGGACAATCTGGAAGAAATGGACAAATTCTTAGAAATGCACAAACTGCCAAGACTGAATCAGGAAGAAATAGAAAATATGAACAGACCAATCACAAACACTGAAATTGAAACTGTGATTAAAAATCTTCCAACAAACAAAAGCCCAGGACCAGATGGCTTCACAGGCGAATTCTATCAAACATTTAGAGAAGAGCTAACACCTATTCTTCTCAAACTCTTCCAAAATATAGCAGAGGGAGGAACACTCCCAAACTCATTCTACGAGGCCACCATCACCTTGATACCAAAACCAGACAAGGATGTCACAAAGAAAGAAAACTACAGGCCAATATCACTGATGAACATAGATGCAAAAATCCTCAACAAAATACTAGCAAACAGAATCCAACAGCACATTAAAAGGATCATACACCATGATCAAGTGGGGTTTATTCCAGGAATGCAAGGATTCTTCAATATACGCAAATCTATCAATGTGATTAACCATATTAACAAATTGAAGGAGAAAAACCATATGATCATCTCAATAGATGCAGAGAAAGCTTTTGACAAAATTCAACACCCATTTATGATAAAAACCCTGCAGAAAGTAGGTGTAGAGGGAACTTTCCTCAATATAATAAAGGCCGTATATGACAAGCCCACAGCCAACATCATCCTCAATGGCGAAAAACTGAAAGCATTTCCACTAAGGTCAGGAACAAGACAAGGTTGCCCACTCTCACCACTCTTATTCAACATAGTTTTGGAAGTTTTAGCCACAGCAATCAGAGAAGAAAAGGAAATAAAAGGAATCCAAATCGGAAAAGAAGAAGTAAAGCTGTCACTGTTTGCAGATGACATGATACTCTACATAGAGAATCCTAAAGATGCTACCAGAAAACTACTAGAGCTAATCAATGAATTTGGTAAAGTAGCAGGATACAAAATTAATGCACAGAAATCTCTGGCATTCCTATATACTAATGATGAAAAATCTGAAAGTGAAATCAAGAAAACACTCCCATTTACCATTGCAACAAAAAGAATAAAATATCTAGGAATAAACCTACCTAAGGAGACAAAAGACCTGTATGCAGAAAATTATAAGACACTGATGAAAGAAATTAAAGATGATACAAACAGATGGAGAGATATACCATGTTCTTGGATTGGAAGAATCAACATTGTGAAAATGACTCTACTTCCCAAAGCAATCTATAGATTCAATGCAATCCCTATCAAACTACCACTGGCATTTTTCACAGAACTAGAACAAAAAATTTCACAATTTGTATGGAAACACAAAAGACCCCGAATAGCCAAAGCAATCTTGAGAACAAAAAATGGAGCTGGAGGAATCAGGCTGCCTGACTTCAGACTATACTACAAAGCTACAGTAATCAAGACAGTATGGTACTGGCACAAAAACAGAAAGATAGATCAATGGAATAGGATAGAAAGCCCAGAGATAAACCCATGCACATATGGTCACCTTATCTTTGATAAAGGTGGCAGGAATATACAGTGGAGAAAGGACAGCCTCTTCAATAAGTGGTGCTGGGAAAATTGGATAGGTACATGTAAAAGTATGAGATTAGATCACTCCCTAACACCATACACAAAAATAAGCTCAAAATGGATTAAAGACCTAAATGTAAGGCCAGAAACTATCAAACTCTTAGAGGAAAACATAGGCAGAACACTCTATGACATAAATCACAGCAAGATCCTTCTTGACCCATCTCCTAGAGTAATGGAGATAAAAACAAAAATAAACAAATGGGACCTAATGAAACTTCAAAGCTTTTGCACAGCAAAGGAAACCATAAACAAGACCAAAAGACAGCCCTCAGAATGGGAGAAAATATTTGCAAATGAATCAACTGACAAAGGATTAATCTCTAAAATTTACAGGCAGCTCATGCAGCTCAATAACAAAAAAATAAACAACCCAATCCAAAAATGGGCAGAAGACCTAAATAGACATTTCTCCAAAGAAGATATACAGACTGCCAACAAACACATGAAAGAATGCTCAACATCATTAATCATTAGAGAAATGCAAATCAAAACTACAATGAGATATCATCTCACACCAGTCAGAATGGCCATCATCAAAAAATCTAGAAACAATAAATGCTGGAGAGGGTGTGGAGAAAAGGGAACACTCTTGCACTGCTGGTGGGAATGTGAATTGGTTCAGCCACTATGGAGAACAGTATGGAGGTTCCTTAAAAAACTACAAATAGAACTACCATATGACCCAGCAATCCCACTACTAGGTATATACCCTGAGGAAACCAGAATTCAGAAAGAGTCATGTACCAAAATGTTCATTGCAGCTCTATTTACAATAGCCCGGAGATGGAAACAACCTAAGTGCCCATCGTCGGATGAATGGATAAAGAAGATGTGGCACATATATACAATGGAATATTACTCAGCCATAAAAAGAAACGAAATTGAGCTATTTGTAATGAGATGGATAGATCTAGAGTCTGTCATACAGAGTGAAGTAAGTCAGAAAGAGAAGGACAAATGCCGCATGCTAACACATATATATGGAATTTAAGGGAAAAAAGTGTTATGAAGAACCTAGGGGTAAAACAGGAATAAAGACACAGACCTACTGGAGAACAGACTTGAGGATATGGGGAGGGGGAAGGGTGAGGTGTGATAGGGCGAGAGAGAGACATGGACATATATATACTAACAAACGTAAGGTAGATAGCCAGTGGGAAGCAGTCACATGGCACAGGGAAACCGGCTCGGTTTTTTGTGGCTGTCTGGAGGGGTGGGACAGGGAGGGTGGGAGGGAGGGAGACAAAGAGGGAAGAGATATGGGAACATATGTATATTTATAACTGATTCACTCTGTTATAAAGCAGAAACTAACACACCATTGTAAAGCAATTATACCTCAATAAAGATGTTAAAAAACAACCAAACAAAAAAAACAAATATATTGAGCACCTACCCTGGGTGAAATTATCCTATGAGCCCATTCTCTCCAGATATAAACAATCCTATTAACTTTATTTTAAGATCACAGAAAAGTTGCAGACTATATTTTACAGTTGTAAAAGAAAAAAACACCCAGATATTATAAAATTGACTTGGCAAAAACTTCCTTCTACGGAGACAAAAATAGTTAATTTCTCATCCCTGATGGAAAAAAAGTAATAGGTGGTTCCCAATTACATTTGGTCTCTTAGCTACTTGCATGAACATGAGTAGAAAATGAGAAAAATAGACTCAGCAAAGCTAGTTATAATGAGAACACTACTAGAAATAGAACACTTTTTGGGGGGGTGATAGCAAAAATATATAGAAATATGCAAAAAAATGCCTACAAAAAGTCATTTATTTAAAAATATAGAATCTCTAAATCAGCTAATGACATAATAGCAAATATTGAGCAGAAGTAATATAAGAAAAATGGTAATTATTAATTTACAGATGGCCTTATCTCTAGTAGGCTGAGACCACCATGACTTGGGAACAGCAGTGTAATTCCATATTCTGGAACCCATTCCAGATGGCACAGCAAAACTACCAGAGAATATGCAAGGCACACTTTTAGGCATCTCAGGAGAAAACTCAAGTTAAAATGCATGATACATGTTGCTATATTCTGGTGGCCAAACATTACTAAAGAAAATGACATGGGCTTCCCTGGTGGCGCAGTGGTTAAGAATCCGCCTGCCAACGCAGGGGACACGGGCTCAAGCCCTGGCCCAGGAAGATCCCACATGCCGTGGAGCAGCTAAGCCCGTGTGCCACAACTACAGAGCCTGCACTCTAGAGCCCGTGAGCCACAACTACTGAGCCTGCGAGCCACAACTACTGAGCTTGCGAGCTACAACTACTGAGCCCACATGCCACAACTACTGAAGCCTGTGCGCCTAGAGCCCATGGTGCTCCGCAACGAGAAGCCACTGCAATGAGAAGTCCACACGCTGCAACAAAGAGTAGCCCTGCCTGCTGCAACTAGAGAAAGCCCACACACAGCAACGAAGACCCAATGCAGCCAAAAAAAAAAAAAAAAGACATGACTGGGAAATTCCTTTAAGGAAAAAAAGAGAGAAAATGACATAACAGTACAGATATGTGTACAAATTTATGGTTTCCAATCTCGATCTGGTCCACCGTGCAACATGGCAGCCTTTTATAGATTTCTATTCCATTTGCTTTATTTTTCCTACACGGACAATTCCTAACGTGTAACAGTCCTTCACATGGTCCGCAGATTGTTCCTATTCGTCTTACTATCAGGAGGTGACTATACCTTTTACATCATGGAGAAAATAGAGGGTCTGCCCACATTACCAAATTGCAATTTTATTTGTCTTTATATCATTTCCTTCCTTCTTGGTGAAAACATGTACCTTTCTTCCTATCGAGCTATCCTCTGTGCTGGTGTCTTGGATCCTCATACCTCTAATCTCCTATGCAACTTAAAATCATCTCTTTCCTTCACTGTTGTCTTCTTCCCATTTTCTGTTGTAAAAGTACTCTCCCTCCAGCCACTACTCGTTCATAGCCGTGCTTCCTAAAAGCATCACCGATGTCCGTTTTCTTCAGGTCCTTCATCCCACTGATTCCTTAACACAATACATTCTGTCAACATTATTCTACCAACAACATCCCTGACTGTGTTCATTTTATCTGTCCTCTTTCTCTCCTTTGGTCGTGTTGAGCCATTCTCTGTTCTTCAACCTCTTTACTCCCTTAGAGTTATGGAGTGTTCTTTCCAGTTTCTTTTCCCACTCCTCTGTTTAAGCCTCCTGTGCAAGTTCCTCTTCTTGCATCTGCCTCTGAGTGATAGTGTTCCTCCAAGTGCCAAGCTTAACCTTGACCTCCTCCTAATCTTTAGTGGATTATCTCTTCTATCTTGATGGTTTTGAGAGCCATAGAGATATAACTGTGTACTTTCCTGAGACTCAAATGTCTCCAGCCTTCTAGGGAGCTCCAGTGAATATTCTGTAAATTTCAAATTCAGTCTGGGAATTCGTTATCTTGCATCTGAGCCTCAAAATTGATCCTTCTTCTTAATAATATTAATAATGTAAATAGTTAAGATCTCTTGAGGACTATCCTGCTTAATATACTTGATCACTATTAACTTCATTTTCTGAGCACAGTGAGACAGAAAAACGTTAAATAGTTCACCCAAGATTGTGTGGCTAGTAAGTGAATGTTTGGCTCCTGGGCCCATGTTCTTAACCATAACACCCATGGCACAATAGTTCATGAGTCTCTCTGCCAATTTCTTAAACTAGAGTTTCATTTTTTCTCACCTGATCAAGTACAGTACCCTTCTAATTGGTCCTCTTAACTCTATATTCATCTCCTTCCAATCTGTCCTCCACATGGCTACCAGAGTTATCTTTCTAGAAGATAAATAGGATCTCATTAAAATCTTTCAATGGCTTCTTATGACCTATGATAAAGTACCAGATATTTAACATGGGTTACAAAATCCTTCAAAATATGTCACTGACTGTCATGTCTTATCCTCAGCTGACAGCCCACTGACATTTGCTTCTGTTATTTTGCTTTTGTTGTTGTCTCTGTCTGAGTTGTCCTTCCTCTGGTGTGTCCACCTGGAGAGCATTTCCTTATTTTTGAAGACTTGCTTAAATATAAATTTCATGTTCTGCATACTGGATTATGCATTTCTTCTCTTGTATTTCCATAACACTTTGTACGTATTTTTATTGCAGTGTAAGCTAACTTGCTGTACTTACTTGTTAACATGTCTCTCTTACACTAATCTGATAAACTCTGATTTGTTTGTGTGTATATTTTTTCTGCAGCAAGCATATTGCCTAGTATACAGAAGGTATTTAATGTGATTTTTATGTGTGGGAGGAAGAAAGGAAGGAAGGAAGAAGAGAAGGAAAGAATTGCATTCTGGAAATATAAAACAATGTACTTAATTTTGAAATGGCAAAATTTTAGAGCAGGTTATTAAATACATGTTTCTAAATATTTTTAAATGGAATAATAATTGGACTACAACATGAATTTATTAAAATAAATCAGAATAACACCTGCTGACATTTACTCTTTTAATAAAGTTAATGATTTCATAGAGCTACAAAATAAGTAGAGAGAATTGAGAGTCTTTAAAGCATTTGGCCAAGACTATTGTGATACCCTTGCAAATAAGAAAGATAAAGCTGGATGAAATAATAATGCTAAGTGGATTCATAGATGATTCAGTTCTCTCTCTATCCTGTGAAGATTTTGACTTCTACGTTTTTTAAGCCTTGTAGGGGGTCTTTACTTGCATATTATTCTGATTTTGTTATTTTACTCTTTTATCTTTAATGAATAAAGTTATAGAAGACAAATGTGTCACATTTGTGGAGTGACATAAAGCTGTAGAAGGACTGTACAATACTGGAAAGAACAAAGACTTTAGAATCAGACACACTTGGGTTTAAATCTCATTGCAACATGTCCCTGTTTTGTGAGAACTTAATCTGTCTGACTCTAGTTTCCCTTATACATAAAAAGGGAATAATAATATCTAATTCATAGAGTGGTTGTGAGTGTTCATTAGATAAGACTTGAAATGCATGAAAAATTGTAGACACATTAAAAGATATCTCTTAGTTATTATTAAGGATTATGATTTTAAAGAATTATAATCTTTAAAAAATGCTCAGTTAGTCCTGAAACTAACAATATATAGGTAATTAACTCCTAAATCTTAGTTTAAATATTAACTGTCATGCACTGCTCTGACTTGTTAGCTATTTATATGAGATCAAGGGTTTTAAATGAGCCCAAACTCATTATGAGTCAACAATGTGGCATGATTGACATATAGAACAATAACAGATTTAATGTTAGCCTATGTAAACATAAATATAGTGCCTAGAGCAATTTGTGAGACATTTCCCCCCTTACCCTGTTATGTTAGTCAGTCCATAGCTGACATATTATGCTCTTTCATGGATGCCAGAGAAGCAGGGACTGGAAACCATGTCGTAGGGGAACCATTTAAAGATGCAGCATTAATCCTACCCAGAGGCAGACTTTCAGAGGAGTTAGCACTGTCTTTTGATTTTGAAAGGATCCTTATGTGAAATAAGTACTCACTTTATTCAGTGAGTACTTATGTATTGAGACTATGAAAGATAGACATCTAATACAAGGAAATTTTTGCTCAATGTAGATTTTAAAACTTTCCTATGTTTGGGAATTTCCAAACATTGAATGACCTATTTTGTAACTCAGTGTGTTCTTTGTCACTGTGCCCCCAGGAGTGTTCGGAGATTGGGCAACCACCAGTCAGGCCATCGTGGAAGAGCTTATTGCACTGAATTGGAGGTGAAAAGGATGAGCTCTAAGGTCTAACATGTTTGGAGAGCCTGTAAATTTTGTAGTCCTATAGAACCTGCATATTTTTTTAAACATCTTTTGTACATTAATAACAACAACAAAGATGAGTTAGGACATACGTCATAAACCTCTAAGAAGTAGTTCTAATACAGAGAGAGGTTTGCCCTGGGTTTATAAGGCTTCGGTTTGACTCCCACCTCTGCCCCTTGCTAGTTGGTGACCTTAGTCAATTTATTAATCTCTCTGAATAGTTTCTCATTTGCAAAGGGAAAAGATATATATCTGGCAAGACTAAATCCAACAGAGTATTTTTAATGAATATTTCTGGCACGTATTAGTTCTTAATACAGATCTTTGTTTTGCTTAGACCCTGGGTGTTGTTGGTGTATGTGAAAATTACATTATAACATTGGAGAAAATTTCCTGCCAAATGATTCACTGACAGATGGCAAATCAGTACGAGTCTGTCACATACGTTTTAATGACAGGTGGGCTGCTGGAGACAACTTTGTTTCTATGGCTAATATTATTGGCCTGGACAGAGAATCTGAATTCTCGGCTTATTTGGGGGCTGGCATACCACTGAGGCGGATTGCATAAATTGGAGTCAATGCCACATTTTCACATATCATCCCAGCCTGGAGAGTGAACACAGAATAAGTCAGTGGAATAAATCAAGGCAAAAGCAGCAGAGGGATTTTTCCAATATTGTTGCTCACATTCAAGGGCAGGTGTTGCTTAGGTAACTGCTCTGCCACTGACATATGCTGTGACAGAGTGCATGGCAGTAGTAACAATACTGCAAGTACCATCTCTGATGGGCTTGAAATGAAGACATCTGTTTTCCTTTGGAAAGTGTGAGACAATGTGGTTGATACAGAGGCACTATTTAAATCTAAGGCATACGCATTCTTGCACTTACTCAAAATGGTACATGATAGTTGGGAATTATTTTATTCTCTTCTCATGAGTCTTTTTCTAGACTCTAGAAAAGTGAGTCTGAGAAAGACTGAATGACTGGAGAATAGCTGACCCTTTATTTTTTCTATGATAAAGTGTTAAGAAGCATACGATCTTCAAAAGTTGAGCTATCGGGCTTCCCTGGTGGCGCAGTGGCTGGGAGTCCGCCTGCCGATGCAGGGGACGTGGGCTCATGCCCCGGTCCAGGGGGATCCCACGTGCCGTGGAGCGGCTGGGCCCGTGAGCCACGGCCGCTGAGCCTGTGCGTCCAGAGCCGTTGCTCCGCGGCGGGAGAGGCCACAGCAGTGAGAGGCCCACGTACCGCAAAAAAAAAAAAAAAAGTTGAGGTATCAGTTAAGAGAGTAAAAATAAAGAATTTTGTTAATATAGAGTGTGATCTATAAAAATATCAAATCATTAGGTTGTACACCTGAAATTAATATGATATTGTAAGTCAACTATACTTCAATCAAAAAACAAAAAGAATCTTGTGTCATTTTCTTACTAATCGAAAGTTAATGATATCTTCTGAAAGCTCCCAAGGTTCTGCTTAATTCCTGATTGAACTTGAAGGGGCTCTTAGTCTCTCTGAGTCCTCATCTCGTCTGTGAACTGCAGCTTACATGCCTAAATCTCAGATTGTGAGATAAATTATGAGTGCATAAGCACTGCCTGGCTCATGTGATTCCTGGCAACCCATGATCTCAGAGAGAGATTCCTTCTCTCCAGGATTCTACTTGTGCCTGAATAAAGGACTTTTGCTCTGGACATGGCCACCCCTGGACCCATCAGTGCATCTCAAGGTTATGGGGACACCTAGATGACTCAGTCTCGTTTCAGAAGGCACGGAAACCAGCATGTGATTCACAGTCTTGCCATGTGGAAGAAGAGCATTTCCAGATACAAAAATGGCCTTTTTTATCACAGAAAAAGGCAAGTGACACTGAGGAAGCAAAACAGCAGACATCTACTATAAAATTTTAAAAAGAATCTCCTTCTGCTTTTTTATTATTCTAAACCTTACTTTTTATGTGTTTGGCTTTTAGAGTACACATTTTCTAAGAATTTCTTCTGTTGAAAATAGGTGGTTAACCTCAGAAGTGTACTCTTCCTTGGGGAACTCAAATGATGCTTATTTCTCTTTATTTACAGTATATTTGATAGACCTCAAATTTTTTTTCTCCCTGTTTATCCATTGTCAAGTGTTTTCAAGCAGATAAGCTTCTATGTATTGCCTTAGGCCCATTTTTAAATTCAACTGGTTTCTGTATTATTATTCTTTCCATATTGAGAACTGAACCAAAAGTTGATGGATTCCAGAACAGTCTAGATAATGCATATCTTTGGAATTATCTTCTACTTCTACTTCATCTCTTTCTGAAGTTTTGAGCAGATGAATATATGAAAGAATTACAATCTCGGAATCTAATATTAATAGAATTGCTAACAGATCTCTTATTCTCTAACTCTTCCCCTACCTCCCCTGAGGATGCTTGCCTTGGAGGAGCTATAGTTCCCAGAATTCAATATTCCACCACTGCAACTACTTCCTACACTACTCATCCATCACCATCCCCTCCTAAGTCACCTCTGCTGGAGCTGACACTTACCATGAATTGATTTCTGAAGTTCTAATACTTGGTAAGGTGAATAAAGAGAAAAGTCGTGGGATAGAGAGGAGGCAACTTCAAAAGCAACCCTCCCAGAGAAAGAAAAACAGAATCTCATTTTCTGTTTGCTGATCCAAGAACAGACTGGGGAGATGGATTAAGACCTTACATTTAATGAGCTGCCTCACAAGCCCAATAAAATGGTCCAAAGTTAGATGTTTAAAATCTGTTTCATTTGCTTTACACATAATCCTTGCTTTTTTTTTTTTGGTCAAAATGTTGATTCCTGATTTTAGTTTACCTTACTTAATTTTTTATCTTTTGGGTAAGAATTTGGGATAGTTGCATTAAGAGCAACTAATATGACTCTATTTCAAACAGAAGAATGATCTTCCTGTAATTTCTAATTAAAAAATGATTCAGAATTTCATGATGTTAATGATGTATGTCTGGCTTATTCTGTAGAATATGAAAAGCCATTGAAGGTTTTTGAAGTTTTCTTCAAATAATTTTAGCTGATGGATTTTACTTTTGGTTGGTTCTTTAATTTTTTGCTGTTGTTGTTCATTCAATTCTCTCTCATCTCTAGATTTTTTAAATTTAATTTTTATTTTATGTTGGAGTACAGTTGATTTAATGTTGTGTTACTTTCAGATGTACAGCAAAGTGATTCAGTTTATATATATATATATATATATATATATATATATATATATATATAATGGATATAACTATATCCATTATTTTTCAGATTCTTTTCCCATATAGGTTATTACAGAATATTGAGTAGACTTCCCTGTGCTATACGGTAGGTCCTTGTTGATTACATATTTTATATGTAGTAGTATGTATGTTAATCCCCAAATCCTAATTTATCACTCCCTCCCCACCTTTCCCCTTTGGTAACCATAAGTTTGTTTTTGATATCTGTTAAGTCATTTCTGTTTTGCAAATACATTCATTTGTATCATTTTTTTAGGTTCCACATATAAGTGATAACAAGATATTTGTCTTTCTCTGTCTTCGCTCACTTAGTATGATAATTCCAGTCTATCCATGTTGCTGCAAATGGCTTTATTTCATTCTTTTATGGCTGAGTAACATTCCACTGTATATACGTACTGCATCTTCTTTATCCATTTCTCTGTCGATGGACATTTAGTTGACTTCCATGTCTTGGCTATTGTAAATAGTGCTGCAGTGAACACTGGGGTGCATGTATCTTTTCAAATTATGGTTTTCTCTGCATATACGCCCAGGAGTGGGATTGCTGGATCATATGGTAGCTTTATTTTTAGTTTTTTTAAGGAACCTCCATACTGTTATCCACAGTGGTTGTACAAATTTACATTCCCACCAACAGTGTAGGATGGTTCCCTTTTCTCCACACCCTCTCCAGCATTTATTGTTTGTAGACTTTTTGATGATGGCCATTCTGACCAGTGTGAGATGATACCTCATTGTAGTTTTGATTTGCATTTCTGTAATAAATAGTGATGTTGAGCATCTTTTCATGAGCTTTTTGGCCATCTGTATATCTTCTTTGGAGAAATGTCTATTTAAATCTTCTGCCCATTTTTTGATTGGGTGTTTTGGCTTTTTGATATTGAGCTGCATGAGGTGTTTGTATATTTTGGAGATCAATCCTTTGTTGGTTGCTTTGTTTGCAGATATTCAAAAACCACTGAAGGTTTTTTTAAGTTTTTTTCAAATAATATTAGTTGATGGATTTTACTTTTGAGTGGTTCTTTAATTATTTTATTCATTCAATTCTCTCTCATCTCTAGATATTTAAAATATTTAAATTTTAAAATACTTCATCTACTATTTCCTTTAAAATATTTCCTCTAATCTTTCATTTATATGTAGTATATAAATATACATATATATTATCTACATATGTAAATATTATATATACACATTAACCTTTAAAAATTCTTAATTCCTAGTAATTCCAAACTTTCTCTACTTGTACAGTCTTAATATTTCATTTCATAAAGTTAATCTTTAATTTTAATGTCTCATGTTTTAAATTTTTTATACCAATGGAATTTATTCTTTAAAAATGAACTTTATTTGGGGATAATTTTTAAATTTGCAAAGATAGTACAGAGGATTTCCATATTCCCTTCCCCTTGCTTCACCTAATGGAAGACCTTACTTAATGATGGAACCTTATATAACATGGTACATTTGTGAAAACTAAGGTATTACCACTGGTACAATCATATTAACTAAACTGCACACTTTAGTTGAATTATACTAAATTTTAAGTTAATGTCTTTTCTGTTTCAGGATCAAATCTAGGATATCATATTGCATTTAGGTTTTCTGTCTCCTTAGTCTCCTCCAATCTATGACAGGTTTTCAGTCTTTTCTTGTTTTTCGAGACATTGACAATTCTGAAGATTACTGGTCAGGTATTTTGTAGGACATGCCTCAACTTGGGATTGGCTGATGTTTCCTCATGATAGACTGGGCTATGGGTTTCTACAGAGAACACCCCCTCATCTCATCATATTAGGGGCTGCAATGAGATCCACATGACATCACTAATATTTAACTTGATCACTTAATTAAGGTGGTATGTTCCACGTTTCTTTACTGTAAAGTAAAACTCTCTAAAATCAGTATACAAAATCACGTGCATTACCATACACTAATAATGAACTATCAGAAAGAGAAATTAAGAAAACAATCCCATTTACAACTGCACCAAAAAAAATAAAATACTTAGAAAAAAATTAACCAAAGAGACGAAAGTCCTGGACGTTGAAAACTATAAGAAATCATGAAAGAAATTGAAGAAGACACAAATAAATGGCAAGATAATCTTTGCTCATTGATTGGAAGAATTAATATTGTTAAAATACCCATACAATCCAAAGCAATCTACAGATTCAATGCAATCTCTATCAATATTCCAATGGCATTTTTCACAGAACAAACAATCCTAAAATTTGTATGGAACCACCAAAGACAAGTAGACAAAACAATCTTAAGAAAGAAGAACAAAGCTGGAGGCATCATGCTTCCTGATTTCAAACTATATAACAAAGCTATAGTAATCAAAACAGTACTGTACTGGCACGACAACAGACACATAGATCAATATAACAGGATAGAGAGCCCAGAAATAAAGCCCTGCATATATGGTCAGTTAATTTATTATGAAAGAACCAGGAATGTACAATGTAGAAAAGATAGTCTCTTCAATAAATGGTGCTGGGAAAGCTAGACAGCAACATGAAAAATGAATGAAACTGGACCACTATCTTATACCATACACAAAATGGATAAAGACATAATTATAAGACCTGGAACCACAAAACTAGAAGAAAACATGGATAATAAGTGCCTTGATGTCAGTCTTGGTGATGATATTTTTGATTTGACACTGAAAGCGAAGGCAGCAAAAGCAAAAATAAATAATTGAGACCACATCAAACCTTAAAAACCATCAACAAAGTGAAAAGACAATGTACCAAATGGGAGAAAATATTTGCAAATCATATATCTGATAAGGGGCTAATATCCAAAATATATAGAGACCTTCTACAACTCAATAGCAAAAAAAGCCCCAAGCAATCAAATTAAAAAATGGGCAGAGATTCTGAATAGACATTTTTCCAAAGAAGACAAACAGATGGCAAACAGGCACATGAAAAGGTGCTCAGCATCACTAATCACCAGGGAAATGCAAATCAAAACCACAATGAGACATCACTTCACACCTAGAAGTGTGAAGACTCAGAATGACTATTATCAAAAAGACAAGAAATTAGAGGAGACCTTCAAGATGGCAGAGGAGTAAGACGTGGAGATCACCTTCCTCCCCACAAATACATCAAAAATACATCTACATGTGGAACAACTCCTATAGAACATCTACTGAATGCTGGCAGAAGACCTCAGACTTCCCAAAAGGCAAGAAACTCCCTACGTACCTGGGTAGGACAAAAGAGAAAAAGAAAAAACAGAGACAAAAGAATAGGGACGGGACTTGCACGTCTGGGAGGGAGCTGTGAAGGAGGAAAATTTTCCACATACTAGGAAGCCCCTTCACTGGCAGGGACGGGGGGTGGGCAGGGTAGCGGGGGGAGCTTCGGAACCATGGAGCAACAGGGGTGCAGAGGGCAAAGTGGAGAGATTCCCGCACAGAGGATTGGTGCCGACCAGAACTCAACAGCCTAAGAGGCTTGTCTGCTCACCTGCTGGAGCGGGTAAGTACTGGGACCTGAGGCTCGGGCTTCAGAGGTCAGATCCCAGGGAGAGGACTGGGGTTGGCTGCGTGAACACAGCCTTAAGGGGGCTAGTGTGCCACAGCCAGCTGGGAGGGAGTCTGGGAAAAAGTCTGGAACTACCTAAGAGTCAAGACACCATTGTTTCGGGGTGCATGATGAGAGGGGATTCAGAGCACTGCCTAAACGAGCTCCAGAGATGGGCACGAGCCGCAGCTCTCAGTGAAGACACTAGAGATGGGCATGAAACGCTAACGCTGCTGATGCAGCCACCAAGACCCCTGTGTGCAAGCTCAGGTCACTATACACACTTCCCCTCGCAGAAGCCTGTGAAGCCCGCCACTGCCAGGGTCCTGTGATCCAGGGACAACTTCCCCAGGAGAATACATGGCATGCCTCAGGCTGTTGCAACATCACGCCGGCCTCTACCACCGCAGGACTGCCCCGCATGCTGTACCCCTCTCTCCCCCTGGTCTAAGTGAGCCACAGCCCCCTAATCAGCCACTCCTTTAAACCCCTCCTGTCTGGGCAAAGAACAGATGCCAGAGGGCAACCTCTGAAAGCTGGAGTAGCAATTCTCATATCAGACAAAATAGACTTTAAAATAAGGACTATCAGAAGAGACAAAGAAGGACACTACATAATGATTAAGGGATCGATCCAAGAAGAAGATATAACAATTGTAAATATTTATGCACCCAACATAGGAGCACCTCAATACATAAGGCAAAAACTAGCAGCCATAAAAGGGGAAATCGACAGTAACACATTCATAGTAGGGGACTTCAACACCCCACTTTCACCAATGGACAGATCATCCAAAATGAAAATAAATAAGGAAACACAAGCTTTAAATGATACATTAAACAGGATGGACTTAATTGATATTTATAGGACACTCCATCCAAAAACAACAGAATACACATTTTTCTCAAGTGCTCATGGAACATTCTCCAGGATAGATCATATCTTGGGTCACAAATCAAGCCTTGGTAAATTTAAGAAAATTGAAATTGTATCAAGTATCTTTTCCGACCACAACGCCATGAGACTAGATATCAATTATAGGAAAAGATCTGTAAAAAATACAAACACATGGAGGCTAAACAATACACTACTTAATAACGAAGTGATCACTGAAGAAATCAAAGAGGAAATTAAAAAATACCTAGAAACAAATGACAATGGAGATACAACGACCCAAAACCTATGGGATGCAGCAAAAGCAGTTCTAAGAGGGAAGTTTATAGCAATACAAGCCCACCTTAAGAAGCAGGAAACATCTCGAATAAACAACCTAACCTTGCACCTCAAGCAATTAGAGAAAGAAGAACAAAAAAACCCCAGAGTTAGCAGAAGGAAAGAAATCATAAAAATCAGATCAGAAATAAATGAAAAAGAAATGAAGGAAACAATAGCAAAGATCAATAAAACTAAAAGCTGGTTCTTTGAGAAGATAAACAAAATAGATAAACCATTAGCCAGACTCATCAAGAAAAAAAGGGAGAAGACTCAAATCAATAGAATCAGAAATGAAAAAGGAGAAGTAACAACTGACACTGCAGAAATAAAAAAAATCATGAGGAATTACTACAAGCAACTCTATGCCAATAAAATGGACAACCTGGAAGAAATGGACAAATTCTTAGAAATGCACAAACTACCAAGACTGAATCAGGAAGAAATAGAAAATATGAACAGACCAATCACAAACACTGAAATTGAAAGTGTGATTAAAAATCTTCCAACAAACAAAAGCCCAGGACCAGATGGCTTCACAGGCGAATTCTATCGGACATTTAGAGAAGAGCTAACACTCATCCTTCTCAAACTCTTCCAAAATATAGCAGAAGGAGGAACAGTCCCAAACTCATCTACGAGGCCACCATCACTCTGATACCAAAACCAGACACAGATGTTACAAAAAAAGAAAACTACAGGCCTATATCATTGATGAATATAGATGCAAAAATCCTCAACAAAATACTAGCAAACAGAATCCAAGAGCACATTAAAAGGGTCATACACCATGATCAGGTGGGGTTTATGCCAGGAATGCAAGGATTCTTCAATATATGCAAATCAATCAGTGTGATACACCATATTAATAAACTGAAGGATAAAAACCATGTGATAATCTCAATCAATGCAGAAAAAGCTATTAACAAAATTCAACACCGATTTATGATAAAAAAAACATTCCAGAAAGCAGGCAAAGAGGGAACTTACCTCAACATAATAAAGGCCATAAATGACACCCCCAGAGCCTACATCGTTCTCAATGGTGAAAAACTGAAAACATTTCCACAAAGATGAAGAACAAGACAAGGTTGCTCACTCTCACCACTATTATTCAACATAGTTTTGGAAGTTTATCCACAGCAATCAGAGACAGAAAAGAAATAAAAGGAATCCAAATAAGAAAAGAAGAAGTAAAACTGTCACTGTTTGCAGATGATATGATACTATACATAGAGAATCCTAAAACTGCTACAAGAAAAGTACTAGAGCTAATCAATGAATTTGGTAAAGTAGCAGGATACAAAATTAATGCATAGAAATCTCTCATATTCCTATACACTACTGATGAAAACTGAAAGAGAAATTAAGGAAACACTGCCATATACCACTGCAACAAAAAGAATAAAATACCTAGGAATAAACGTACCTAAGGAGAAAAAGGACCTATATGCAGAAAACTATAAGACACTGATGAAAGAAATTAAAGATGAAACAAACAGATGGAGATGCCATGTTCTTGGGTTGGAAGAATCAACATAGTGAAAATAACTATACTACCCAAAACAATCTACAGATTCAATGCAATCCGATTCAATGCAATCCCTATCAAACTACCACTGGCATTTTTCACAGAACTAGAACAAAAAATTTCACAATTTGTATGGAAACACAAAAGACCCCGAATAGCCAAAGCAATCTTGAGAACAAAAAATGGAGCTGGAGGAATCAGGCTGCCTGACTTCAGACTATACTACAAAGCTACAGTAATCAAGACAGTATGGTACTGGCACAAAAAACAGAAAGACAGATCAATGGAACAGGATAGAAAGCCCAGAGATAAACCCATGCACATATGCTCACCTTTCTTTGATAAAGGAGGCAAGAATATACAATGGAGAAAAGACAGCCTCTTCAATAAGTGGTGCTGGGAAAACTGGACAGCTCCACTTAAAACAATGATATTAGAACACTCCCTAACACCATACACACAAATAAACTCAAAATGGATTAAAGACCTAAATGTAAGGCCAGACACTATAAAACTCCTAGAGGAAAACATAGGCAGAACACTCTATGACATAAATCACAGCAAGATCCTTTTTGACCCACCTCCTAGAGAAATGGAAATAAAAACAAAAATAAACAAATGGGACCTAAGGAAACTTAAAAGCTTTTGCACAGCAGAGGAAACCATAAAAAAGATGAAATGATAACCTTCAGAATGGGAGAAAATATTTGCAAATGAAGCAACTGACAAAGGTTAATCTCCAAAATATACAAGCAGCTCATGCACCTCAATATCAAAAAACAAAGGACCCAATCTAAAAATGGGCAGAAGACCTAAATAGACATTTTTCCAAAGAAGATATACAGATTACCAACAAACACATGAAAGGATACTCAACATCACTAATCATTAGAGCATTGCAAATCAAAACCATAGTGAGGTATGAGGGTGTGGAGAAAAGGGAACCCTCTTGCATTGTTGGTGGGAATGTAAATTGATACAGCCAATATGGAGAACAGTATTGAAGTGCCTTAAAAAACTAAAAATAGCACTACCATGTGACCCAGCAATCCCACTACTGGGCATATACCCTGAGAAAACCAGAATTCAAAAAGAGTCATGTACCACAGTGTTCATTGCAGCACTATTTACAAAAGCCAGGACATGGAATCAACCTAAGTGTCCATTGGCACATGAATGGATAAAGAAGATGTGGCACATATATACAATGGAATATTACTCAGCCATTAAAAGAAACGAAACTGAGTTATTTGTAATGAGGTGGATGGACCTAGAGTCTGTCATACAGAGTGAAGTAAGCCAGAAAGAGAAAAACAAATACCATATGCTAACACATGTATATGGAATCTAAGAAAACAAAAAGGTTCTGAAGAACTTAGGGGCAGGAGAGGAATAAAGACACAGATGTAGAGAATGGACTTGAGGACATGGGGAGGGGGAAGGGTAAGTTGCAACGAAGTGAGAGAGTGGCATGGACATATATACAGTACCAAATCTAAAATAGATATTTAGTGGGAAGCAGCCGCACAGCACAGGGAAATCAGCTCGGTGCTTTTTTTTTTGTTTTTTTTGCGGTACGCGGCCTCTCACTGTTGTGGCCTCTCCTGTTGCGGAGCACAGGCTCCAGACGCGCAGGCTCAGCGGCCATGGCTCACGGGCCCAGCCGCTCCGCGGCATGTGGGATCTTCCCAGACCGGGACACAAACCCATGGCCGCTGCATCGGCAGGCAGACTCTCAACCACTGCGCCACCAGGGAAGCCGAATAAAAAATTTTTTAAAAGTTACTTGATCACTTAGTTAAGATGGTGTCTGCCAGGTTTCTCCACTGTAAAGTTAAACTGTTTTTCCCTTTCCATACTTTACTCCTTTTTTTACATAGACTTCATAGAGTAGTGATAGGTTCACAGCAGTGCTGAGCAGAAGGCACAGAGATTTCCCGTATACCCTTTGCTCCCTCACGTGCATCGCCTCCCCCACGTGCATCGCCTCCCCCATCATCAACATCCCCTGTGTTGTTAGTGGCAGCCATACCAGTGGTAGAGGAAGTGGCATTTTCACCAGATTCATCAGATGGCATGATTTCAACGGAAGTTTCACTTACTTGGCTTCCATTGTTTTGGTCCATTTTCAAACTTGCTTCTTCAGCCTTGGTATTGAGTCTATGAGATTTCTGGTACTCTTTAGTTACCAAAGTAACTTAAGCAGAACTCTGAGGAGAACAGATGGAAGCAGAATGTAAAAATAAAATCTCATCCGATGAAATTTTCAAAACAAACAAGGAGAAAAACAGTTTCAGGTATACACTGGTCATTTCTAACTGAGTTATCCTATATTGATTTTTAAAAGAACTCCTTCAGTTAATTGCCCCATACTCATTTTGAGCTTAAACAGCACAACATTAAATCTTTCCAAATCTTGTCTGCCCAGACCAGGAACAATGGTGCTCATTCAGCATCTACAAGTCTGTGTTTGTAGACTTGGAATGGGCAAAAGTTGATAGAATATATCTCTGAGCAAAAATAAAATACAAGATGATGCCCAATGAAGTTCCAAGTACAAGAGGATCTTAATAAGTGTTGTTGGTTGTCAAGATCTGTGGGCTAAGGAAAAAGAAAATCAAAACTTTAGAATACTTAAGGAATTTAATGGTGGGAAATTTTCTAGTATATTTTTAAATGTCAAAAAAACACTTTTTTAAAAAAAGTATGTGTTCTTCTACTCTTAAAGATTTATTTCAAACTTCCCTTCAGTTTTCTCCAGCGAGTACTAATTGTGCTCTTGCTGTCAACCCATTCTTAGTCCTTGTCATTACAGGTTCAGTGGCTGCAGAGGTGAAATGTTTTGACAAATATTGGACGTCATACGGTTTACACTGTGGATCAGCATGGTTGTTTTTAAGCTCCTTCAGATGGCTCTGTAATGGAGTTATATTTGGAAGTTTCCCAGTATGGTGCAAAAGCCTCAGAGAGAGAGGAAGTTTATAAACTGCTATTCTACGAGAAGAAGAAAGGCCAGCTGCTCATCCTGCATGATTCCTCCTTGAGCTTTTGTATTTTCCCAGCTAGACCTTTCAAGCTTGTTATTTATAAATTTCAGTATGCTGAGTGGCGACAAAGATTCGAATTGGCCGGCATATTTTCATTCAGTATGCAGAGAAGCCATTTAAAGACTGAGATAACGTATCAAGGGAAAAAGACAAAACCTGACAGTAAGGGAAGATAAGGGAAAAGGAGCATCCTTGACTGTGGTTCTGACAATTACAATGTTTTAACCTACTTACTTTACTGAAAAGAGGTTCTCATATCTCTGTTTGGTTTATACAAAAATTTATAGGCTAAAAGAACTGTTGAAAAGTTTCCATATCTGTAACATTTTTAATTTTCTGTGAAAGTTCCATAGAAAATTGCAATTTTTCCTCTTGCAGGAAATTAAAAATAATGCATGAAGATCTTTTAAAATATTTAGTCTATTACTTCCAGACTTATTCTATGACCTAGTTATATATCAAAAAATAGAAAAATTATATCAGATAATTACTAAGAGTTATTCCTTATTTAGCTAGAGCTGTCAGCACTGGGAGGCAAGAAAATTAATGGAAATAAAGATACTTCAGTATACTTCAGGTTATTTGTTTAAATATATTACAGAGTTTTCCACTTCATTGACAGTTGTAGTGACCTTTGCAAACCCTAAAATTGAATTGTGCCAGTTCTGCCTACACATTTGGAATGGTCCATAGGAAGGACAGCTCTTGGGTGATAAATTCTCTTTCCATTACTGTATGGAGTAATATCAAGTGCCATCTCCTATTAACTTTGTTCTCCTCATCAAAGAGTGCATTCTATTGTCTAACCTTAAATTTAGCTATTCATGGAAATGAAACTTTTTTTTAGGTTAGGTAGGTTAGTTAACGCAATTTACTATCTGCCAGGCGTTACTCTAAGCATCTCACAAATATTAAGTCATTTGGTTCTCACAACAGCCCTAGAGAAGAGGTTCTGTAATTATTCTCATTTTACAGATGTGGAAACTGAGGCAAAGAGAAGGAAAGTAATTTGTCCCCATTTACACAGTAAGTGGCAGAGAAAGGATCTGATTTCCAGAATGTGCACTCTTTTTTATTTTTTATTTTTTTTATTTTGCGGTACGCGGGCCTCTCACTGCTGTGGCCTCTCCTGTCGCGGAGCACAGGCTCCAGACGTGCAGGCTCAGCGGCCATGGCTCATGGGCCCAGCTGCTCCGCGGCATGTGGGATCTTCCCGGACCGGGGCACAAACCCGCGTCCCCTGCATCAGCAGGCAGACTCTCAACCACTGCGCCACCAGGGAAGCCCCAGAATGTGCACTCTTGACCACTATACTTCATTGACTCCAATTTAAAAAAAATTAGCCTCATGACAGTTTTATTCAATCTTTATGTGTTTTAAATATAGTGCCATGTTTTTGTCCAAGAATATTATATTATGTTTTAATCTCAAATTGCCTCTGTAACCGATGCACAGTTTTGTGACATGGCATCTTAGTGGGGGGCACAATATAACAGCCAATGTCCAATCCTAGGGCTTTGCTGTTAAATGTTAAAGCCAAGGACCAATGTGTCATCTAGGATTGCTTGGGGCTGTGAGTGACAAAGAGCCACAAATGACAGTGGATTAAATAAGATGCTTATTTCTCACTCATGAAAATTGATTGGCAGTCCAGCTCTGGTACAGTGGCTTCACAGAATCATCAGGGCTCCTTCTAGTTTGCTGACTTGCCTTCCTCGGCACATGACTTCTACTTCATGGTCCAGGATGTGGCTCAGGTTCCAGCCATCACAGGCAAAAATATTGAAAAAAATGGCCCAAAACGGGCATTTCTTAGCAGCTCTACAGTCCACTTCTGCTTTTGTCCTTTTGTCCATATATTAGTCACATGGACAGATCTAGCTTCAAGGGATGCTGGGAAATGTAGTAGTTATTTATACAGCCTTGTGCCCAGCTGAAATTAAAGGTTCTATTACAGGAGAGAAAGGGTGAGTGGAGAGCAAGTGTTAAGAGACATCTAGTGTTTCTGTCACATCCAGGGCATAACTCTTGAGCTTCCATTTGTAACTTGAGAAATGATGAATTCTACAAACTTCTTTAGTAACTAAATTTCATCACCTTAGCAATCTCTCCTCTTACATGCAATTGTTTCCCCTGGTTACATCTCTAACATCCTTAGTCTTAAACCCTTGTACAGTTGAAAGATAATCCAAGGCACAAACCCTCACCGCCATTACTCTCATTTTCCCTCCCAAAGACTACTGGACTCCTGTTATTTTTCCTGCCAGTTTTTTTTCTGCTATGTGTTTTTTTTGTTTGTTTGTTTTTTTCATTTTCACCAAGAACTTTATTGAACAATGTATTCACCATTTTTTCCACTACTTTCTGCCATTTTTCAGGCAACTTCCTAATTCCATCTTCCCATGAGCAAAGAACTGTTCCAGGTGCCTTTTACAGTCTTCCAGGGAATTGAAATTTTTTCCATTAGGAGAATTTTGTAAATGAGGAAAACTTTCATCTTCTTTTTCAGTGTTTTCTGCCTTTGCTTTTTACCTGAAGCTAACATTGCCTTGGCACCAAAACATCCCTTAAAGAACTTTCCAATGAAGGACCGTTCCTTCTTCTCTTCCCACTGATTCACAGAGAGAAGGGAAGTCGGCATATTCCTTCTTTGCATTTAGTCCTTTTGTCCTATCAGATGACTATCTGCTATATCATTGGTTCCCAGTCCACCCGAGCCCATTGCTGGGCACCGCTCCCCACCCTGTCCCCCCAGGGAGCCTCCTACCTTCCTCAGTGAATCCCTTTCCTGCTCTCCACTCCACATCCTGCCTGGAGTGTCCCTTTGCTTGTCATGGGATCTCAGATATTGAGGCCGTGGCAAAGGTGTTAAACTAGGAAGGTGCTGGGAAATGATGCACTTTGGAGAAGAGATGTGACTTATCTTGAGAGATATGCATTTTTTTAACTAGTCTTGAAAAGTTGCCTGCTCAACCCTGTAAACCTGTAAAAACTTCATTTTGTTCTTTAACAGAAGGACAGGACTTAGTTTTGTGAAGTCTAAAACTGTTTCCTTCAGAAACTTTGCTGCTTGATACCATTTCACTAAGAACGGAACAGCCTACTCTTATGTGAATTATCTGAGTCTCAGATGCATAGAAGCAGTCCTGCAGATTCCAGAGAAGGGATTTCCAGACAAGGCATTCCTTATTTACCTTAACATTGTATCTTCCAAGGAAACATAGCCCTAAATCTACTTTGTAGCCCGGGACTGGTATTTACACACAGATCTGCTTTACCTTGAGCCAAACATTGCTTAATAAAATTATCTAAACTTCTCACTTCCCTACCCCCATGCCCAAATTCTATAATAACCTTATCTAGTTCTTTGTTTGGGGAGAGGCATTCCAGGTTTTTCTTAGAGTGTCCTCCCTTATGGCAAGAAGCCAATAATCCCTAATTTTTAAAACTACAGGTTGGTCTCAGGAGTTATTATCAGACAGGCTGTTATAAGCCCTACCATGGTGCTAAAATCCTGAGGTCAATGAGATGTTGTAGATTTTGTGAGCTAATTTTACTTAGTTAGCCTAAGGCCCCAAGGGGTCAAAGCTAATAATCTGGCAAGTCCCAGTGTGAGTAGACGTTTCCAGGCAAGAATTGTAAATACAGAGGAAGGAGAGTGCAGTGATAAATACTTAGAGTTTGGATACACAGATATGGATTTTTATCTTGGCTCCAGCTATTGAAATTCTGTGCCCTTGGTTGTTACTTAATCTCTTAAACAGAGTTTTTCTTCTCTATAAAAGTGGGAAATAAGAACACTTACAGCATTGTTATGAGGATACAATGCAACTGATTTACTGTAGGCTCGGCACATGATACACGCAATGAGTGACAGCTGTTGTGTTTGTACAGCGCACTTCATTTATAGTCAAGGAGGAATGGATTCAATCTCTACATTTCTATTTATAGCTTTAAAAAAAACCTTAGGCAATTTATCTCACTTTGCCCTGTATGCAAAATGGGAATAAGAATACAAATCTGACACTAGTGTGTTATTAAGTGTGATGACACAATAAACATATCCAATATAGTATCTGGTAAGCAGTAAGCATTGTATTAATGTTAATTGTCTTTTTTCTGCCTACCCTTGGTTTCTAGCTGTGCTTTGAGAAATATGATAATTGAAAAGAGTACAATTTGAAGAGGATAATATTTCAGTTGACATGCATATGTTATATGTGAGTATGGCTGTTTTCCATGCTCCTCTCCACAGAGTATGTTTCTAGCTGTGGAGTGGGGCAGGGACTATTCCTATAGCTGAGCATATGCGGCCTCTTCCTGACCCAGTGCCCACCAGAAAAGTGTTTCTGAGTCTTCTGATAACCACACATACCTTTCAATTCCAGATATCACCTTGATATCTCTTCTCCCAAGTGTGGACAGAGAAATTAGCATTAGAAATGTACTACCAGCTTTTTACTCAGGGGTTCTGGTAATAAATATAATTGACAGAGTCACAGATAGAAGACTGGACACACTGCTCTAGTTCAACTGCCATTGCTCTTTACATCAGCTAGGAGTGCAGGCTTCTACCTCGGCTGTCTCATGTGGATACTCTTTTTTTTTTTTTCATTTAAAATCCTTTGCTTCATATATCCTGGCTTCCCCAAGACCCATCACTCAGTATATGTAAAGTTCCAAGTGTTTTCCTGTCTTATTCATACTCTGGCACCTTCTGCGAATCAAAGATGTGTGTGTGTGTGTGTGTGTGCGTGTGTGTGTGTGTGTGTGCGTGTGTGTGCACGCATGTATAAAGCCATTACAGTTAGCTTGAAATTAAAATTCATTATTATAAGGCATCCTTTATTGGACTTCAAACTTGAAGCAAAGGTATCAACATCCTTCTTGCATCCGGAAATATTACGTACTTTTATGCCTGAATGTTTCTTTTCCATCCTTAGGTTTCTTGCTTTGCTTTGTTTCTGAAACTAGTGAGCTCTTTAAAAATAAGAAAACAAGTAAATACATAGGCCTCTGAAGTGTTCGGTCCTTCATTCCTAATTTTTAGAGGCAGTTCTGATTCCAAGGTATCTTTCAGAGACCAAAGAAATTAAGAAGAGCATGAGAAGGAAACTGGTCATATCACTACATAAAACAGCCACTCTGGTTCAGAATAATAGATGAGGTCTTCAAGTGAGCTGCTGTGTGATTATTTTACAAAGTAGGGAGGATTTAGCTTATTAAATGTCTTTATTTTAGACTCTAGCTTTTGTGACATTTTCTAAAGAGTCATTCTTCATAAATCCATAGATTCTGGGAATATATCTATGAGCAATTCTTAACCAGGAACATACTACAGACACTCTCAGTCAAGGATCACTTAATTTAAAAAAATTTTTAAACGTTTCAAAATTCAAATCGCACAAGGGGTCAATCTTAGAAGTTCTCTGTCCAATCCACGTTTCCCAGTGTGAGCACCGTTACTAGATCAGAACCTTGTATATCCTTGGAGGCCACTTTACACTTAGTTCCTGGCCTGAAATTTTTCAGAAAATCCAAATAAATTTGAAGTTTGGCTGCAAACCCATGTGAGACCTACTGAAGGTTTTCATTCTCAGGGAAGGTGTTTTTACTCTGGAATCAACACCAAGACTTGAGTTTTCCTGGTGGGGTAGTGGTCTTTCCTCCCTCCTCTCTTGCAAACTCACACAAACCCCCTTTGTGTTTCTGGCTTTAAGGGGAAGGGGGGCCAAGAGGGAGGAGTTGCTTCTATTATTTCCCAGGCAGAGGGTGTCTCTGTTTTGTCTTCTATACTTTCAAGACCCACAAGATGAGAAAAAAACTAAATGTGACTTTCTCTGGTTCAACAAAAGGCTTCAAGTGTGCATGACTCTACTCTTCCACTTAATTCTGTGTTCCCACCGTTATTACATACTTGTTTTTAGTTTAAGCTCATTACTTCTTTCAGCTCACAAATGCATTCAAAAAGACTTGTTTGCAAATGTTTCTCTATTATATCTGTATCGATATCGATATTGCTATCAATATGGATATATGTAATTAAAAGGAGATGTCTGGATTTCTGGGTTGCTGAAAATGGGTATTTTGCCTATTAATTCTTTTTTTTTTTTTTGCGGTACGCGGGCCTCTCACTGTTGTGGCCTCTCCCATTGCGGAGCGCAGGCTCTGGATGCGCAGGCTCAGCTGCCATGGCTCACGGGCCCACCCGCTCCGCGGCATGTGGGATCTGCCCGGACTGGGACACGAACCTGCATCCCCTGCATCGGCAGGCGGACTCTCAACCACTGCGCCACCAGGGAAACCCTTGCCTATTAATTCTTGATGTCCCTTGTATTTATTCACAGAGGACATTTTTTGCAGATGCAGGTTTTGGAAACAAACAACTCATTTGATTCAATGAGTAGAATTAAGGGAAGTTTTATGGTACACTTATTAACAACATCGCCATTATGGGTGTAAAAGGAAAATAAGATCTTTACCCTTTCTATATCACCTTATCCTTTCTATTTTCTCTCTTGTTCTTTTCTTTTACTAAAGGTTGAGTTTTAGTCCATAGTATATCCCTCCACTTTCGAAGAATATTATTCAGTGAATTGACTTCTGTTTTAAAATACTTAAAGATCATTATTGGATCATTATCGGTCTATTACTCTTGCCTTACTTTTCAGCAGCGAATCCATAACAACTCACACAATTTTAATGCACCTCACTTTTGGTTTATGTCATAGTTTATGAATAGCCTATAAGAGGAAACAGACTATGACAAATTTTATAATCACATTTTTTGCTTTGAACTATATTGTAATATTATGTTTAGAGGCAACTCATTACCAAGTTATATTCATTTTTATTTAAGTCAAGGAAAATAAGTGTAATTGATGCAAGTTTATAGAATCAAGATTAACATTAAGAAAGAATAAAAATATCCCATAAGACTCCAAGTATTACTGATTTTTTGTTTTATGTGTTTCTTATTTTTAAACAAATTTGCATTTTGAAAGTTGAGATCATTTTGTACACACTGTTTTTTGTTTGCCTTTTTTTTGTAAACCTAACTATACAATGTTATTGAATATTCTTTCCAGTCCTGATTTAATGGTTGCATAGTCTTCTATTACATGTATGCAATACTTTGATTCTTTTAACCACATTCCTCTTGTTGGAGATGTATATGGTTTCCAATTATTCAGTGTTTCAGATATTACTGATGCAGTACTCACTTTTGTATTTAAATAATTTACGCATCTCTACTTCCTTAGGGTAAATACTTAGACGTGAAATTCCTGGTTCAAAGAGAGTTTTAAGGTTTTGAAATATTGTACCTGTTAATATTCCCCATAAGTGTAGAATTTACATTTCCTTAAATACTAATAACAATGGATATTAGGGCTAAAAATTTCCTCTCTAGTAAACCAACTGTGGATATTATTATTATTACTTTTGAATCTCTTTATTTGTGTATTGAAAGAACAAATACCTCTGTGGGAACGCTATGCCCAGGCAGTTTAATTATTTATCAAGTTTACTTTGGGCCAGTATTGATCACTCTTTTGTGAAAAGAGGTTCTTAAACTAAAAACAAACAACAGACCCTGGAGAGATATACCATGTTCTTGGATTGGAAGAATCAACATTGTGAAAATGACTCTACTACCCAAAGCAATCTACAGATTCAGTGCAATCCCTATCAAACTACCACTGGCAGTTTTCACAGAACTAGAACAAAAAATTTCACAATTTGTATGGAAACACAAAAGACCCCGAATAGCCAAAGCAATCTTGAGAACAAAAAATGGAGCTGGAGGAATCAGGCTCCCTGACTTCAGACTATACTACAAAGCTACAGTAATCAAGACAGTATGGTACTGGCACAAAAACAGAAAGATAGATCAATGGAACAGGATAGAAAGCCCAGAGATAAACCCACATACATATGGTCACCTTATCTTTGATAAAGGAGGCAGGAATGTACAGTGGAGAAAGGACAGCCTCTTCAATAAGTGGTGCTGGGAAAACTGGACAGGTACATGTAAAAGTATGAGATTAGATCACTCCCTAACACCATACACAAAAATAAGCTCAAAATGGATTAAAGACCTAAATGTAAGGCCAGAAACTATCAAACTCTTAGAGGAAAACATAGGCAGAACACTCTATGACATAAATCACAGCAAGATCCTTCTTGACCCATCTCCTAGAGTAATGGAGATAAAAACAAAAATAAACAAATGGGACCTAATGAAACTTCAAAGCTTTTGCACAGCAAAGGAAACCATAAACAAGACCAAAAGACAGCCCTCAGAATGGGAGAAAATATTTGCAAATGAATCAACTGACAAAGGATTAATCTCTAAAATTTACAGGCAGCTCATGCAGCTCAATAACAAAAAAATAAACAACCCAATCCAAAAATGGGCAGAAGACCTAAATAGACATTTCTCCAAAGAAGATATACAGACTGCCAACAAACACATGAAAGAATGCTCAACATCATTAATCATTAGAGAAATGCAAATCAAAACTACAATGAGATATCATCTCACACCAGTCAGAATGGCCATCATCAAAAAATCTAGAAACAATAAATGCTGGAGAGGGTGTGGAGAAAAGGGAACACTCTTGCACTGCTGGTGGGAATGTGAATTGGTTCAACCACTATGGAGAACAGTATGGAGGTTCCTTAAAAAACTACAAATAGAACTACCATACGACCCAGCAATCCCACTACTGGGCATATACCCTGAGAAAACAAAAATTCAAAAAGAGTCATGTACAACAATGTTCATTGCACCTCTATTTACAATAGCCCAGAGATGGAAACAACCTAAGTGCCCATCATTGGATGAATGGATAAAGAAGATGTGGCACATATATACAATGGAATATTACTCAGCCATAAAAAGAAACGAAATTGAGCTATTTGTAATGAGGTGGATAGACCTAGAGTCTGTCATACAGAGTGAAGTAAGTCAGAAAGAGAAAGACAAATACTGTATGCTAACACATATATATGGAATTTAAGAAAAAATAATGTCATGAAGAACCTAGGGCTAAGAAAGGACTAAAGACACAGACCTACTGGAGAACGGACTTGAGGATATGGGGAGGGGGAAGGGTGAGCTGTGACAAAGCGAGAGAGAGGCATGGACATATGTACACTACCAAACGTAAGGTAGATAGCTAGTGGGAAGCAGCCGCATAGCACAGGGATATAAGCTCGGTGCTTTGTGACCACCTGGAGGGGTGGGATAGGGAGGGTGGGAGGGAGGGAGATGCAAGAGGGAAGAGATATGGGAACATGTGTATATGTATAACTGATTCACTTTGTTATAAAGCAGAAACTAACACACCATTCTAAAGCAATTATACCCCAATAAAGATGTTAAAAAAAAAAAACAGACCCCCTCTTCACACAGCATGGCTGCATTTTCCCTTAGTAACAAGGTTCAGTGGACTCACCACGGTCCATCTGCTGCTTTGTCTCCTCGACGTGAGGCTTTAACTATTGTCCAACCAGAAGAGGAGAGGGTCAAAGAGTGGGGTGTGAACCAGAGGAACTCGCAGGAATCCTTCCAGAGCCGCTGTGTGACCCTCCCCTGGACGCTGGGAGGTTTGTGGGGACCAGCTCTGTTCTTGCCGATGCTCTTTGGTCGGAGTTTCTGGGGTTCAGGACTTCACCCACTGGGGCCAGGCTCCTGCCGGGCAGCGGCTGTTCCCCACTGACTTTGGGGGCAAAGGGAGGAGACCCCTCGAGGTCCGGCCCTGCCCCGCACAGCTATGGCTCAGCCGCATAACGGCCCCTCAACTTCCTCAAGCCCGATCCAGGCGAGCATGGGAATTATTATAGAGGTACATTATTTTCGTTTTACCAGAACAACAAACTGTGGCCGAAGTTTCACACTTATTTCATAATATTGCCTCCAAAGGTTCAAAGAACCCTTCATGAGGGACATTTACCTTTTAAAGGTAAATAGCACTTGAAAGTACCATGCTCATCTTTTTAACTCTCCCCAGATTCCTTCATGCTTCCTGTGGGTATTCTTCAAATGTATTAACCATTGTTTTAAAGTCTTCATCCATTCTATACATTTGCCTGGACTTCAGCAATGTTTGAAATGAAAAGTCTGAAATGTTTGGCGTATACTGTGATTTTTATGTAAGGTTCACCATCTCCATATATTTTATTTATTTATTTATTTTATGGAGATGGTAGATTCTGATTCTGCCTTTGTTTTTATTTTTTATTTATTTGTTTATTTAGCTTCATGGGTCTTAGATGAGGCATGCAGGATCTTCGTGGCGGCGTGCAGGCTTCTCTCTAGTTGTGGCTCACGGGCTTCAGAGCACCCGGGCTCAGTAGTTGTGGTGCGTGGGCTTAGTTGCTCCAGGGCATGTGGGATCTTAGTTCTCTGACCAGGGATTGAACCCACATCATTGGAAGGCGGATTCTTAACAACTGGACCACCAGGGAAGTCCCCATATATTTTAGTTTACTCATGCTATAGTATTTGAAGAGATAAAATAGTATTGTATTTGAAAACTCAGGCTCTTGAGTCCTGCCTGGGTTTATACTCCTGACTTAGACACTTACTTGTTGTGGATCTTGGGCGAGTTACTGGGCTTTTCTGTGCCTCAATGTCTGTGTAGTTAGAGTGGCTCTAATAACAGCAATTTGCTACATAGGATTGTTTGGAGGAGTGGATTACTTACTATGTGTAAAGTGCTGAAAGGAATACCTGGCATATTAGCTGTTATTGCTATTGTCGTATACTGGATCAATAATTTTAATTTTAAACAGAAAATATAGATATTACACTCACCCCTCCCACAAGAATCATGAACTGCTCATTTTATTAATGTAAGTATCATAGACGACAATGGAAAGTACTGGCAAAAGCTGACTAAAAAATGTCTTGGCTTAGGTTTAAAGATGAAATGAAACTTGGAATAGATTTGTCTTTGTCCTCACATTTTTAGGAGGATATGAAGACAAACAGGGAGAGAAAACTGGCCCTTTTCAGAGCAGAGTCAAGGCCATCGATACAGTAGTGAGGATGGCACACAAGCAGTCACGAGTGCAACGTCCATGATGACAGAGACAAAAAGTTCAGGAGGAAACTGCACACGAGAGATGTCTTTTGGAGAATGGTATTGCACCTAGTAATAATGTAGCCCAGTGAATATGTCAAATTCTGCCCAATAAGATTGGCCACTCTAACCCGGGCAAGGTGCAAAGAAGTGTACTGAGAGTCTAGACATCCTCCCTCCAGTATGGCTTCAAGGAGTCCAGAAAAGTTCTCCCCTCTTGGACTGAGGCTAAAACTTGAGAAGGGACTATGAACCTCACCATCCTCTACTCCAAGAATTTGTAACTTAGCTTTGAAAGACTGTAATCCCCGGAGAGCCATGGCCTGGCCACCAGAGTTTTACTGCTCACAGCACAGACATATTGAAAATTCTCAGTCTGTTCTTTGTGCCAAGACAATACAGAAAGTCATGAATGATGCAAGGTTTTGAGTGATGTCTCATGACTTTTGTGTAGCTTCGAGTTTTCTGGTGTTTAATTTCTGCTGTCATGGAAACTGTCCTGAAGAGCACAGACTGTCGGTGATTTCCTGCAGGCAGAGTGACAACATATCTAAGAAGAGTGGTACTGTCTCTATTACCGTCAATCAGTATTTATTGGATTCTAGCGGCCCATCTTGAGCCACATTAGGTGCTTGCACTGAGATTTGCCCCGAGCTTACACACGGTTGAACTCAGACACAGGAGGTCAGATGGGTGAAGCAAGGCAGCTCCAGAATACAGCCAAGAATTAAGGCTATACATTCTGTAGAATTAGGGCTTTCATGACTGAATCACTAGGGTCTCAGTGAAAATTTTAAAGCACTCTAAACGTCGAAGTGCGAACCAAAGGAATTTAGGTTCCATCAGAAATAGTAACATTGGAATTATGTAATTTTAGAATATACATGTTTGACAGACTCATTTTTCTTGATGTTCCTTATAGTCTTTTCTATATGATATTTAGATTCCTATTCTAGTCCTATTCCTATATCCTTTTGCATTTCTGGAGTCTTTGTTATTTACCTAGTGTTTTGCAGAACGACTTGGCTTGAAGCATCTGAAAGTTAGGATAAAGTTGCTGGATCAACTCATTCTGTTGGGATTCATGTCTTAATTATTTTATCTCTGTCGTAAGCAGTTTCCCCACCTCCTCACCCTCTATTTCTGTACGCAGCCAGTTTGCTGGAACAAAGTATCCCTAGGCAGCCTCAGATGTGCCCTTTAGTCTTTCCTTAAGTTACTCCCTTTCTGAACTTATATCTTAGCTCCCGTAGTTCACATCTCTTGGCTCTATTGCTTTTTCTGTTTCTTCTCCTATGAGCAAAGAAAAATTAAGACAGCATCAAAACTCAGTATCAGGCTCTTCCCACACACTCCCTGCTCCTCTTGTCTAGAATTTTCTCCCCTTTACTAACTTTACCTTCTTGGTCCTGACTATTTTGATTCTGGAAGAGTTAAAATGCCTCATCTTCAGTGAAGCTTTACTTCATGTCCTAACATCTAGTTATGAACTCCCTCTCCGTTTCCACTACACTTAAAACAATGATTCAGTTACACTGTTTAATTCCTCGTATTGTACCTACTTGTTTAAATGTCTCTCTCTGCACTTCCCTGAGAGTTCCTTGATTGAAGTGGCTACATCTCATTTATCCTGGCATCTTCTGCTTTAAGCTCAGAAGTTGGCATCAATACAGATACGTATATTAAAATGAATGAACAATAAGGCATAAGATTTAACAAAGAAACCACTCTTTATATCCTTACTGTTTTGTTCCTTTAGAGTAATGTACTACTTTACATCTATAATCTACTAGAGGACAGGAGCTAGAGTTAAAAATCTCCCTCTTGTTGACTCTATACATCAGCATAAGATACATACTGAACCGACGTTAGTTTATATTAAGTCAGTTTACATAACGTTGAGTTAAAATTGTTACACACTCACTAGATAATGCCCAGATCCACCAAATGGTTCAATGATTCCAATTGTCAGCAGCCAATAGTGACATTTGCAGAAGCTGTGAAATACCACTGTTGCATCCAGAAAGCTTGATGACAAATATCATACCACTGCATTCCAGTTTTTATGGAAAAATGGAAGTTTTGGAGGTGGAGTACAACAGTTAATGTTTGGGGGCATTCTGCTAGCATCTGAATGAAAATACCCTTGGTTATTCTCCACAGTTAGCTCATAGGTAGGTTTTTTAACCTCGTTATCTTTTTCATTTTTCAAATGGGGAAACTGAAGAAACGTGTACATGTGTTCATCTGTAACACCTGTAATTGTTGCTAATAACAACTGTTATTAACATTTTTTTAAACATCTTTGTGGGAGTATAAATGCTTTACAATGGTGTGTTAGTTTCTGCTGTATAACAAAGTGAATCAGCTATACATAAACATACATCCCCATATCTCCTCCCTCTTGCGTCTCCCTCCCACCCTCCCTATCCCAAATTCTCTATTATAAGTATTTTGCTGGTATCACCGTTTCATTCCTTAGGAAAAACACTTAAAAACTTAAAAAAATAAATTTAAAAATTAGGGACTTCCCTGGTGATCCAGAGGTTAGGACTCCACGATTTCACTGCCGAGGGTCTGGGTTCAATCCATGGTCGGGGAACTGAGATCCCACAAGCCACGTGGTGCAGTCAAAAGTAAATAAATAAGTAAATAAGTAAAAAATAAAGGAAAACACTTAATGGAGGCATGATTGCCATGTAAAGGGCTTTATGTATCTGTATGTATTTAACATATACAACTTGATGAGTCTGGGGATAAGTATACACCCATAAAACTGTCACCACCAGGGTTATAGACATATCCATCAACTCCCAAACTTTCCTCCCACCTCCTTTCTTCTAATTATTATTATTATCATGATTTGTGTGTGTGGGTGGTAAGAATATGACATAAGATCTACCTTAGAAAATTTTAAGCATACAAAACAGTATCATTAGCTATGGGCACTATGCTGTATAGTAGATCTTTACAACTTATTTTGTGTAGCTGAAACTTGAGCCCTTTGACCATCACCTCCTCGTTTCCCGTCCCCCTGGTCCCTGGCATGCATCCACCACTGTAGCCTCCGCTACTATGGGTTTAACTGTTTCATATTCCCATGTAAGTGAGATCATCCAGTGTTTGTCTTTCTGTGTCTGGATTGTTTCAATCAGCATGGCTTCCAGGTCCATTCATGTTGTTACAAACGGCAGTATTTCCTTCTTTATTTTAAAGGCTGAATAATATTCCATTGCATGTATATACCACATTTTATAAATCTGTTAATCTATCTGTGGACATTTAAGTTGTTCCCACATCTTGGCTGTAGTGAATAATGCTGCAGTGAACATGGGGGCCAGCTGTCTCTGTGAGACCCTGATTTTAATTCCTTTATCACCATTTTATTCTGACTAGAATATGAAAGGTAGAAAGTTTGAAATATTTTCTCAGTTTAAAATTATGTTTTTTTTCAACTTGGGGGTGTTTGAACCAAAGAGCCAGACAACACAGAAAAAGGCAGCGTCTTCCAGCTTCCATGTAGGTTGGCACTTAGTTGGATAGGTGGTGCTGTTGCAGAGATGGGTTGAACTGGGTAGTAGAAAGAGAAAAACAGCTTTTCAAATGTCTTATGCATAATTTCATCATGTATTTCTGAGGTGTTGCGATACTCTAAGATAGCAACTATATTCAACTTATTCTGATGTAAAGTTGAACAGTTTTCAATGTAAAAATTAAATATAATGAGAAGTTATTTGCTATTTTGGCTTGTTTGCACCATTTTTACTCTTCACTTGGATAAATTAATGTGATGTTATATAGTTTGCTGATAAGAAATAAAGCTAGCGCCCAGAAAAAAAATCAGAATTAAATGGTAAATCTGTTTTTAATCTGTGGCTTAGTTACTGAGCCATGCTGTTTCCACAGTATGTTTGTATCACAATCATTAGCTCTGGCATTTACATTTGTAACCCTACCCTTGTTTTGGTTATTTTTTATAATAGTGCTGAAATGTTCAAATCATAGCATTAAGTGAAATGGTATCAAGCTCCTAAAAATTTTACCCTTTACTTAAAAAAATTCTAAAGTCATTCAAAAAAAATAAAAGGTTTCAGCAAAATTTACAAGTACAGAAACAACTTTCCTCACTTCTTAAATCCTATGAAAGATAGTATTTAAAATATAGCTATTATTGTTGACTCATAAATGTAGTCTTTCAGATCATTATATTCTCCAGTTAAACATCTTCAAGCACTTTGAAATATATGTATGTTGAATGACCATATTTTTTAACATATTGAAAGCACTCATCACCATATTTTATCAATAGGTTCCACTATGTTTTATTGCCATGAGGACCCAGCTGCCCTTTCTCTGAAACCTGCCAGAAGATTCATTATGGAGCCCTTTCTCTTAATGCCTTTGTCCCCTTTCTTTTAATTATATAATTCTTTATATAATATTTCCTTATATAATTCTTTAGCATGTACCATCTTCCTGTTGACAGGAGGTAGTTTTAAGAATTTGATAATTTGAACAAAGGACTGTTTTCTTTTCTTTTTTCTTCCCCTCCCATCTCCCTGTTTTCTCAAGTGACTGCCAAGCAAGAATAGTTATGCCTTAGGAAGAAAGGAAAATAAAAAATTATTATTAGTTACATAGGCCAAAGGGCCTATGAAAAACATATGAGAGTTGCACACAGAGGATACTCAGAAGTACAGCATCATCCAGCTGTAACTGGTAAGCAATTGGTGTGACTGACAGAGGAGAAGAGAAAACTCTATCATATGAAATGGAAATTTTTCCATGGTTAGTTTTCAACTATAAAAATAAGGAAAAATAATACTATATATGTCACTAAAATCATGATAAATGACACTGAAGCTTATCATAAGCTTATCAAAGTATCATAAAAATAATTGCAACCTGCTCACCCTTCCCCCTCCCCATATCCTCAAGTCCGTTCTCCAGTAGGTCTGTGTCTTTATTCCTGTCTTACCCCTAGGTTCTTCATGACATTTTTTTCCCCTTAAATTCCATATACATGTGTTAGCATACGGTATTTGTCTTTTTCCTTCTGACTTACTTCACTCTGTATGACAGACTCTAGGTCTCTGACAGGGTGAGAGAGAGGCATGGACATATATACACTAACAAACATAAGGTAGATAGCTAGTGGGAAGCAGCCGCATGGCACAGGGATATCGGGACCGCCTGGAGGGGTGGGATAGGGAGGGTGGGAGGGAGGGAGACGCAAGAGGGAAGAGATATGGGAACATACGTATATGTATAACTGATTCACTTTGTTATAAAGCAGAAACTAACACACCATTGTAAAGTAATTATACCCCAATAAAGATGTTAAAAAAAATAATTGCAACCTAAGTAACATGTATTCATAATCCTACCTTCATTCAATTAACAAATGCCTAAGAATGCCTGCTATGTGTCAGAAATTGTCTTAGGTATTGAGAATAGAGTGCTGAGTTAGATGAACAAAGTCCCTGACTTTACAGAGCTTAGAGTACAGCTATGTTTGAGATTATATGTTGATTTCCATGCCTTTGTCAGTATTTAGGTTTCCACAGTTGTATGTCTAAAGATACCTGGAATCTAAGATGTAAAGGGAACATTGACCTGCATCTAATTTAATTATCTATGATTTTTCGATGATCTCTTGTGTTGATGAAAAATTAATCAATTGATCTAAGAAAGAAATGGACAATTTTATTCGAGCCAAATTTGAGGATTACAACCTAGGAAGAGCATTTCAGAAAGCTCTGAGTCTTTTGTGTTTCCATACAAATTGTGAAAATTTTTGTTCTAGTTCTGTGAAAAATGCCAGTGGTAGTTTGATAGGGATTGCATTGAATCGGTAGATTGCTTTGGGTAGTATAGTCATTTTCACAATGTTGATTCTTCCAATCCAAGAACATGATATATCTCTCCATCTATTTGTATCATCTTTAATTTCTTTCATCAGTGTCTTATAGTTTTCTGCATACAGGTCTTTTGTCTCCTTAGGTAGGTTTATTCCTAGATACTTTGTTCTTTTTGTTGCAGTGGTAAATGGGAGTGTTTTCTTAATTTCACTTTCAGATTTTTCATCGTTAGTGTATAGGAATGCAAGAGATTTCCGTGCATTAATTTGTATCCTGCTACTTTACCGAATTCATTGATTAGCTCTAGTAGTTTTCTGGTAGCATCTTTAGGATTCTCTATGTATAGTATCATGTCATCTGCAAACAGTGGCAGCTTTACTTCTTCTTTTCCGATTTGGATTCCTTTTATCTCTTTTTCTTCTCTGATTGCTGTGGCTAAAACTTCCAAAACTATGTTGAATAATAGTGGTGAGAGTGGGCAACCTTGTCTTTTTCCTGATCTTAGTGGAAATGGTTTCAGTTTTTCACCATTGAGGACGATGTTGGCTGTGGGTTTGTCATATCTGGCCTTTATAATGTTGAGGAAAGTTCCCTCTATGCCTACTTTCTGGATGGTTTTTATCACAAATGGGTGTTGAATTTTGTTGAAAGCTTTCTCTGCATCGACTGAGATGATCATATGGTTTTTCTCCTTCAATTTGTTAATAGGCTGTATCACATTGATTGATTTGTGTACACTGAAGAATCCTTGCATTCCTGGGATAAACCCTACTTGATCATGGTGTATGATCCTTGTCTATGGACCAGATTCCATTTATTATTTTTAACATTTGAGAAAGCTGGGCTTAATGTGCTCCTTATTCTTCTCTATATAATACTCACTCTTCACACTAATATTTGTAACTCAGATTGAATACTCTCTAACTGTGATCCAATTACATAAGAAGACCTGTAGACCTGATCTCAACCTTTCTGTGGCTGATGAGTGGCCACATCCGTTCTGATTCACTTCCCATTTTTTTTTCCTAAAGAGTCATTCAGTTTTTCCCAAGTACTGTATATATCTGCACCTCCTCTCATAATACATCTCCAATAGTTACTAGGGACCATGTCTTCCCCAGGAGAAGGGAAAAACAGAGATGTATCAACATAAGGATTGAATTTGGTAGGTAGTGGGTTAGCAACTATTGATATGTCTACCCTTGAAAAATACCATCTTATATACTCCCTCCACCTCTCTGGGCCATTGAGAACCATTGCTCTTACACAGAAGGAAGCTTCACAGATAGATATGTGCTATTAGGAAGTTGGGTGGGAGGAAAGTACTTGATTGAATAGGCTTCTACAGCTGTGTGGAACCAAGACTTGAAGATCTATTATGTCCAGGATGCTGTGCATTTCACAATAAGGCAAATGGTGTCTGGGAGAGGAAGTACTACAGAGGAAGGTTGCTCTTGGGATAGAGAGAAGTGGGACATGGTGGAGACCTCAGAGAATCAGAATTCTCATAAAGGAACCAGAGTACTAACTAGAGAACAGAATGATTTGGTGGAAAATTTGTGAATTATTAAACAAGGCTGAAACCATGAATGAAGGAGAAGAAAGTATGTGATCATGTACATTGTAGAATGTGTACCTAATTTAATAAGAAATTAGAGATGAGAAATGGACAGATTATTGTATAAACAGGCGATAGTAAACTGTAAGTAGGTAGCCAATCCTTAGTGGAAAAGTATATGCCATGTTTTACATTCATCCACTCATTCATGTATCATTATTATTATTGTTATTATTATTTAATTCCAGAGGGTATTAAGGAATAAGACATTCCTTACTCTGCATAAGCTATATGGTTGAGAAGAAATACACAATTAACCTTTAGTCTGTGCTATATTTTAGAAGTTGGAAACAGAAAATAGCTTCACAAAGAAGACATTTTAGTTTGGCTTAGATTTTCCTTTGGTTTATTTTATTTTTTTCAAGTGAGGATGGTGAGAAATGTTTTTGATGCCAAGAGAACAATATGATTAAAGTCACAAAGGTACGAAAGTATATGACATGCTCAGGAAACCACAAAATTCCAGCATGGCTGTGGAGTAGAATTTATTGGAAAAGATAATGAGAGCTCGGTCTGGACATACAGGTTGGAGCCAAATGGTGAAGGGCATTATAGGACATCCAAGAAGTTCAGATGTTACCTTATGTAATAAGGGAGGCCTCTGAAGTTTTATTTGCTTGCTTTATTTTTATTTTGTTTTAACCCAAATCAAAATTGTTTTTTTCTAATGAATATGAGAGCAACTTACATGCATTATATCCCAGAAAGCTAGCCACTGCTGATACAGTTTATACCCTCCCAGTATTTATATTAATTTATATAGAAAAATAGATAATGGTAGGTCCCAAGTTCCCCTCACTGAGAAGTGCAGCCTTGGTAGAACCACGTGGCCCCACCGCTTCCTATTTGTAATTGAGTAGATGGGGGTAAACACACACACAAAGTCATATAACATGTAAGGGATATATATATAAAGTACACTTGTAGTTTTGAGGGAGGGAGATACTGCTTCAGGCTGGAGGAATCAGGGTAAGCTTTGTGGGGAAGGTAGCATGAAATATGGACTGATTCATAAAATTATTTATGTCGGGCTCATGCCAATATCTTTAGTGTTGCTCCAGTTTCAGTACATGTGCTGAGGAAGTGAAGCCTTAATATTCAATGAATGGTCATGTCTGTCCTCTGCAATGGATGTTCTAAAATTTAAGTAAGAAATAGGTCTCAAATCGTACCTACTTATCACTTACTCTTTAGAATTCACACTTATATGCCAACCAGTACAATCTCTCATCATTTATGAATGAGGAGTTAATGAGTTACTCAGGGTTACACAAGTAGTCAGAGATAGGACTAAGCTTGTATTTTAGAATTCATGCCATCCTATCCATTTAGAGCCTTAAAAAAGGATTGCAAGACCCACTGAAATAGAAAGGGTAGTAAGTAAAATGTAACTATTGTTAAAGCAAATTTTTTCATAAGATTGAAAAACACAATTTTCATACAAATATAACATGAGCATATGTCCAAGACTGTATTGAATTCATTACATTAATGAGCCGTTAAGATGGTTAAACTAGTCAAAAGAGCATTTGAGAAGCTATTTAAAGGCAGATTAGGAAGGGAATGTTAAAATAAGATAGCTGACTTTGATAGAACACAGGTTACAATAAATTATAATTTGGGGGTTTATCTGTCATACCAAAGTGAAAATATTTGCCTCGCCACCAGACAAAAATCTTCAAATTAACCTCTGCTCCAGTGAAGTTGTAAAATAGTCCAGACAGTATAAAGTTAATCGAAGGTACAAGCCCCTCACTGAAAGACCTAGTAAACTTTCCCTATTTTCAAGTTCCAGATAATTTTCTCACAGTGATTTACAAAGCTTCATAACTTTGACCTCAGATACCCTTTCTGAAAATTATATTAATATGTTCATTTATCTCTAGTACAGAACCTTTCAAATATAAATAGTCATCCTTCTGGAAACAAATACTATTGAAAGTCCACAGACTCGTGTTTTATTTTCTTGGATCTTAATGCTGCTATAAGAATCACAGCTCTAGCAAAATGTGTTTGAGAACTTGTTAGAATAAATTCCGTATTCTGCATTTATATTTAGTCAGAAGGCTGAAGACAGATCTCTAACAAACAACATAAGGAATAAGTTAGAACTAGTTGAGCTTCCTATCGACAAGAATTATTTGACTGTTTCTCAATGGACCAAAGAAGTGAGTATGAGTTCCTTGCAATGGAATATACACTTTTGAAACCTGTGGTCTCCTTCACCTCATTCATTCACCAGTATTTCTCTATCAAACATTTTTTTTTTAAATTCCTAAGAGCTACTTGCTGTGGAAGATATTAACATTTATAAGAGATTTTATCATTCCTTAATGAGAATGTTTTAAAATGATTGCAGGGGCTTTCCTGGTGGCTCAGTGGTTGAGAGTCCGCCTGAAAATAAAATTAAACATGAATGATGTAAACTTATGGTAAGGGATACAAAAATTAAAACTATAGTGCAACACAATTCCTCACCCATCAGATCGGCCAAAATTTAAAAATTAGGCTAAATTGGGAGATTGGGATTGACAAATACACACTAGTATATATAAAATAGATAACTAATAAGAACCTAGTGTATAGCACAGGGAAATATACTCAATACTCTGTAATGGCTTATACAGGAAAAGAATCTTAAAAAAAGAAAAAAAAGAGTGGATATATGTATATGTATAACTGATTCATTTTGCTGAAACTAACACAACATTGTAAAGCAACTATACTCCAATAAAAATGAATAAAAAATTAAAAAACTGCTTTACTTTAGAAGATTTTGAGCTATGCTAATTTGAATGAGGAATTCATGACTATTTAGTACCTCCCCGCCAACAGGTATCTGACTTTGATTTGCTAGGTGAAATGGCTAGAACTATACAAGGCATGAATTACTGAGGGTAACACAAGAATCCACAGTAAGTTAGCTTTCTATAATATATCGATTTCCATGAGCTTGTTGGTCTAAATAATGCTTATTTCTAAGACTAATGTGAGTCATTCATCCCTGCTTAATTTAGCTCTAGTTTCCCATTTTATTTTGAACAGAACTTCTGTTCCGTTTTTCTTTTTGACATATCCTTCAAATATCACCGAACTCCAGAAATCCCAGCTGAGTACTGGCAGCTTTTTTCTGCTGTCATTTAACTAAGAATGATGGAGACTTGGACTCAACAGGCTGCTAGCAGTCGGGCACTCTTCCTTTCCCAGCTATTGTATTGTGATCTCCGTGAGGTCTGTGACTCTGTCTCAGTGCTTCAGTTTATCATTAACACTTAGCCGGACAAAGAACAACACTTAATAATGATGTATTGAGAAAATAGATGTATATTATACAAGAACTTGTGTATCTTTGCAAAGTCTTTCTCACTCTAAAAATTATCTTAATTATTTTTACTTGGAAAAGAGCAAAAAAATAAAATAAAATCCATGATTCATTCATTCATTCATTCTCTCTCTCTCTCTCTCTTTGGATTCCTCTGTAACTAATTTCCGTTTTGATATTATTTCTTTTCTTTTATGCTTAGTTTGGGTTTAACTTTTCTCTTCTTTTTCTAATTTACCAAGGTAGAAGCTGAGATCTATGATCTGAGACCTTCCTTCTTCTCTAATATAGATGACTAAAATTATAAATTTCTTTCTAAATTCTGACTTTAGTGGCATTCCACAAATTTTGATAAAAGAATGTTCATTTTCATTCAAGTCAAAATGAAAATAACCCATGGGTCAAAGAAGAAGTCAATAGAAGTAAAATATGTTACATATTTCCCATATAGTTGGAGATTTTCCAAGGACATCTTTCTTATTTATTTTTAATTTAATTTCATTTTGGTTAGATAACATATTATATATGACTTGAATCTTTTTAACTTTAATGAGACCTGTTTTCTGGCCTATATTGTGGCATATCTTGGTAAATATTCTATTATTTGTTAATTTTTTTCTTCAAACTTTTTTGTTCCCTCATCTCTCTCCTTTTCTTTGAAAAATCCAATTACATTCACATTAGGCCACTTCACGTTTTCCCACAGTTCACTGATGTAATTTTGTTTCATTCTTTTGTTTTTGTTGTCCTCTGTAGTCATTTTGGATAGTTTCTAGAGTGATGTATTCAAGTTTACTAATCTTTTCTTCTACTGTGTCTAATTTTCTGTTAATTCCTTTCAATGTACTTTTCATTTCATTGTAGTTTAAATTTCTAGACATTTTATTTGAGTCTTTGTTATATTTTACATGTCTATATTCAACTTTTTAAACATCTTGAACAGGTATAATACTTTTAGAAATGTTTGTTAATTCTAATATTGGTGTCAATACTGGGTCAGTTTTGATTGGTTGATTTTCCTCCTCATTATGGGTCTTTAGATGCCTGGCATCTTTGATTGAATGCCAGACATTGCAAATTTTACCTTTTTGGTTACTAGATATTTTTGAATTTCTCTAAATATTCTTAAGCTTTTCAGAGTAAACTTTTTCTAAGTGTAATTACTTAGAAAGCAATTCCTTTCTTGCTTTTAAGGTTTGTTAGTGTGGCTCAGAGCAGCATATAGTTTAGGGCTAATTTTTCCCTCCGGCTAAGGCAAGATCTTTCTGAATTATCTACTCACTACCTTGTGAATTATGAGGTTTTCCATTCTGTCTGGTGGGACTTGGTACTTTTTGAGGCACTGTGTGGGTGCTGGGTACTTCCACCTCTAATCGCCTTAGATGGTTCTTTCCTTAGCCTTAGTTTGTTTCTACACATGCATAGGCCCATCAGTACTCTGCTGAATACCAACGAGTACCTTCTGAAGAGCTCCAGAGTCACCTCTTTGTACAGGTCTTTCCTCTTCATTACTGTGGGTTATAAACCACAGATGCCTTGGCCCCCTGTACCCACTTCCTTTAATCAGGGAGTCCACTGGGTTCTGCCTGGGTTCTTACTCACTCTGCCATGGTCTACAAACTCCAGGCATTAAGCAGTAGCAATCATGCAGCTTACTTCGTTTCCCATCTTTCAGGGTTCACTGCCCTTTGTTGCCCAATGTCCAGTATCTTTAAAACCACTGGTTTGTATGTTTCCCTCCATCTCTCTATCTCTGTCTCTTTCTCAGTCTCTCCCTACCTCTCTCTCTGGTTTGTTTTTAATAGGAGGAAAAATTCAGACTCTGTTATTTCATCTTGGCCACAGTAGAAGTTTCTTTCTAAGCAAGCAGGACTTTTAAATAATATAAGGAAAGAAGATGGGTTAAACACTTCAAGGCAAATGAGATCTCATGTAGCATTTTATTGTAAACAATAAATGTGGTCAGGCAATGGCCTCTTAAAGAGTCAGGAGGTTTACTGCTAACGTACTAGACAGAGTACTGCTGCTTCTGTAGACCATGAGAAAGTGGTGTAATAGAGTTACTTAACATCAGTGGATGGATTATTTCATCAGCAAAGTGAAGGAATTAGGCCAATTGACCACTGAGTACTTTATTTATTTATTTTTTTTGCAGTACGTGGGCCTCTCACTGTTGTGGCCTCTACCGTTGTGGAGCACAGGCTCCGGACGCGCAGGCTCAGTGGCCACGGCTTACAGGCCTAGCTGCTCTGCGGCATGTGGGATCCTCCTGGACCGGGGCACGAACCCGTGTCCCCTGCATCGGCAGGCGGACTCTCAACCACTGCGCCACCAGAGAAGCCCCCACTGAGTACTTTTTAATGTTTGCATCAATAAACGGTGTTCTTTATTGTGAGTCCATTTTTCCCAATTTCTTAGTATCACATAATTTCATAAAATATTTGTATTAAAATGTTAGAGGATATCACAACTATTTCTTCACTGAACTTTGCCATCATATACTAAACAAAACTGGTATTAAATAATGATTGCTCAGTAATCTTCATCTTTTGCGTCTATGTGTTGAACACACACAATACTTAAAATTGAAATCAGATCATTTCAAATATAGAATTCTACAAACATGAACTATCTTGAGGCTGGCAGAAAAATAAATGCAAAAACCTCTCTCGGAGCCCAACTGACCTTTGCTGTTACTGATTTAACAAAATATTTCAATGAAATTCAAGACTGACCTTTCTGTACCACATTTTATGACCGTTTTTCTGCTTAAGGAGTTAATCAGCTCAAGTCTCATTATGCTGGGAACCTTGGAGAGGAAGAAAAGAAGAAAAGTTTTTTAGAGCAAAGATTGAGGGACAGCACAGAATAAGAAAAAAAAGTGTCAGTATCAGGCAAATAGCTATCTGCAAACAGATATTCTTATTAGAACCTTTTAAACATTCATCCCACCCAAACCTTTCTCATTTTCTTCTCATCTAAAAGTGTGAGCATAGTGTGGGGAGGTTACTTTGGTATGCTTTTGAAGTCAGAAGAGAATGAAATGATCAAACTTGACAAAAAGGAAGTTGCAGAAAAGTTAATATTAAATAGCAGTGCAGGAAAGTTTTCGGTTTAAAAGTGAACACAGGGCTTCCCTGGTGGCACGGTGGTTGAGGGTCCGCCTGCTGATGCAGAGGACACGGGTTCGTGCCCCAGTCTGGGAAGATCTCACATGCCGTGGAGCGGCTGGGCCCGTGGGCCATGGCCGCTGAGCCTACGCGTCCAGAGCCTGTTCTCCGCAACGGGAGAGGCCACAACGGCGAGAGGCCCGCGTACCGCAAAAAAAAAAAAAAGTGAGCATAAATAACAGTTTTTGGAAGCAGAGAAATTGAATCATTTTAAACTATTCCTACGTAGCTCTCATTTCATTCTATTCTAATGATTCATGAGTAATAAACAAACAGAATAATTCATTATTCACCATAAGTAATGAATACAATTATTCTTTTTTTTCTCCTCTTGGTCCTTGAGCACAACAGAACAGTGACCACATAGGATCCATCATGTGAGTTGGTATGAGAATTAGTTAGCTAGTAATTCTCACAAATCATCAGACTTCCTGGGAGCACAGAAGTCCCATTGTTTTCCTACTTAGCCTCTCTTTGCTTCAAAACATTCACCAGCAACTACTCTGTCTTTTTTGTTTCAAATTATGTTTATTTATGTTGATGTTTGCACAATTTTATCACTCCATATTTCCTGATTTTAAATATTAAATGCTTGGATACATGATGAAACAGAAAAATGGTTTACTCTATGCAATCAGTTTAGACCACAAACATAATTTCACCTGAAAATTCCACAAACATCCATATAACTACTTCCTTTTTTTTTTTTTTTTTTTTTTAGAATACAGAAATTTTCTTCTAATTGTAACCTCTTACTATCATTGCTTAGCCAGGATGGAAATTTGGAAGCTTACATGTATATGCTGTTCTGGCTTTTTTGGTGTTCTCTGTGCTAAAGTGAATAATCAATTAGTTAAATCTTTAATATACAAATGTGTCAGACCTCACCCTAGGTGCTGGAATATGCAAAAAGAGCAATATACATTTCTTATCCAGTAGGAAATGTTAGTCTATTATTCAGTAATAACGATTAACTTGAGTCTTAATTATTGAGTTACTTTTGCCTAATCATAACAGGATGGAGAGATTGCGAGGGGAGGGCAGAGCCACAGAAGGAAAGGACCTTTAATAACACACTGAAGAGTTAGGATTTTTGCCAGGTAATAGAGAAGGGTCAGGGATAGAAGGAAATCAATTAGAATGAAGTCTAAAAATATTAATCCAATATATTTGCTGATTGGATAGCGGATGCAGGGAGAGGGAGAGGTATGGGACAATCCCCAGCTATATGGTACAGAGGATCGAGACGATGATGTCACTCATGGAATTACGAAATAAAAGAGGAAAACCTCATTTTAAAGGCAGATGACTTCCGTTTTGATTATGTTCAACCTGAGTTTTCTGCAGAACTACAAGCAAAAATGTCCCACAGATATTTGATTAAAAAAATTATGCTCCTGAGTGAAGTTCAGCAACTCTTGGATTCAGAGTAGCAGCTTTGGAGGGATGAATTATCGTGTTTGAGATGCCTACTTGTTACTCAAATAGAAATGTGGTAGAGAGTTGGATATGCAGGTCTGGAATTTGGGGAGATCAGCTTGCTGCTTTGCGATGACCTAGAGAGGTAGGATAGGGATGGTGGGAGGCAGGCTCAAGAGGGAGGGGACAAGGGGATATATGTATGTATATGGCTGATTCACTTTATTATACAACAGAAACTAACACAGTATTTTGAAGGAATTATACTCAAATAAAGATCTATTTAAAAAAATGTGAGGGGGGAAATGGCATTTCAGACATGGAAAAGCTAAACTAAACTAAACTAAATTTCTTCCATAGACATTGTCTTAATCATTTAATTGAGAATAAACTCTTGGAAAAAAGAAGGAATAAATCAAGAAAGAAGACAGTCATGATATCCAAAAAAAAAAACACTAGATGAACCAGAGAGGGTAATTAGTTCCTACTGCGGTGAGACAGGTGGGCAGTAGAAGTAGGAGCATCCAATTTAAGCTATAGCAGTGGAGGGCAGACGCCTCTGGGTGGAAAGTAGGAGGCGCTAGAATATAAAAAACTACTGAAAACATGACGGAGTGTTGAACACATTAGTTGCAGGGTTAATAAATATATGACTGTTTTCCAACTTGACATTGTGTGACACTGAATCTGTAGAAAAGGTTGTAATATTTGTATACAAAGCTTGACTCTGTGGTAAATTCATCATAAAAATGTAAACACTATTTATTGTTTTCATTCTTAGAATCAACCTATAGTTAAATCACAAAATGCAGTGTTATCAACCATGTCAAATCAAAGTAAATGTACAGATGATGAGTTGGAAGTACAAGAGATGGTGGAAGACAGGGAAGGAAGACTAGCAAATGGAAGATGCTCTCCAGAGGTGATGGGAAAATATATTGAGGTTTAATAATTTTTTTTAAAAACTGCAGGTTTCACTGGTGTTGAAAATAATAATTGTGATGGAATTTTACTAGTTAAAGATGGGGTTCAAAGAGCAAAGGTATAATGGTGTAAGGGATCTATATCTTTATCTATCTCAGAAGCAAATCAGTAAATAATTTCGAAGTCTCACCTATATATACCAGTGCAAGCATAATATGGAAGATATGAAAATACCTACTGGAAAAATTAAAAACAGAAATGCTGAAAATCATTGTCTTTGGGACTTGGGACTAGGAGAGGAGAGGAGTAAGGCAGACGACTATTTCTTATTATAAAATCTGCTGGTTTTTAATCAAGTGCATATATTACTTTAATTTTAAAGGCTGTAAAATGTATGTTAGTTGACAACAGCCCCAAAGGGGTCAATTTTTGAAATTGCGTTAAATCTAATTTATTTAGTTGTTCCTTTTCTATTCCACCGTATATTCAACAGTTGCTCTGTAGTATTTTAGGGGCTGAGAATATAGCGAAAATAAGACAGGTAAGGTTCCTGCTCCTGCAGGGCTTACGTTCTAGATGCTATAAGCAAGAAGGTGGGGGGAGAGGGGGAGACAGAGAGAGAGAGAGAAGGAAAAAGAAAATTTCAAATAATACATGCTATCAAGGAAACTAATTAAGATTAGCATGGTGGGGGTTTATTTTGGATTTGGTGATCAGAGAAGAACTCACTAAGGTAAGGATACGGCTTCGGTGTTGAGATCTGAGAAGAACCCAGTGAAATGAAGACCAAGGAGCAGAACCCTATAGGAGTATGTGTATTTTCTTTAAACAAGAGATGAATATATACTCTCTTATCATGTGATATGTTTTTGTTATATAATCACTAAAGGAAGTGTGTTGTTTACCCCATAGTAATTTCTAATGTACATAAATATATCTCTTTACATTTAGGTAGGTGATGACGTTCTTAACTTATAAAAGAAATCAATAAATGAAGTGACTGAATATGACATTGAAGAAAACCTACCTTTACAAAAAAACAAAAAACAAAAAACCCACACACATTATGATGCAGCCTCATGGTCATACATAAAATGGGACAAACAATTCTATTAATGGTTATTGATGTGTGAATGAGATGTAACATCTTTAAGTATGAGTCTTATGAAAATTTGCCCATGCTGTAAATATTCTTCCAGTGCTTTGAATTCCAGAATATCTTTCTCTTAAGGTAAAAAGATATCTGCTTTACTATGACTGTCAGCCTGCCAAGAAACTGCAAGATGGTTTGGCAAGTTAACTAAATTAAAGGCAGATGTCAATATTTTATTTTGATCACTTAAAAAATAATCAAAAGCAAATTTTGTCTGAGTGTAGAATGAATGTAAAACATTTTAGATTGTTCTTTTCCTTTTTTCATATGATTATATTATTTTGGATTTGGATGATTTATTTGTTAGTTTTAACACTCAGATGTGGATTGTTGTGTTTATCAGCTCCTCGGTTTGTAGTACACTGTCATTAGCCTGTGTATCTTCTCTCGTTCTTATTTTGTGCATGTGTGCATGTACATTTGCTTATGAGTATGTGTATATGCACAAATGTGTGAACGCATGGAAGTGTGCACAAATGTATTCCCTTTTATCCCCTTCGCCAAGTCCATTCTTTTGCCTTCTATAGGCAACCACTGTAATATATTTGATATGTATTATTATTATTTTTTTTTTTTTTTGCGGTACGCAGGCCTCTCACTGTTGTGGCCTTTCCCCTTGCGGAGCACTGGCTCCGGACGCGCAGGCTCAGCGGCCATGGCTCACGGGCCCAGCCGCTCTGCGGCATGTGGGATCCTCCCGGACCGGAGCACGAACCCGTGTCCCCTGCATCGGCAGGCGGACTCTCAACCATTGCGCCACCAGGGAAGCCCCTGATATGTATTATTTTTATGTATTATTGTGAAATTTGCATTGAACTTTTAAATGATTCTAATTCATGTGAATATAATTGTGCTATAGAGTTCATTATTTTTCTTACTTAACTCAGGAATGTATCTGAAGATTTATATATATTGTATGTTTAGCGCTTCCCTGGTGGCGCAGTGGTTGAGAGTCCGCCTGCCGATGCAGGGGACGCGGGTTCGTGCCCCGGTCCGGGAAGATCCCACATGCCGCGGAGCAGCTGGGCCCATGAGCCATGGCCGCTGAGCCTGCGCGTCTGGAGCCTGTGCTCCGTCCGCAATGGGAGAGGCCACAACAGTGAGAGTCCCGCGTACAGCAAAAAAAAAAGAAAAACACCTACCTAGTTCTCCACAATGACATCCACTAAGATGTACTTTTCTCCATTCACTAGTGATGGTAACCAGATTGCCTCCAACCCCTCACTGTCACAAACAACCCTTATCCCTTTCAACTGGTGTGAGAATATCTTCAGGATGTAAATTCAGGAGTGGAAAGCTACATCATAGAGTCTATGCATATTTAATATTCCTTTAGACTGTCAATATTTGGCATTATAAACTTTCTTTTTCCCCAATCAGACGGGTGCAAACTAATATCTCATTATTGTTTCAATTTACATTTCTCTAATTACTGTGTTTAAATATCATGTTTGTTCACCTTTTGGTGTTCACATTTATGAATTGCCTATTGACATCATTTGCTTCTTTTGGGTGGGGGGTTCTTGTCTTTACTTCTTGATTTCTAGGTATTTCTTCTATATCCTAACTATTATTCCCTGTTTGTTTTATTGATGATAAATATCTTTTCTATTAAAATTTTGCCCATTGTATCACTTATTGAAAAGAAACTCCTAAATATTATGACTTTTAACCTTAGTCATTTTTGCCATATGATTTGTTCTTTGGTGTTTTTTTTGGCGGGGGGTGGGGGGAACTCCTGTTTTGAAAGCTATTCCTCTATATGAGTCAATTAGGTCTTTAATCTGTCTGGATACACTTTTCTGTGCAGTGTAGTTAGGATGAAGTTTTATTTTTCTCCATGCAGGGAACCCATATCCCTAGCAACTTATACTCAAAATTATTTATTTCCCTACTGATTCAGATGCTATGCTTTTTATATATTAGATTCACATATAGTTTTGTGGAATTATGTTCCACTGGAATATGTGTGTTTTTCCTCAAGTATACAGTTTCATATTTACTGTGGCTTTGTTATTTGAGTTTTCTTCCATATAAATTTCAGCATGAGTTTCAAAAATTGCTGAAAAAATCGACATATTTTTATTTGGGGTAAGATTTAATTTTCAGTTAATTTGGGGAGATCCAATATTTTATTTATTAAATGGTTCCCATTCCAAAACATGTAACTTCTCTCAGTGTATTCAGATATTTTTTTATCCATTAATAGAATTTGAATATTTTTTCACAGAAAGCTGAAGTGATTTTTGTTAAGTACATTCTTAGATATGCTATGGGTTTTGTTGCCATTATAAATGGTATATGTTTATTATCTAGATAGTTACTGTGATTATTGAGAAACAATATTAATTTTTGTAAATTGATTTTATACCCTGTAAACTTACCCAATTTTTTGTGAGTTCTAATAATATTTATTATTTCTATACAAGTAGAAATAATAATTTTTGGAAATAATTAGAGTAGTTATAAATACTGGTAGTTTCTTCTTGTTTTTTCTCACCCTTACATCTTTCATTTTTTCCCTTTCTTTCCTTACAGCGTTGGATAGAAGCTCCAGCATTAGTGTTAGGGTAGACCTTCATCTTTTGCTCCAAAACTTAAAGTGACTATTTCAGAAATTTCTTCATTAAAGATATGATTTGCTATAGATTTTTATTGTACAAGTAAAACTTGCTGTAAGGTATTTTCATTATACGTAGATTAGACTTTATCAAATATTTTCTTTATTGAGGAAAATATGTGCAAATATTATCATTTTATATATTGGAAAAAATAGGTCTAGTTTACCCAGGCTTTCAAATATTAGCCTACTGTTACTTATAATACTTCTGTATTATTTATCAGTTCACTGCTGTGAACTATTCCTCTTTCATTCTGTATTTTGTTTATTTGGAAACTTTCTTTTAGTTTATGTTCAGCTATAGGTTGTTAGGATCATAAATCCTAGTGACACATTTTGACTAACAAGAGCAACAGAGACTGCAGTGTATGCTTGGTGCATTGGCCAAATCTCCCAGCTCTTTAACTGAGGAATTTATTTCTCCAGCTGCAAGTTATGTTGCTGGCAACCCTCAGATCAGCAACCCTTGCTCTCAACCAAAGGAGCTTCCTTACCCAAGTCTATGCCTATTCCTGGGGTAAGCTGCATCCCAAACTGGTCCTTTTGAGAGTACAAAAGCCCAGAACCAGTTTCCATTCGAGACATTTCTGAAGGGTCTTCCCAGCTCCAGAGCTTGCCATGGTTGTTCTAAGGGCCCTCTTGCAACTGTGTCACAATTCTCCCTCTGCTCCCCAAACCACATCTCAATAAATCTGCCCTTAGGAATGAGGCATGAATATTCCTTTCCCAGCCTGAAGGGTGGCACTGGAGCTCAGCTTCTCCAGGCTTCTTCCCCTGGCAAGGAGATCCAAGTCTGTCTATAGTCTCCAAGATCCCTACTGGCTTCAAAGTCCCGGCTAGAGGACAGCTACCTTTCCTAGAAAACTCTGTAAAGTGTTGGCATCCCGAATCCAGACGTTGCTGTACCAAACACCCTATATATTTCTCCACTGATGAGGTCACTTCCTCATATTTTTAGAGGGGAGACACTCGATGGGGGTAAGGGTTCTCCAAATCAGAACCTATTACAGACCTCCTGGCTGTGACATGAGGTAATGGGGAGACTGGGTAACTATGCGTGCTCTGCCTGGTGACCCCTGGTTATGTCAGCTAAACTTACCCTTATAAAAGCTATTCTCTAGCCCCCATGTCATGTGACATGGAATTGCACTGAGAGGACCCATATGGCATGACCCTTAACTCATTGGGTTATTTTGAGAATTAAATGATAAAATACATGGAAAAGTTCTTGGTATAAGGACCTGCCACATATAAAGTATTCAATATGTAGTTTCTATTGTAATTATTATCATTAATATTGAATATATTACCCTTTTATTTCTGATTGTGCCAGGTAATTATTTCAATTACTTAAAAGTTTAAACACTTCTAGGCTATAATAATGAATAAAACAGACAAAAATTCTTATCTTTCTGAAGCTTCTATTGTGTGGAGACAATATATTAAATAAATATATATGATAAATGGAGATAAGTTAAAATGTAAAATTAAAGTTTGGAAAGGTGAGAGTGCCTGGGCTTGGTAAAATCGGGGATAAAGTGTGTTTTTAAGTAGAGTTATTATGGAAGGACTCACTAATACTGTGATATTAGAGCAAAAACCTGAAGATGATGAGAGAGTAAGTTCTAGAATGCCTAATTAAAATAGACATACTCAGGAACTAGCAGAATTCCTGCAGCAGTTTTCTGACCTGTGGAGTTAGAGCTATAATGGTGTGGTGATTACCACTAATCCCCACTCAACTCACCAATTTGGTCTGTCTAGAAAACAGACACATCTTGGAGAATGACAATGCATTATCATAAATTTAACTAGACGATGACTCTAATTGCAGTTTCTATTCCAAATGTGGTCTCATTTCTTGAACAAATGAATACATGCCCTGTACCTGTTACGTAGCTATTGATCTGGCAAAATAACTTTTCCTGATACTTGTTAGTAAAGACCACCAGAACAGTTTTCTTTCAACTGGCAAGGCCAACAGTGTAACCATCAGCCTGGGTATATCAACTCTTCAACCCTATGTCATAATTTAGTGCTCAGGGAACTTGATTATTTTTTCCCTTCCATAAGATCAACTACATTGATTATATTATATGGATTGCACCTAGTGAGCAAGAAGTAACTACTCTAGATTATTGGGAAGATATTTGTGTGTCAGAGGCTGGAAAACAAACAAAAAATTGGGAAACTTCCACCTCAGTGAAATTTCTAGGGGCCCCGTGGTATAGAGCATGTAAAGATATTCCTTCTAAAGTGAAGGCAAGGAATTCCCTGGCACTTGAGTGTAAGTGGTACTGGGAAAACTGGACAGCTACATGTAAAAGAATGAAATTAGAACACTCTGTAACACCATACACAAAAATAAATTCAAAATGGATTAAAGATCTAAATGTAAAGCTGGATACTATAAAACTCTTAGAGGAAAACATAGGAAGAACACTCTCTGACATAAATCGCAGTAAGATCTTTTTGGATCCACCTCCTAGAGTAATGAAAATAAAACCAAAAATAAACAAATGGGACCTAATTAAACTCAATAGCTTTTTCACAGCAAAGGAAACCATTAACAAAACAAACAGACAACCCACAGAATGGGAGAAAATATTTGCAAACGATGCAATCAACAAGGGATTAATCTCCAAAATATACAAACAGCTCATGCAGCTCAATATCAAAAAAGAAAATAAAATCAAAAAATGGGTGGAAGATCTAAATAGACATTTCTCCAAAAAGACATACAGAAGGCCAAGAGGCACATGAAAAATTTTTCAACATCACTAATTATTACAGAAAAGCAAATCAAAACTACAATGAGGTTTCACCTCACACTGGTCAGAATGGCCATCATCAAAAAATCTACAAACAGTAAATGCTGGAGAGGGTGTGGAGAAAAGGGGACCCTCCTACACTGCTAGTGGAAATGTAAATTAGTACAACCATTATGGAGAACAGTATGGAGGTTCCTTAAAAAACTAAAAATAGAGCTACCATATGATCCAGTAATCCCACTCCTGGGCATATATCTGAAGAAAACCATAATTTGAAAAGACACATGCACCCCAATGTTCATTGCAGCACTATTTACAATAGCCAGGACATGAAAGTAACCTAAATGTCCACTGACAGATGAATGGTTAAAGAAGATGTGGTACATATATACAATAGAATATTACTCAGCCATTAAAAAATGAACAAAATAATGCCATTTGCAGCAACAAGGATGGACCTGGTTTTCCAAAATGAGATTCTAGTGCCATGTCTAAAGTTTCAAAAAAAATTTTTTATAATAGAATGTTTGAAAAGGAAGATAAATTTTAAAACTATTATACTTTTTGACTAGGATAGGCATCATTAAAATCAGTTAACTAGGAAAAAAAGAAAAGTATTTTCAATTTTATCAGTGATTTGGAATGAGCAACATAAGAAGAAAACCATCTGGGTCTTTGTGTTTTATAATATTTGGACAAAATTTTCTCTTGAAGTTAGTGATGTTTTGCTTCCCTTTCAGAGTGAAAGCCTGATGTTTGCCTTCACAATCAATTCCTATTTCTTTCAATTTAGAGCTGGTAAACTTTACTGCAAATGGCAAATGAGGTCAAAAGACATCCCAGGAGACACATCTTCTGTCTTCTACCAGATGCTCTTTGACACTCAGCGGCCTGGTGAGAATAGTCAGGAGGGAGACAGTGAGGAAAGGGTCACCACTTGCTAAAAGTTGTTTGGCTGTTTGGTTTACGATATTGGTGATTTATCATATCAGTCACTTGTTAGTTATAAATCTCTAGGAGTCCAAAAGAATAAACAGCCTTCTAGATAGAAGCCTAAATTCAGAATCTACTCCTAGCCTGGAGTAGCATTTCTATTCTATTACAAATTTCAGTTTCTAAAACCAGTCCAGTTTTATGTTTTTATAAGTTAGAAAAAAATATAAGAAGCATGTTCAGGTAACATGGAAATAGAAACACTGATAAATATGCTGCAGGAGAGCATCAAAAATCACAATATCTCAATATGCTGAATTACGGGAATAATCTAAAAATAACAACAAACATGTGCTGTTCTTTACATTTTGAAAATTAATGTTAATAACAATATCTACCATTTATTGAGAGTAAAAGGTATTATGCTAATCCAAGGTATCATGCTAAGTACACACATAAAACATCTCTTTTAATCATAGTAACCCCCTCAACAGTTATTTACTGGCACTTACTATGAACCAAGCTCTACACTATGTGCTTAAAATACATCCATGAACAAAACAGATAAACATCTTGGCCCTTATACAGGCCTAGAGGTGAGTATCGATACTGTCATTCCCATTTTTTGAATGGAGAGGCAAAGAAAGAGATATTCTGTAAATCAAATTTCTCAGAGCAAGGGAAGTGGCAGTAAATGGATTCAGTCCACTTTCTCAGTATCGTTCAAGCTAAATTTTAACAAAACAAAATAATTGCATAGAAAAGAAAAGAGGCAACGTACAACATTTGTGAAATAGACAAATATAAATGACAGCAAACTCAACAAGTGTCAATATTTTAATGAGGTTGCGAAGGATCTACAAAGACAATAACTATGAAATAATGGTTAAAGCACTAGGTTTGAGGTTAGACAAACTTGGTTTCAAATCTTGGCAGCGCTGTTAACTAACTGTGTGACTGTTGGCACATGCTTTGCTTCTGTGGTCTCAGTTTCTTCAATTATAAAATAAATATACATGAAATCAGGTGAGGATTAAATGAGGTATTATGTAATATTCTTAGCACAGTTTCAAGCACATTTTAAGTGTACATACATGGTCGCTATTCATCCTGTGCCATTTAAGGGTTGATCTGGAGTTCCATACTCTTTGACATGTGGTCCCTAAATTTAGTATGATACTTCCTTTTATTACACTGAAAAAGAACACTCTAATTTCCCTAAAAATCATTAAATCACCAAAAAATGTTTCAGTATGGCTCCAACTCTTTAAAATCATCTGCTGTCCCTTGTTCATTCAGATGACAGCTCCATATAAACTGTTACATAAACAAACACACAAAAAATACCCACAGATTGCAGATGAATATGCATTTGCTTTCTTGTTTCTAGATTTCTTTTCTGTTATTTTATTTTAGCCCAACTTATGGCTGTGGAGGTCAACACCATCTGACTTTATACTAAAGTATTTTTTTGTTACATCCCTAGACTAATTTATAGAGGCCATCTGTTAAGTTCTGACTGACACTAAAAAGTTAATGATTTAAAAATAAAACAACCAAATTTAAGTTCCAATGTGAAATTCCCAGTGCTCCTCATCGACTGACTATCAATAGAAATAAATGACAGAAATTACATTAACGACCACCTGGTGTTTTATGGCCTTGCTTGATATCAGGGGTATATATTACCAAACTAAGAGAAATAGAATTTAGTAGATGTGCCATCTCACAGTTGAGGCTTATTTGATCTTATGTTAGGAAAATATCTTCTTTAAAACTCTTTCTATTGATCAAATGTCAGTGAGAGGGTTTCTAGAAATTACTCATCAGACAAGAAAGAACATCTTATTTCTTTTTGTAAAGCATATTTTTAAAAAAATCCTGTGATAAATTTCAGGGAAAGGAATGAAAATAAAGAAGAATACTGCTCCTCTTACACAGATGCAACCTCAGCTATGGTATTTCTGAACAGAAGGCAGTTTAACAGGAAACGATGAAATATCTACTTTCCATCTACTAATCTAGGTATATAATAGTATTTCCCAAACTACTTTTCCAGACCATAGTGGTCTCAAAGTATCTCCATCAACTATCTTCAAAGTTTAAATATCTTAAAGGAAACAGTATACTAGCCTAATAATAAGGCTGTTGAGTGGCATCAGATAATTGGACAGAAATTGATACTTAGAAGTGGGTTGCGGTCATAACTCATACCTAAACCATGATCTTATCTTGGAAGATAGCAGTAAGCAGAAGCTGAAGATGTTGGTGTAAAATGGAAGAAAGGGAGGTTATAATTTTTGGAGGCTGGCAAAAAAGCAATACTTGCTATGTTGTAATAGAAAGTTTGGCTACACCAACACCTGCAGATAACGTGAAAAACTGAAAGAGATCATGGATCTGGCTAGAGATTTTCAGGCAGAATATTTAAAGTGCCAAATGCTTCCTCTAGATGTCTATGATTAAGCTCTGCATGCTGCCTTCTCTTGTCTGGAACTGTAAGTAACAACAACAACAAAAACTTGCTTTTCTTCTGAGTGTCACTGTGTTGTGTCCTGTCATCAAAAGAATCTTTAAATCGTATGAAAATGGGGGTCTCTCTGGCTCCACCTGGGATGGCTAGTCTCTGTGCCATGTGGTCTTGACATTCTCCAGCACGCTAGCCCAAACTTCTTGCTATTATAGCGGCGGGATTCTGAGAGTCACCGCTAGCTTGAAACTGTCATATTGCCTCTTCCATTGCTTTCTGTTGGTTAAAGATGTCATAACATCACTCCATCTCAAGGGTTAGGGAAAAGAGTCCACATCTTGATGGGAGAAAGCTGCAAAGTCACGTTTCAAAGGCCATGGATAAGGAAGAGTTGAAGAATTGGGGCAATTTTGCAATCAATCAACAAAAGAGGTTTTGATTTTGCTAAGTATCAAAACATAATTTAAAGGCATGTGTGATGAATAAGATAGCCCATCAATTTAGATAGTACCTTTCCAGGTTAACAAACAAACAAATAAATTGTCTGTGATTATGGCTTATGTACTTGCATTGCCCATAACTGAGACAATTCCAAACCACAAATATGTTTTGAGACTTAGCTATCTTGGTTTTATGAAAAAATTTTCAAGAATCTATTCTGCTTGCTACTTGCAATTTTCATAAAACTTTTGCAGAAATGAATTGTCATTGGTGATATATCTCACTGAAAATTAAAAATTACAACAGAAAATCAAAAACAACTGTTAATGTATTGACCTCCTATACTCTGTACAGCATTACAAGGGCGGTTATAGATACTTTATCAATAAATCAACAAGTTTTATTAAAAGCTTACTCTTTTATTTCATTTTTCGTGTCTCTAATAACATTAAACACTTTGTGAAAAACTAACAGTTTATTGTTTTTTGTATGTGGAGGTGGAGCTAAGGTGCATGAAATTGAGTGAATCATATCTGTTCAGGTCATACTAATGTCAGACCCTTTAGGGAATTATTTTATTATTTTTCATCCATTGTTCCCATCTCTTCCTATAATATAATATTATGTGTGCATGTGCATGTGCATGTGTAGATAGATAGATAGGTAGGTAGGTAGATAGATCAATATTATATTCCTAGTGATTTTCTGGCTGTATGTTTTTCAATTTATAAATATGACATCATAGTATAAATTCTATTATGTTTCCTTCTTTTTTTACTCATCATTTTGTTTTTTGAGATCTAGTCATGTTTTTGTGTATAAATTTAACTCAGAAGTTCTGATACCTTACCCCAAACAATGCTGTGATGAGTAATCAACCTCACTCTCCTAATGGAGAGTGAAAATTTAACAGAAATGGATACCCAGGGCCATGATTGCTAGGTAGTGAGGTACATGTGGGGCAGTTATGTTCTCTCCTACTTTTCATTCTTGGTCTGCTCAGGCCACCATGATAAAATACCACAGACCGGGTGGCTTAAACAAGAGAAATTTATCTTCTCACCATTCTGGAGACTGGAAGTCCAAAATCAAGGTGCTGGCAGAATTAGTGTCTGGTGAGAACTCTCCCTTTGGGTAGCAGACATTTCTTTTCTCTGTGCTCACAAGACCTCTCCTTTATGCATGCACAGAGAAAGTGAGGGAGCTCTCTGTGTCTTTTCTTATAAGGACACTAATCCTATCAGATCAGGGCCCCACACTTATGACCAAATCTAACCTTAATCACTTCCTTAGAGGTCCCATCTGTAGATACAAACACACTGTGGGTTAAGGCTTCAACATTATGAATTTAGTGGGTACACAAACATTCAGTCCATAACAGCTTTTACTTTGTATTATATTTACTATTCCCTCTGAAACAGTGTCTCAGTTTTAACAATAAATTATATGGTCATGTTAGGTATATGCATATATAAATTCTCTAAGTTTTGTTAAATTATGCTCTAAATACTCTATTGGACACTTCTACCAAAAGTAGATTCCTTGTTCCTCCACATTTTATAAGGAATTTTTATTACCTGATTTTTGATTTTTTGCCACTTTTACTTATTATGATAGGAATTTTGGAACTGAATATTATGTCCTTTAGTTTATAGTATAGTCATTTGTGACAATCTCCATTTAGAGCTGATAAGTAAGGGTGTAATAGTATTAATAGTTTATTATCACAGATATTAATAGGAGCCCTACATGCATTAAATTGTTAAATTAAATACTTAAATAAATTGTTAAATAAATTGTTAAATTAAATACTATAGCAAGTTAACATTTGATAAATGAGCTCTATTCTTATTGTGTGAAATAGAAGAAAGATGCATTTTAATGGAACAAATATCTTGCAGTTGCATGATCTTGAGCGACGTACTTAACCTCTCTAAGCCTGTGATTTTGTACTCATCTGAGAGATATTAATAAATACCTGGTAGAGAGCATTAAATGAAATCACACAGAGACAGCCAATGGGCTACATAGTAGGTCGTCCATAAATATGGAGTCTCTTCCCTCTGTCTGGAAAGTCTCTACTGACAGCAGGACAATGAATGACTTGACTTTTCACATTTTCTTCTGGCTCTTAATCCTCTGACTTTCATTTCCAGATTGCTTTTTCTTCCTCTCAAGAAATTTTATTTTAGTTTTCAGCCTTCTCTTCGAAAGACAATGGCTTTGGTTCATGCTTGTCTTCTTCAATCCCAAAGCAACTTGAGGGGTTTAAGTCTCTTACAGTTGGGAGCTGAGAAAATGGTAAGAGCCACACTAACTGCTCTGGAGGCGAGCTTCTCCTGGGGCGAAATCCTCTCTCAGCTTCAGAGTTTCATATCTGCATTGCTGTTTGGGAAAGCAGCTAGATCAAGCCTCCTTTGAGACACTGTTAAAAAGACATGGCTTTTGCTGAAC